>NW_019416267.1:799499-914740 GCF_000390285.2 Anoplophora glabripennis | reverse complement strand
AACGGTACCGCTGTTGTATCACTACAATTATGAGTGGAAAGGTGACATTTTTGAAATTTATTTGCTTCTTTGATTGGTTGGTAGAACTAATTCATACGTTAAAAAACTTGACAAAGTCTATAGCAGTGTAAAACCACACTGTTTACCAATAAATTCGTGAATTAATTCATGAAGAACTTCGTCAATTTATTCATCAATAAATTGTCAATGTAAAATAAAACAGCTATTAAAAAATAAAACTAAGATTATAAAAACACCAAATGATTGTTACTTGTGCAGAAACGTGTCTTACTAAATTTTCTTACCGATTTTAGAAGTAGGAAAATAAAAAAAAATTTAAACCGAATATATGTAGTAGCCTTTTCTTATCCCTTGTTTATTTTTGGAAACACAATCGGTTAAATTTTATAGGCAATTTATTACAATTCTGATAATTGGGGTTATAAATTCAGGTTCCTGTGTTATCCAGAAAAAAAACGTGAAATTGTTGATTTTTTTAATGCTAAGTAACTCGGATATTATTAACGTTATAAAGATAACGAAATATGAATTTGTAGATAACTTTTCCTTCACTTCAATAGCTAAATTATGTTCAAGGCGTAATTTAAGCAAACAACATTTTTTAAATATTAATTAAATATTAAATTATTGGTTGTATTTCTAATAAATATTTTTTCATTTCTATAAAATATAAAAATGTATACATATTTCTCTTCTTTATCAACTTTTTTAAATGAAGAGCCCTGTTCGCCAAAAGGATCAGTTATCAATCAGGAGGATCAGGAGGATCAGGATCAATTCATAATTTTACTAAAGACACTGTAACACATCATTAATTAATGTCTCTAAAACTGTATCAGTTTGGTTTTGAAAAGTTTAATCAGAATAACAATCAGTTTTCTTATCTATTTAATTACCATACACTATTTTGTCGAAAGTTATTTAAGTTTTTCTNTCAATTCATAATTTTACTAAAGACACTGTAACACATCATTAATTAATGTCTCTAAAACTGTATCAGTTTGGTTTTGAAAAGTTTAATCAGAATAACAATCAGTTTTCTTATCTATTTAATTACCATACACTATTTTGTCGAAAGTTATTTAAGTTTTTCTCCGCTTATTTGAGATTTTCGCCTACCTGTGAAAAAACCAGTCCAGAGTTGTTTTTACTTAATCGAGAATTTCACACGGTAAAAAAACAGACAAAAAAATCGCATCGCTATATCATGCAGTTCACTTACTTAACGTTTTGGACATGAATCTATTTGCACTCTCAAAACTACAATTCTTTTCTTTTTCAAATAAACTAAATCGCCTTTTAACAAAATAACCACGAAGATAAATATAATTTTTAAGTAATTACATATATAATATGTATATTTAGAATAAACAAGACACGGATTACTTTAAATACTTGATAAAACAAGTATTTAGTTTGTTCGCTTTATACTATGACGAAGATCCATATACTGAGTAAATAATGGATTTTTTTAATTAAGTAGGAAAAAAATTAAATATTAATGAAATCAAGGGCAATTTTTAATGAAAATAGTTTACACGTGGCAAAATATTTAACGAAAATAAAGATAAAACTGTGCCACAAATAAATAAATAAACAAATAAATAAATTAAGACAATATCTGAATTAATGGATTTTCCAAAACAACTTGCTCTCAGAATTTTAAAAGAAAATGTGTGTTTCGTTCTTCTTTATATAATAAAAAATATGTATGTACTGTCCTATTAGTTTTGCTGTCTATGAATTATTTTAAATTTTTTTGTTTCCTTCAAAACATTTTCGAATTATAAGCAAACAACATCATCCCCAACTTTGCTGATTTAACTGACAATGTGTTTAAATAAATGAAAAGTAAAACAATATTTTTTTAAAACAGCTTTTATTAAAATTTACTAAAAAATAAAAAATAAACCAAGTAGTTCATAAAACAAGTAATCTTGTGTAAACCCCAAACCCGCAAAAGGGTTGAATATGGCTGCTCTATAGAACTACCATCAGCAGAAGTATGATAAATAGACACGTACTATGTATAATCAGTATGTTCCTGTTCTTATGCGATTTAAAAGCTTGTCGCGAGCTTTATTCCTAATTGGAATTTTTATTTAAAGGGATACCTAAGTTAAGGAAATTAAGCGATATATACATACAAACAATTCATTCATGTGAGTTTAAAAAAAAGCTTGTAAAAAGTGGACATGTTATTTATAGAAGAGATCATAATATAATTGCAAAATAACTTAATATTAACTGAAGAAAGAAATAGATAAAGAAATAATAGTGTAAGATAAAAAATACGTCGTAAACGAAGATAAGAAAATGTATTTTAACCCCCAAAGTGGGTCCCTAAATTTTGAAAAAAATTAACATATCTGCAACCAAATTTGGTACACGATTTAGGTTTATTACTGGTCTTCCTTGACTATGATTTAAAGTTAATTAAAGCACTACATGCTGTTCATTGGGGATGACTCGCCCTTAAAATTAAAAATAATAATATTAGTTCACAGCAGAATTTAATTTAAAAAATTTTTTTACTCCTGTTAAATTTTAAAAAACTTTACGGTTTTCAAGAAAAACCGTATTAACTGAAACAAAATTTTTACAGTGTTTATTAGAAAATAATCGAAAAGTCAGTACTAGGCAATGAATTTATCTTTCAAACTTGTCAGTTAGTAATAAAATTTTTTTATTTCAAACTGATTTTTGAAAAAATATCAATTATTATTTTTATTATTTATTTGTTTTTTTTTACTTAATACAATATTCGCTTGTTTAAAAACTACCTAGGCACTTGTTTTCTTTTTGTAGAATTAGGACAGAAGTGAAGTAAAATTTATTTGGCCAATTGTCAAATTTGAAAGATAAGTCTACTACTGACTTTTTTGATTATTTTCTAATGAACAGTTAAAATTTTGTGTCTGTTAATACGGCTTTTCTTGAAATTTAACAAGGGTAATTAAATTTTGCTGTGAATTAATATTACTATTTTTCAATTCGGTCAATGAAAAAAAAGTTCGGTACAATTTTAGGGGCGAATCATCCCAATGAACAGCTTGTAGTGCTTCAATTAACTTTAAATCATAGTCAAAGAAGACCAGTAATAAACCTAAATCATGTACCAAATTTGGTTCTTCTACGGTAAAGTGTTGCAGAGATATTAATTTTTTTCGAAATTTAGGGCCCCACTTTGGGGGCTAATAATTCCTCAGGGGTGCAACTTTGTATATAGGTAAGTTGGGTTCAATTACAATATTTTGGACACACCTACATGCACCTGCCCTGTGTCAGTTCTTATGCGGGACACTCTGTATTATAAAATTAAATACTAATATTTAAATAATATAATTTGTGTAGTATAATGTATGGGTATAATTTAAAACTAGTACATCAAATCCCTTAAAGTGAAAGACATTTCCATCATCTTATACATATGTCTTATATTTTAACCATTTACTCTTATACAGTGCTATACCAAAGATTTCTTTTTTCCAGAGAAAATTTTTCCTATAAAAAAATATATTGAATTGAAAAAGTATCGACAGTGATGTAAAATTATTGTTTTGACTGAAATCGTGAACATATCATATCAGCCTCTTATTTAAATTGAATTATTAGACATATTGTTACAGTAGCACTCTCCAAACATTACATTATGTCTTGTCAAAATATAGTCCAAAATTTAGATTTTTTAATTGATGTAGCGCTAATATGACAACATTTCACACGTCTTACCTTTAATGAAGAGGAAGTAAAGAACTATTCCAAAGGTAACTCTGAGACGCGCTTCCATATTGTAGCCAACCATCCTCAGTTTGCTGTTTGGAACAAAAGTATTACATTTCACAATCACACAAGAAGAATAGCATACAATTTTCCCCGAAAATCTCTATTCTGTCTTGGAACGGCACTCCCAACGCACTGCGAAAACAACTATAAAAGTTTTTTATTACAAGTTTAAGAACTGCCGTAACGACACAAATCACTTAAAAAGTCGCAATACGAAGCCTTTTTGTGGTAGTTCGATTTTGTTTAGGTGGAACAGAGAAAAGTTCGGCAATATTTTCGGCGCGAGTTTGGGATCGTCGACGTCGTAAAGGGAGCAGGAGGTGCTGCGCTACTACCCTATACTCCTGGATGCCGTCGCGCTACTAACCCGCGTTCGCTTGGTGGTGATAAGCGCGGTTGATGTTCAGCTACGCTGCTGGAACCGTGGTGGAGGCGCTCGGCACAGGTCGTCGGATCTCGATGGTATTGTTTATGGATGGATGTTTTCGGTTCGGTATCGTGATTTTTATGATTGCCGTCCGAAACAAATAAAGGATATTCTGATTTCTGTCGGAACGCGAACCTCTTCGGTAACGGAAAGACGATCATTATTGGGGTTTTAGATCCGTCATCATTTTTACCACCGATAAAGTTGGGATAATGTGACTGTTAAGATTCGCCTTGCGTGTGGTAGGAGATAACTTTATTTTTCTCAATCAAGCTCCAGCTTATCCGAACAAGCTCGTCAGAACGTCTTACAAAGTATTGGACGTAAGGAATGCAAGGCTTCTAAATATTTAAAATGAAACAGAGAATAAACAATCTTACAACACATGTTGTGTGTAGGTGTGTGAACAGAATGAATTAGTATGGTTCAACCTTTAAACAGCGATGAGAGTGATCTGAAACAAATAAAGAATATTCTGATTTCTCTTGAAACGAGAACGATACCAATTCATTGTTGGAGCTTCATATCCATCATCACTTTTATCACAAATAAAATAGGCATTATGTGACCCTCAAAATTCACCATGCGTGTTACAAGTTAACTTCATTTTCCTCATTCAAACTATAGCTTATCGGAGTAAGAATACCTTACAAAATGTTAAACATAAAGGAAACAAGGCTTATGACTTTAAAATAAACAACCAAATAAACAGGAAGGAGGAAAGTTGTAGACGAAAATAAGTGACGTCGAAACACACGTTGATGTGTTAACACATGTGGAAACTGAATGAATCAGTATTGTTTAACAAGTTCAGGGGCGACTGCTGCATAGGTACGTACTGTTTTCGATTTGTCTCAGTCCCTGATGGGTCACCATTATTTATGCAGTTATAGTCCAGTCGAGTTAAAGTTTGAACTACCGTAAAAATATGCTTTATTCGGGGCCGGATTAACCTGTGGTTAGACCCAGAGCTACAATAAAATGAAGGTCACGCAATCAACGACTTACTTGCAGATATAAAATTTCAAAACCTAAACAATTTTTGGTTTGATTCTAAAGAAAGGCAAAATCTAAACACTTTTTAGGAATACTTAAATACACAAACGCAAACATAAATTACATAGAAGAACAGAATTCTAATACGGAATACAAACATTTATTTATGAAAAATTATTTCAATTTTGTTTTGAATAAAAACTCATTATTTACATTTTTTAGTTCCACAGGTAAACAATTAAATATTTTAGGCCCTACAAAGTACATGCTAATTATGTTTTTGTCTGGTTTTGACATTGTGGTACTCGTTATATATCACAAATTACAAGTACTCGAAACACCAAACATACATCTTAAATACGTTTCTGCGCAATAAAAACATAGGACGAAAGAGTTGGATTATCCCAGAAACAAACACCATACCTCAATCGAGATTGAACTTGGGCATAGTTTACACAAAAGAGTTGATCGGTACTTAGGACTGTTATAATATTTCGAAATAAATAAGTTATTGAAGACAATTTTGATATTACTTGTAAGTATTTTTACAGATACATTTCCAGTTAAGGTTTGTGTCCAAATTTAGACCTAAAAATTTTACTGTCACAGTATCAGCAAGTAGAGAACTACTATTAATATTCAAATTTAATTCACAATTTCTATTGTGAGTAGTGCAAAATCGAAGTGCTTGAGTTTTTTCCATATTAAAATGTAATGAATTTTGGGCAAACCAGTTACTTAAGTTATTCATTAAAATATCACATTCAAGTTTTAAGGTTCTATTTGACTTATTAGATATTACTAAAACGAAACATCAGCGTACATGGTAAAATGAGTATTAGGTGAAAGAGTATCGATATCATGTAAAACATATCCCTGTGGTACACAAAACGTTACCAAAGAGCATTCCGAGTTATATTTACTACAAACATTCTGATTATTATAATTTATGCTTACAAATTGTTTCCTATTTTCAATAAAAGTAATGATCCAATTTAAAATACTTTACTTATTTAATTTCGATATTAAAATTTCATGATTAACACAATCGAATATCCTGCTGAGATCGCAAAAGGTTCCAACAGGACACTAGCCGTTTTCCAAAAAGTTTAAAATTTTCTCATGTAGTCAGTGTACGTACGTAAATCGTAGATTTGCCTATACGAAATCCATGTTCATTGTCGCTCAAGAAAGCAATATTCAAATATTTTAGAGAATCCCTAAGGCACGGATACAGGTCTATAGTTATTCAAAGATTTCATTCTTTTGAAAACTGGAACAATTTTTCCTAGTATTAAAATTTCTGAAAATGCACTAGTTTCAAATGATAAATTTACAAGATATAGAAAGAAGGAATATAGATAAGGGAAATAGTAGAGCGAGTGACTCTCTTAATAATAATCATGGGAATGTCGAATTCCTACTTTTTAACTTATCTGTTAAAAAAAGTGACAATTCGTCTATTGCGAAGGGAGTTAAAATAAGGAGTTTATTTGTGAAGCCGATTTGCCCATGGAAGGTAAATTACTGACTGTTAGTATCTGATTGATTATACTTAAAGGACATTTTACAAAATAATCGTTAAATAAGGATTAGGATTCTCATGTAAAATATCGTCTTTGTTGATTAAAATAATGTTATTTTTGTTCTCTTTATTACATAAATTGGACATAATACTCCAAGCAGTTCGAGATTTATTGTCGGAATTAATAATCTTTCTTTGATAATAACTTATTTTAGTATTCATGATCAATAGCTGATGATTTTTCTTTTCCCTATTATATATTATAGATAATTCAGGAATACTTTTTGTAAAATAAAGAGTTCTTTCAAATTCAAACTAGAAATTCTTACTTCATTGTAAACCCATTGTTTGTTAACATCCCTACTCATATAAATCTTTCGAAGCAGAAAATATACTTCAAAATAATGACGAAAAATATCATAAAAATAATTCATACAAATTTCCCCAGTCTTCGTTACAGAGAGCAGAAACAAAATTTAATATAGAATGTTCACTAAAATTTCTTCTGAAAAATGATACACTATTGCTGCTTAGCTCCACTATGCTTAGCTCAAATAAAACAGAACGATGATCAGAGTATTGTCAAAAAGGCCACTTCACAATAATGCACTTTTTTGCACACTTTTTGCAACAATAACGAGCTATTTTCGAAAACTGATTTTTCCGCGTTCTACCTTTATTTTACAGTTAATAAATTGATGAAAAATGACTTTAAGTACCTTAAATTGTAGAAATTTAATTGCCTACAACATGAAACAACTAATTTTTGGATAGGTCGTCTGGATTTTCAAGGACAGTAAATGAATGAAATAACACGTAATTTTGCTTCCTATTTACAATTTGCCAACTTATCATCACGTGTTTCGAGTTAGTTCTTTAATATTATCTATATACCCTTCACCGTAAAAGTGCAATAAATACTAATAATTTATTTAAGTTTTCAGAGTTTATGATCTAATTCGACTGGACTTATATTATTTAAGTAACATTAGTAATGTAGATCTTATTTAAATCTTAACACTGCTCAGAAAATTTTGAGATTAAAGCAAAAGTATATTTTTTTAAGTAAGTTTAACTGTCAACTAAATCTATATCTGCCACCTTTCTTACAAATGTTTTTTGTGACACCTAACATAACTGTAAAATAAATTTATCAGGAAAAAAAAAACAAACAGTTCTTAAAATATTACAAAATGCACATAGAACGACGAAAGTTCATTCATTTATTTACAATTTATACACAGTGTAACACCAATAATGCCGAAAAGTTTCAAATAAAAGTTACATCAAACAATTTCTTCACATTTTAAAATTGGTTTTAATTATACAGCATGTCCTATTTCTTCTGGGTGTTTTCTGGTTTTCGGCCTACTTTGATAAACAGATATTAGGTTTAAAACGTACCTTTCGGTGTTATTTGATGTTTTTAACAAAAATGAATGTTTGCAGCATGAATATATCGAATATATCCGAAAGTAGACATAACAAAATGCGGATTTCAAAATACACGCTAATAATAAAATAATGAAAGCATACAATACTGTTAGAAAAACATTAAAATGATCTAGAACAATAACACACACCGACAAAATTTTAAACCAAAAATCGGACTATTCTTCTTCAAAGATTTTTGACGGGCTGAATTGGAATCCAATCTCGCTTCAGGTTTTCCAAATATCCTAATCTAAAAGTGCGAAAAACAAGAGATTTAAATCCATCATCATTTTCACCATCAATAAAATATGGATAATATATTATTAAGATACGCTTTGCTGTGATGTGGTATAAGTTAACTTTGATTTTCTCAGTAAAATTTTAACATATCTTAAAGAGATCGCCGGAATATTTCACAAAACATTGAACATAAGGGAAGAAAGGCTGAATGTTTAAAATGAAGGACCAAATAAAAAAGAATCAAGAGTTGCAGACGAAAATAAGTGATATCCTAACACATGTTCTGTTAACACATGTGGGAACAAAATGAATCGGTATTGTTGAGGATGACTGCTGTATATGCAGTGTTTTCGGTGTGCCCTAATGCCCCTAATCTCTGATGGGTCACCACTGCTTGTGTGGACCACTCTCGTATTTTATATTTTATCAAAACAATGAAAAAAATATTTGTGTTCTTTGATATTTAATGTTTACATGATTTTTTTTTATTATTAAAAAGGACTTTATATGGGTCCGGTCAAGTAATAATTTGTGTTTCGGCAGTTTGTGGAGCTTGTACTGAAATAAATTGTTTGGTACATCAAAGATCTATTTAGGGTATTTGTTACGTAATAATTATGCAATGAGCATTTAATGATAGCTATTAAGACAATATTTTTCCAAAATACTTATAAAAATTTATAAAAAAAATTATTTTAATAAAAGTTGTATGGAATCATATGGGCCATGGAAAGAAAATGTTTTTAACTTTACAGAGTGTTCTATTTCTCGTGAGCGCTACATAACTTTGTTATTTTAAATGGAACACCCTGTATATTATTGCGTTTTTGAATTCCTTCGTTAATATTAGGTAGAGTTTATTAAATATACATGGTGTTTAAAACTTACCGTTTTCGATATAATCAGTTGTTTTTGTAGAAAATCACGATATCAGCTCTCAAAACCGTAAGAGTTAGAAACCTGCAATTTTCACAGTTCGTTTTGACATAAATTACTCTATGTTGTCATCTGTGAGCAAAACGTGTACGTTGTTCAGGCTCGGAAATACTGAGACCTACATTTAATAATCGAGTTAAAAATCTTTTTTTTTTTTCAAATGGAATGACCCATATTAATTTTCATGAGTGCATGATAAATTGAATGCCCTTTCGACTGATATAAGGTTGTCCATACTTATCTAACAGTTTTCCAGAAAAGTCAGGTTCTTTTCTAAAGTCCAAAAAAGTAGCTATGTAACAGCGTCAATAAGGCCTTGCAATTGTACTAGTACAACGTTGATACTTAGGATTTTACGAAAGCACAGCACAGCACATCCTTATCGCATCCAATGACACCAAGAGTTACTAAAAGTAGACTTTAGGCGGAGAAGTTTTGTCAGTGGACACTTCAGATGTTAAATCAAGATGACGATTTTTTTGAACGGGTCATGTTCTCCGACAAGGCTACTTTTCATAAAAATGGTTTCGTTAATAGTCATAATTGCCATTATTATGACACAGTAAATCCTCACCAATTCCGGACAACACATAGCCAACGATGGTCTTTGAACGTATGGGGAGCAATTTTGGGAACCCATGTCATTGGACCATTCCTTTTTGACCAGCATCTAACTGGAGCAGTTTATTTAAACTTTTAACAAACACTCTAGCTCCAGAAGATCTGTTAGGCGACATTCCTTTAGCTACACTTCGAAGAATGTGGATCCAACATGATGGTGCTCCACCTCATATTACCGCTACGATTCGTCAGTTTTTACAAGAAACTTTTCCCAACAGATGGATTGGTCGCGGGGAACCAGTAAGTTGGTTCTAGGTGTCCAGTATGACAAGTTGCAACTTCTTTTTATGGGGATTTATAAAAAGCAAAGTTTACGTCACACCACCAATACCGCGAAAGATATGTGGCAGCGCATTGCAGTAGCATTTCAAAAAATTACGCCAGATGTGTTGACCAATGTTGAACAGGCTTTTAAAAACCGAATTCGTTTGTGTAAATCATGTAAATTAGCGGTCTAAGTGTTCTTCTCCTTGTGTTCCGAGTTTCAGTTTGTCTCGTTTTGCGTTTTGTTTTAGTTGTTGTTAGTGGTTTACTTTTGTTTGTCAAACCACTTCTTAAACATACCAGTAAATTGACACTGTCAGTCCCAGTCCTGATAAAATGTGAGAGAAAAATGATTTTGCAAGGCTTTCTTGACGCTGTTACATAGCTACTTTTTCGGACTTTAGAAAAGAACCTGATTTTTCTGGAAAACTGTTAAAAAAAATAAGTATGGACAACCTTATATCAGTCGAAAGGGCATTCAATTTTATATTCACCCATGACAATTAATATGAGTTATTCCATTCGAAAAAAAAAAAGTTTTTCAACTCCTAAGATTATTAAATGTAGGTCTCAGTATTTCCGAATCTGAATAACGTACATGTTTTGCTCACAGATGACAAGATAGAGTAATTTATGCCAAAACGAACTGTGAAAACTTCAGGTTTCTAACTCTTGCGGTTTAGACGCTATCTAGCCTCATTTAGAGAGCTGAAATTGTGATTTTTTTCAAAAACAACTAATTATCTCGTAATGATTGAATGATTTCCGGGCTGGTTGCCACGTCGTCGATTTATAACACTTGAAGTTTCGAGAGACATATCGCTCTCTTCTTCAGAAGTTATTCAGCCCGGAAATCATTCAACCATTAACGACAGCCACGGAAGCCTACAAACAAAACTGATTATCTCGAAAATGGTAAGTTTTAAACGCTATGTACATTTAATAAACCTAATATTAACAAAAAAATTCAAAAATTCAATAATATACAGGGTGTTCCATTTAAAATAACACAGTTATATAGCACCCACGCGAAATGGAACACTCTGTAAAGGTAAAAATATTTTCTCTATATGGCCCACATAATTCCAGGCAACTTTTATTAAAACCATTTATTAATAAATTTTACAATTGCAGAGTTACAGAAGAATCTCTCTTGGGTGGAACACCCTTTATATGAGTATCCAAGAAACAGGATTTTTTTCAGAATTTTCAGCTACTGTGAGCAATTTACTCAAATCCTGTGGATGCTGGAGTAAAACTAACGACGGATTTAGCACGTCAAAATACATAACAACAGTCTGGTGGAGTCTTCAGGTCAATCCACTTCTCTTTATTTTGTGCTTGTGGCATTAATCGAAGGAAAACATGTATGTGAAATGAAAAGTTCCAATTGTATTGAAAGTAAACAAATATTTTATTTTTAACTACAAATAATATATAAAATAAAAATATCAACGTACTATCTAATATGTATTGCCAGTTTGCTCCATTTCAATCTCGGCCTCGGCAACAGCTTGAAATAACTTGCTTTTAACTGCGCGTTGTAATGCTGGAGGTAGTTTTTTAGTTGAAGCATACATGGCATCAAAAAATAATTTCAAACTATCTTCAGGCACTGGACAAAATTCTGTTTGGGTCCAGTGTATTCCTGTAGGTGTTCCGTCTGACTGATCGTTTCTGCTTTTAGCAGTTAAACACATTTTTTTGGGTGGAACGGGACTGTCGCTTTGGAAACATCCTTCATTTCCGGCGTCAATCGAATCTGGAGCTTCAAAATACTCCAAATCTTCTTCTTTAATTATGTCACTAGGCCTATTTTCCTGAGAATTCTCGTCAAGCGTATCAATGTCTTCGGAATGCTCAGAATTCGCATTATCTTTTCTTTGTCGGTTCCGCATATAAGGACGCAGAAAATTCATTTGCTCGAAGTATTTCCACGTTCTGATTTTTTTAGAAGGGTCAGTTTTACCCGACGTGTACAGCTTGAGGGCGCTTCTGTACCCATCGCGAAGACTTTTCCAATATTTTTTCGCTTCTTCACCTGTAACAAATTTTTATTTCATTATTTTTGCGTAGACAGACTGTTTGTATCAACAGGATAATAATAATAATAATAAAGCTTGAGTTTGAAGATATAGGTACCTACTATGTAAAAAACTGAGATGAATAACAGGTTACCAACTAAAGATATACAAAAAAAATTAGAGCGTCCACATTTAATGAAACAAAGGCAAAAAAGAATCCAAAAAGGAAAGGATTTGAAATGTAGGCAATGACGTGATGAAACAGATAAATATTTTGCAACAAAAGAAATCAAAATGAAATGTGCCAAAGAAATGACACATGTTACAAAAGATTGAGAGTTATCAAAGAAAATAATTAAAAAATAGATCCTTCAGCTTATGCGCATATATATACAAAGCGGAAGCGAGCATTTGAATGAGACAAAGAAATGATAACTATAGAAACTATAGAAAGAAAGTGAGAAAAATTATCAAAGAAAAAATATTAAAGATTATATCCTCAGGCACAAATACATACAAAGGTTAAGGGAGCAAAAGAGTGTCTGAAGCTTATAAAATCTTTCTACATATCGTCTTGTTAAACGGATATTTCGCTGTTGTGGCACAGCATTATTAGTGTTACCAGTATCGCAGGAAAAAAGCGTTTAGGGGGCAAAATATAAAACAAATCAATACCAATATTTACTAGTTTCGATTTGCGAATGTATTTCCCCATTTTCCTCAACTTCTCAAAAGATTTGGGGGAGAATATCGATACTCTCGTTCTAATATGACGTATCCTACATTGGAAAAAATTTTCAGGAGACCATAAAACTGTTTCACTCTCATAATTAAAAAAGTTAATTTTTATTTTTTATGCTAATTAAAGTGTACAATAATAATTGAAGCAAAAAAAACATTTAAATAAATTATATAATTATATTAAAAAATAGCTATTTACACCATAAAGGACGAAGTCGAGGACGATTTTGCGCCCGAGCGGAGCGAGGGCTGGCAATAGAGCCCGAGACTGGTAAATTATACTTAACTGCTGCGTGGTGTACAACATTTTATCTGCTCCCACAGTTATTGAGTTTTTTATCGTTTCTAAGGTGTTTATAAACAAAGCTACATAAAAGTTGCAATTTTGCTGGTTTTGAATAATTATTTCTAAATGAGTGATTTTCAAATAGAAAGTGCAGCAAATTTTTATTACCCGAAAAGTCGAAAGTGCGCTACGGACGACCATATAGAAATTTCAAAGAATGGTCCAGAACAAAAATACTGGTGTTTCTAAAATATAACTGCTAGCATATTTCATGGAGAAGTCAAGAACTTTAAAGTTACCGGCGAGTTTGTGGAGTGAATACTCAATGATCAAGTCAACTATTTTCATAAAGGAGTACGCGGATATATCAAAATACCCCAAGCTGAGAGTATTTTTGAAACGTAAGAATGGCGGCTATACACCTAAAAAATCAAACGTTTTTACAAGAAAACAAGTCAACGATTTTCTCGTTCAGGCACCCGATAACACATATTTGCTAATGAAGGTAGTAACGGTCTTTGACATTGCAGGAGCATGCCGTTCTGATGAGTTATGCAAACTTATTTTGGACAACGTCAATTTCAGAAATTTCGATAATATTATTGTAGTTCCAATTCCAGATTATAAAAATGGTATGTCACGTACGTAAATAATTACTTCTCGACTGGGTTCTGTTTCTCACGAAATATATCAAGATTAGATTGGAAATTAAAACTGAAATTTCACGCTTTTTTATGCGTTATCAAGCACGTAGATGTTACAACCAACCAATCGACGAGAATACACTTTCTATGATTCCTAATGAGGTTGCACAGTTTTTGAAACTAGAACATCCTGAAACATATACAGGCCATTCATTCCGAAGAACATCGGCAACGTTACTGGCTAATACAGAAATTCATGTATTAGTAATCAAGAGACATGCTGGGTGGAAATCAGCCACAATTGCAGAAAGTTATGTTGCTGACAGTTTAAATAACAAAAATGAAATAGCCAACAGGATTCATTACAATGACACTTCAACTCCAGGTTCTAGTAGTACGTCACATCATGCTGTTTTAATGGATCAGTCAGATAATATTGAGCCTCCGGTAACTGAAATGAAGCGGTTAAATCATTTTGAGAAAAATGTGACAATTAGTAAACGCGAGGGGAATAATTATCTAGATTTTATAAATGTTACTAAATGTAATAACTGTACAATTACTATAAATATCCATTCATAATAATTAATAAAATGTAATGTTCATCAAATATTTCTATTTATTTGTTCATAAAATATGCATTTATAACTCGAAATCGCTTTTTTCCCTAGGAAGGTAAGTTACCTCACTTACCTAGAGTAGCAACTTCCACTTCTATGGTAAAATCCACTTACCTCCTTAAAAACAATGTATTAATAGTCTATTTACTATAGTGGGAGCAGATAAATTATTTTTAATTAGTTACCTTCCTGCTCATTTTTTTAAAGTATTTTGTTAAAACTAACTTAAAACTAATCTAGAGTGACTGTCAAATCGCTGATGTTAACTTTAGTACCTATGTGGAATACGACATTTTAGAATACGTGAGAATCGGCGTGAGGAATAAGATATATTAGAATATTTGTTTAAAAGTAGTAAATAAACAATTTGACCTTAAAAACCTTAACGGAAGCTGCAAAACGTTATTACAATTCCATTTCCAAGAAAAGTGAAATTGTCAAATTTAGTGGAATACGTCATATTAGAACGACGTTAACGATATAATAATAATAATAATACAAAATAATATATAGCATTAGTCAACACTTGAAGATAGAACACCTAGAAACTAAAGAGAGATCAAAAGAAAAAAAAAAACATATACAAACATAAAAGAAAATAAATAACCTAGCAAAAGTATTCAGACATAGAATAAAAACATTTAACTGACAAATACAATCTTAACTTTCGTTTGAACTGGCCAATTTTTTTACACTCTTTTATTTCCTATGGCAAATGATTAAATATTTTGGGTCCTAAGTAATTTGGCCCTTTACCTACAATTGATAATTTTGTGAAAGGTATACGTATTTCATTATTTTTTCGGGTATTAATATTGTGAAGATCCCTATTCAAACAAAATTTATCTACATTTTTAAAAACATACATCGACATTTCAAATAAATACAAGTATTGTTTTTAAACTAATATTGCATTAAAAATTGTAAATCAGATAGCCATTAGCGCACGTTATTACAAATTCAAGAAATTTATTACAGTGAAAATATTCATATGATATTCAAAGATTTTATTTCGTGGCACCTCATTTAGAGCTATATCTCAGTTGGCGTTGACTTTTATATAGTATGCTTTATGTACAGGGATGCCTAAACTATCTTAATTTTGTCTCAGATGTGCTTCCCAACCAATCTGGGATACTATGTGTAAGAAAGCAATGCGGTGAATTTAATCATTCCAACAAAAACTTCAAGGTAATCCTGAAAGATTTTGTAGATTTTCCTTCAAGGAATTAAAATGTAATCATGATTTTATTGGTTTCCGCTACGCTTAGTCTCCCTCACATCCGCTTTTTGTGTAAGTGCATTTACACTGATAATAGTCAGTAAGCCACAAAATATTTAAGTATCTAAGTAAATACGTAAGTAAAACTTTTGTTTATTGAAATTCTATTTGTCGTTGAAGTAAATAAATACAATAAAATATCAGAATTGTCTTAAACCATAAGTTTTACCATATTTAACCCAAGTTTTTATAAAAACTTAATTAAAATCACTCAATGGACTGAAAGTAAGTACGTAGTAAGAATAAATATTTTCCTATTCACTAGTATTTACTGAAATAGTGAAGTCTAACTTGAAATTATATCTATCGCAGTTTCTAGCAGAATTTATATAGTAAACAAAAGAATAATTTAACAAAGGTGTGTTACTAATCTTTTTTAGATGAATATAAATCAAAAGAGGAGCGAAAGAAACATCACTAAAGGAAAATAAATACCAGAATTTTTCAAAACGTATTTACATCTCTTGTAGTTTCAAAGCGCCTCCACCATTAACAGCGGAAATAAATCAAGCTTATTTTCCCATGTATATACAAAAACATTTTCAGCGTTATTACATTAATGCTTAATGTTAAATGCATCCTTTTAATATTTGTACAAAGCTACATATTTAGATAAGTAGTATTTCTTTCCTATCAAATAAATGTAAATTGAGTTATATTCGAGCTAGTTGTGCAGAGAAACAGGTAACAAAATTTTTTAGGTCTCAAGGAAACCTAACAGAGAAATGTTCACATTCGTTTTCGGAGTGTCTGTCATCGAACTGTAAACATGACCGTATTCTTTTTCTTAAAGAAACTACTTTATTATTATTTAATATTATTTAATAATGATTGTATCTAACTCTATTTGCAACATCCTTTAAAAAACTCCTTCAAAGTTTTCTATTTGTTTTTTATTTATTCGTGCTATAACAAGGTGAAATGTATATTTATTAGTTAATAGTTTTGTATATCAATTTCATACAAACTTGTTACTTCTTTCTGAATACCTACCTTTTATGAAAATCCTTTTGAAAAACTATAGGTCTATCGTCTAACAAAAATAATGTGCGAACATAATTATACAATTTACTTTACAGTTTGACAATAGTAGTATTTCCGTAAGAATGTTTTAACAAAATGTATAAAAATATTTCAAAAAAATTGTAGGTGTAAGTGTTAAATTTTAAGAAAGGAGCTGACTCGTATCTATGACACTGGCAAGTAAAATATATATTTACCAGTATATCGTTTTTTAAGTTATAAATGTAACTATTGCTGTACCAAATTTTGTGAAGCTATCATTACCCATTCTTGAAATATAAAAAAAAAATTGATGTTAATTTTTGTTTTCGCAAATAGTGCTTCCCAAACCATACAATTGTCATTTAAAGAATAACGACGTAGAGAAGTCAGCAGTTGCAGAGAGAGAGAGGCAGAAAGAAAATATTTAGGTCCAGACTCTATAGACGTAGTAGATACAAAAAATTTTAGATAAATTCAACGGAGCTGAGAACTTAAAGCTACATGAAATTTGGGCGAACAACTCATCAGTAAGAATCAAAGACTAAAATGCCACAGGCCAGTTACTAACTTTAAATCATACGCTGAAACGCCATAGATCAGTGAACGCAGCAAATATAAATACCGGTCAGAGTTTTTTATCTACATTTTCAGAGTTTCCTTTTGAAGAAGAGAAATGTGTATATCTTTTGAAAGTCAAGAATTCTAAAACAACAACGTGGTAGCCAACAGGCAACAGGTTACCATAGAAATTTTGAGGAATTTTACCACACTTTTTATTACAGTGCGAAAACATTTCTCAAGTCTTGATAGATACATGAAGGAGGAATTTTCATGCAAAATCACAATACCCTTGACAAGCAGTCGACATTTGCTTAAATTATTAGAACTTGGGAAAAACTAATGTGGATGGCAAAACACTGATCTTTTTTATCAGGGGTTCCATTTGTTCCATAAAGTACTTCATTACGATAGACAGTCTTCATAGTGAATATCCTTTTTTGAATATAGACGTCTTTTTAATGAACGTCTCATCCATAACATTGTTTCCATAAACTGAAGTTGACGCTGCTAAATTTCATTAGTTATATGATTCTGCTTTTAAAATGATTAATTTTGATAACTGAAGGTCTCTTACTGCACAGAGTAGCGTATAACATTAAAGCCGACCGCACATTGAGATGCAGGCGACACAGGGCAGGGTAGGGCAGGTTACACAGTTCAGGAAAAAAACGTGTCACGCAGTGTGAACGCTACTTGAAACAGTCTTGGCAGTTCTTGCTTATATGCGAATGCGATAACAATATATTTGGGCATTAAAAGGTTTGTTTTTAAATTTTGATCATGGCATTGTTTCTGGACAGTTCTGAGTCAGATTCTGACGCAGAATTTGAAGAAACTGTTTTATTATATAACATTTCAAAGAGGAAAGTCATTTTGGAAAAGCAACTATATGAAAAGGAGAAATACTCATGGGGAATTTGCACTATCGTCCGAATTTTCTGAGCCTATTTTTTCAAACACCAAAAACTACTATGCACGTGGCGCAGGAAACTGTGTCCGGAAGACTGCGCTATGCAGGTTTACTTAAACGCAGTTCTGTGCTACCCTACTCTGCGTTCCAATTCGCGCGGGTCTATTAAGTTGTAGTGAATATACCTGCACTACCCTGCCCTGCGTTACCTGCGTCACTTGCATCTCAATGTGCGGCCGGCTTAAGACAGTAACTCTGTTCCTAGAGGAACCCAAAACAGTTTCCAACAGTCAAACGCATGCGCATTCCGATATAATGCTTACATGAGGTTCAAAATTAATTGTTCCAAATCAAATACGATTACGTCTGACTGTTGAAAACTGCTTCTAATACACTAAGAATAAAGCTATTGCAATACAGTATTTTCTGTTAAATTAAATATTGCGAGTTTAGCTGAAAATAAGTACATAAATAAATAATGATATTTTCATAATCCAGTCCTAATTTTTGTTGAGGAATTTATGTCATGACATACCCGAAGCCATTCCGCAATTCTTCGCAATCTGAGACCATATTTTTAATTTAAAATAGTTATCACTATATTCTTTCCGGTCTGTGTTGTACAATACTTCATGCATTCTAACACATTCTATTAGTTTCTCGTCCAAAATAACTTTTGAACACATCCTTTAATGAATGAATCGGTCTCCGACACAAAGCGTAGCTCTGACTAACAGTTGTCCCTGCGAGGCGAGAGCTCGCGCTGGCGTGCTAAACTTTGCGGGGCGAAATGAAACGAAACTGTCTTCGTGGCCATCCGCGCTACGCTATTCTCTGGCAGCCAAGCGAATAACGTGTCGAACAAGCCACGATGTTACTACCATAGCCGTAGAAATCTAAAACTGGATCAAACTGTGGCTTTCATTTCTTGTAAATAAATTATTTGCGTTAATTTTCCTTGTGTAAGATTGGAGTTTTTCATAGGGGGAAATAAAGGGTTGAAGAGGTTGAGTAGGATGGAAATCGTTAACGATTAATACGTTGACATGTAAATATTTGTTTTCTATCGTGCGGGCGTAAGGGTACGTATGTATAACTAAAGAAAAACATAAACACCTAAAACAAATATCCTACATGGCATCCTGCCTGGACAGGTCAGGCTTTGATTATTATGATGGTGAAACGAGGTGATTCTTTCGTTGTGAACGGCCACTAAATATGTCAGGTGCGCACACTTTAGTTATACAGGGTGGTCCGAATTTTATGCAGGAAACTTCGAGGACAGATAGACCTCTTTAAAACTAACTGGCAACAAACATGTACATTATATCACGGCATAACAACCCTAAAAACTATCTTAAAAAAAAAGTTCATGAAGCTTACCAGCAATTAGGCCATGCTTCGCCCTTTTTGCCTGCTAACTTACATTACCCTCCACCTTAACAATCACAAACATCCATGGTTACGACAGGAAAATTCCTTCGAATTTTTCTACCGCGTGCGGGATTTGAACCCACTACGGTTTTGCCGCACAGCCCTGGTTCGCCTCAGTAGGCAAGCCTTGTGGTTTTAATGGAGCTGTATTAACTGCCTTTCACAAAATGAAAAAAATTGTTTCAATTATCAAATTATTGGACTGGGCTGTTTTGTGTCAACATAAGACTTTTTATATGAGAAAAAAGCAACAAAATTGAACTGCGGGAACAGATAGAACTCATAAAAATTAGTATGTAGGTAATATAAAATGTTTTTTCACTAAATTGCCTCGTTAACAAGTTAAGACGTACTTACAAGCAATTTGACATAATAGGTTTGTTTATTAATGTTCCTCACATCAAAGCAATGATTTTATACATAGATCAGGTTATTTCGCCATCATTTTTTTATATTAAGCTGTTTTCGAGATATTAAAAGTTAAAAATCACTCTTTCAATTCTCTTTCCATTTTTTTTCTTCGAATAAACATCACTGAAGTTTATTTTACAGAATCAATCAAATTTCGTGACAATTTATAAATATTTTTACAGAGTGAATTAAAATGTGCATTTGCAATATTAGTGATGTTTGTAAATTGTCACATAAATCTCATTCATTCTGCAAAATAATTTTAGATAACAAATCAATGAGATTTTATAAAATTTGAGTGATTTTCATCATAAATTTATAAAAATCAGTTGAAAGTATTTAAAAAATACGCTTAATTTTATAGATTTACATAAACCAAAAAGTAAAAGCAAAAGCTTCCAACTTTGATGGTTTTTAAATTAACGGTTACATTAAAGTATAAAAACCAAATGTTTAAAAGATGTTTTTCCAAATTTATTAAATATACAGGATGTAAGACTGCCATTACTTCAGTATGAGATAGAGTAATCATATATGAACAAAAAAGTTGTATATTACAGGGGCGTAAGATAAACAGTTTTGAAATTACATCAAGTATTAATATTGAGGAGTTTCATCACAACGTCACAACAGCCCTTAACCTAATACTATACAGCTGATGCACACTACATGTGCACGCAGCAAGCTTGTCCTACGGAATAACAAAAATGTAAACAATTATTATTGTGAAACATTTAGTAAATTTCAAGACAATTGTATTCCAGTTTTTACATAAATAAAATAAAATGTATCAATTTTGTAGTACGAAGATAGTGTACTGCTTAAATTTTAGCTCGAATTTTTATGAATCGCTTAAAACAGCAACTTAACTTTTAATCAAATTATGAATTTGAAAAATATGTAATTAAAGAACCCAAAGAATTACGTCGCTCAAATAATCATACGTATTAAAAATAATTTAGGCACTTACCAAAAAGCAAAATTTAGTAATTTTTAAACGCATATGTACAAAACAAACTACAACATATGCTCAAAATGTCCACCAACATTTTCGATGCACGCACGATACCTTCGATTACAATTTTCGCGCTCTCGCTTACTTAAAAAAGCAAAGAGAAACAGAAACACCTCAAGAAAAGGAAATAGTGGTACGCAAAAAACACTCCGACACGGTCGAATTCCAGATACCAACTGAATTGCGTATTGCTGGTTGCTGGACAGGTTAATACCTCGTGTTAACCGCCGCACCGTTGTCACATTGCTTGTTATGAATGTTATCGAATTTGAAATTTATTTCAACGCTAATTATTTTTTAGAATTAAGCATAAATATGTTCAAAAAAGTGATAAACATTGTATTTTATGGTATTCTATGAACGCAGTTATGTCAATATTCCTTAATTAATCAAACTTCTGTAAATCAAATTGGACAATTTGATAATTTTTTTTTTCGTAAATAGTTGAGTTTAGGACCCATGTCATGTAAGGTTTTTTTTGTTTATTTTAATGTATTCTATTGTCTGTTAAAATTAAGGCAGTCAAACTTCTAACACCCTATATAATCATTTTCGCGTTATTTGAACAATTAATGGGGATTTAAAGAATGAACTAATTTGTCAAACTAAATAAATAATAATACTTACAATAAAATTTAGTTATTTATTTAATTTTCAAGACCGACTCTCTATAACTACTTAGTTTTAGATGACATATCCGCATTTTCGACATGACTGAGTTTTACCTGTCCTTGAAATTAATGGGTTAATTGTTGTTATATCCTGTAAATCACTAAATATATTAAAAGGGAGATTTATAATTCACTTATTTAATGAGAGTTGTATTAAAAAAAATGTTGACTGGGGAACGCCGAATACAATACAGCATGTCTAACTAGATAAATCTAAAAAAATGTTGGATTGCAATCTATACAATTCCAGAAGGGGGAAAGGAGTTAAGTAAAGCGAGCGTGTCTGTAATATTTCATTGTGAGGTGAAATTAATCCTACAAACGCGATAACCGAGGACTGCTAGGACTCTCTAAGGACTTCCTTACCGCAACTGCTTGACACACTATACATTTGAACAATTCATGTTTTGCACGAACTGTCTTACTTCTGTGATTAAAACTAAAATATGTCCAAAATTAATACATTTATTTGGAAATTTTGTAACTTCAGGAAAATACAATTATTTTATGAATTAGTTAGTACCTTAATTTATAATTTAGTCATCTACATTTGATTTTATTTCGCTTTCTAAAGATATTTGATCTAGACCGGCGGCTCTTGACTTTCATACGAGGAAGGACGGAAAAAATTAGATACAAACTATTGGGAAAAAAGTTAAATATAATTGAGCAGTTTTATTTTAAGTACTATTGAAATATAGCGGAAATGTGTTCAACATTATTCTTCTGCTTTTGTCCGAAATAAACTTTTCAGTTACTTTTCCATTAAAGTTTGATATTTCTTGCACTATTGAATTTTCAATAGCATTATTGTTGGTCTGTCTTTACAATCAAATTAAATTTTTATTATCTTTAAAAAACACACATGAAACAATACGTTAAAATTTTACACCATATCTGAACAAATTACGTTTAATAAGAAAAAAGACGTGAATAGCTACTATTTGGTTACCGTCAGCACTGCATAGTAGGTAAATATGCACTGCCCCCACTGCATCTTTCACTTCTGCGCGACGGTAACCATAACCACCGCTGTAAACACTTTACATAGTTTTTAAAACGAATTTTGCAAGTCGAGTTAAATTATCTGCACGTTACAAATTTAACCTTTCCGTTTTAATGTGTTTCATAAGCTAATCTATTCAATTATCCAGATAACATTGTAAACTAAATTTTAAATTAAATTTTTTTATTATAAAAATTTCTAGGGAGTCGCCGCCGCAAAGCCCCCCAGCACCAGCCGCCTCTGATCTAGACTGATAAAACTTGGACTAATTTGTCTAATTGTCAACAAAAATTCAGTGAACTTGTATAGGAATCTGACAATCAGTGGCAGAGATACTGGAAGGTGCTGTCGATAAAAACGCAGAATTCGACGCCACTGAGTATTTTGAAAATGGAATTAGTTCATATAATTTGTATTATTTCCAAGAAAAAAGGCATTTTTCATTCTATGCGAGCTATTTTTGAGTAATTATGATTTTTTTATTATGAAATTTCCTTACGCAATTAAATAAATCTAAAATAACTAAAAACTATCCATTTTACAAAAAAAATTAATATAATTTTTTTGTTCAAAGATTGTTCTAACAATTTTATTCCTAATTTCCTAGTAGAGAAGATATTATTTAGCCGTCTCTTAATCCGCAGTGTTACAAATTACAATTATTCCACAGGCAAAATGATTCAGGTGATTTTCTCACATCACATTCCCTTGNAATTCGAAAGAATTTTTCTACCGCGTGCGGGATTCGATCCCACTACGGTATTGCTGCACTGCCCCGGTTCGCCTCAGTAGGCAAGCCTTGTGGTTTTAATGGAGCTGTATTAACTGCCTTTCACAAAATGAAAAAAATTGTTTCAATTATCAAATTATTGGACTGGGCTGTTTTGTGTCAACACAAGACTCTTTATATGAGAAAAAAGCAACAAAATTGAACTGCGGGAACAGATAGAACTCATAAAAATTAGTATGTAGGTAATATAAAATGTTTTTTCACTAAATTGCCTCGTTAACAAGTTAAGACGTACTTACAAGCAATTTGACATAATAGGTTTGTTTATTAATGTTCCTCACATCAAAGCAATGATTTTATACATAGATCAGGTTATTTCGCCATCATTTTTTTATATTAAGCTGTTTTCGAGATATTAAAAGTTAAAAATCACTCTTTCAATTCTCTTTCCATTTTTTTTCTTCGAATAAACATCACTGAAGTTTATTTTACAGAATCAATCAAATTTCGTGACAATTTATAAATATTTTTACAGAGTGAATTAAAATGTGCATTTGCAATATTAGTGATGTTTGTAAATTGTCACATAAATCTCATTCATTCTGCAAAATAATTTTAGATAACAAATCAATGAGATTTTATAAAATTTGAGTGATTTTCATCATAAATTTATAAAAATCAGTTGAAAGTATTTAAAAAAAAGCACTTAATTTTATAGCTTTACATAAAACAAAAAGTAAAAGCAAAACCTTCCAGCTTTGATGGTTTTTAAATTAACGGTTACGTTAAAGTATAACAACCAAATGTTTTAGAGACGTTTTATCCAAATTTATTAGAATATACAGGGTGTAAGACTGCCATTACTTCAACATGAGATAGAGTAATCATATATGAATAAAAAAGTTGTATATTACAGGGGCGTATAAGATTAACAGTTTTAAAATTACATCGAGTATTAATAGTGAGGAGTTTCATCACAACGTGACAACAGCGCTTAACATAATGCTATACAGCTGATACACCACTACATGTGAAATATTTAGTAAATTTCAAGACAATTGTATTCCAGTTTTTAAATAAATAAAATAAAATGTATCGATTTTTGTAGTAAGAAGACAATGTTCTGCTTAAATTTTAGCTCGAATTTTTATGAATCGCTTAATACAGGAACTTAGCTTTTAATCAAATTATGAATTTGAAAAATATGTAATTAAACAACCCAAAGAATCACGTCGCTCAAATAATCATACATATTAAACATAATTTAGGTACTTACCAAAAAGCAAAATTTAGTAATTTTTAAACGCATATGTACAAAACAAACTACAACATAAGCTCAAAATGTCCACCAACATTTTCAATGCACGCGCGCTACCTTCAAATCCAATTTTCGCGCTCTCGCTTGCATAAAAAAGCAAGGAGAAACACCTCAAGAAAAGGAAATAATGGTACGCAAAAAAACACTCCCACAGGGTCGAATTCCAGATACCAACTGAATTGCGTATTGCTGGTTGCTGGACAGCTTAATACCTCGTGCTAACCGCCGCGCCGTTGTCACATTGCTTGTTATGAATGATATCGAATTTGAAATTTATTTCAACGCTAATTATTTTTTAGAATTCAGCCATAAAGATGTTCAAAAAAGTGATAAACATTGTATTTTATGGTATTCTATGAACGCAGTTATGTCAATATTCCTTAATTAATCCAACTTCTGTAAATCAAATTGGACAATTTGATATTTTTTTTTTTTTTCGTAAATAGTTGAGTTTAGGGCCCATGTCATGTAAGGCTTTTTTTGTTTATTTTAATGTATTCTATTGTCTATTAAAATTAAGGCAGTCAAACTTCTAACACCCTGTATAATCATTTTCGCGTTATTTGAACAATTAATGGGGATTTAAAGAATGAACTAATTTGTCTAACTAAATAAATAATAATACTTACAATAAAATTTAGTTATTTATTTAATTTTCAAGACCGACTCTCTATAACTACTTAGTTTTAGATGACATATCCGCATTTTCGACATGACTGAGTTTTATCTGTCCTTGAAATTAATTGGTTAATTGTTGTTATATCCTGTAAATCACTAAATATATTAAAAGGGAGATTATAATTCACTTATTTAATGAGAGTTGTATTAAAAAAAAATGTTGCCTGGGGAACGCCGAATACAATACAGCATGTCTAACTAGATAAATCTAAAAAAATGTTGGATTGCAATCTATACAATTCCAGAAGGGGGAAAGGAGTTAAGTAAAGCGAGCGTGTCTGTAATATTTCATTGTGAGGTGAAATTAATCCTACAAACGCGATAACCGAGGACTGCTAGGACTCTCTAAGGACTTCCTTACCGCAACTGCTTGACACACTATACATTTGAACAATTCATGTTTTGCACGAACTGTCTTACTTCTGTGATTAAAACTAAAATATGTCCAAAATTAATACATTTATTTGGAAATTTTGTAACTTCAGGAAAATACAATTATTTTATGAATTAGTTAGTACCTTAATTTATAATTTAGTCATCTACATTTGATTTTATTTCGTTTCTAAAGATATTTGATCTAGACCAGCGGCGCTTGACTTTCATACCAGGTAGGGCGGAAAAATGTAGGTATAAAGTATTGAAAAAAAAAGTTAAATATAATTTTACAGTTTTATTTTAAATACTATTGAAATATAGGGGAAATGTGTTGAACATTATTCTTCTGCTTTTGTTCGAAATAAACTTTTCAGTTACTTGTCCATTAAAGTTTGGTATTTCTTGCACTATTGACGTTTCAATAGCATTATTGTTAGTCTGTCTTTACAATCAATTTAAATTTTTACTATCTTTAAAAAAACACATAAGAAACAATACGTAAGTAACAAAATTTTACACCATATCTGAACAAATTACGTTTAATAAGAAAAAAATCGTGTATAGCTACTATTTGGTTACGGTCTGCACTGCATAGTAGGTAAATATGCACTACCCCCTCTGCGTCTTTCACTTCTGCGCGACGGTAACCATGACCACCGCTGTAAACACTTTACAGAGTTTTTTAAACGGATTTTTCTAGTCGAGTTAAATTATATGCACGTTACAAATTTAATATTTCCTTTTTAATGTGTTCCATAAGCTAATCTATTCAATTATCCAGATAACATTGTAAACTAAATTTTAAATTAAATTTTTTTACTATGAATATTTCTAGGGAGTCGCCGCCCAGAGCCCCTCAGCCTCTGATCTAGACTGATAAAACTCAACAAAAATTCAATGAATTTGTATAGGAATCTGACAATCAATGGCAGAGATATTGGAAGGTACTGTCGATAAAAATACAGAATTCGACGCCACTGAGTATTTTGAAAATGGAATTACTTCATATAATTTGTATTATTTCCAAGAAAAAAGGCATTTTTCATTCTATGCGAGCTATTTTTGAGTAATTATGATTTTTTTATTATGAAATTTCCTTACGCAATTAAATAAATCTAAAATAACTAAAAACTATCCATTTTACAAAAAAAATTAATATAATTTTTTTGTTCAAAGATTGTTCTAACAATTTTATTCCTAATTTCCTAGTAGAGAAGATATTATTTAGCCGTCTCTTAATCCGCAGTGTTACAAATTACAATTATTCCACAGGCAAAATGATTCAGGTGATTTTCTCACATCACATTCCCTTGACGTTACAGATATTCGAGCCCCACGTTGGATGCCACACCGTCTTTCACCATTTTTTCTTTCCCTTGCTTCAAAAATGGGGAGAACCCGGAGAACTGGCCTTTTTACCGAGCTCACCATGTATGTATGTATTATCCTCCATCGGAAGCAAGATAGGTTCTAAGAAATATGGTCTGTGATGTTATTTATTTTTGTCTTTTTCCACTCAGTACACTCTCGAGATGGCACGGATTTGGAGGCTTTCAACAAAGCCTAGTTGCATTAAATATGTTTTTGGGCACTTTAAATATAAGTTTCTTTGCACTCTGCCTTGAGGTTTCCTGTGAGTACCTGAAAATTTGGAATCTTCTGAAAACTTGTGCCTATGAATAATTTGAAAACATTTAGGAGCTTATTTGATTCATTGAATTCATCGTAGTCCTGAATTGACTGATCACTGTCAAGAAATTTCATCTAATAGGAATGTACCCGCTCTTATAGAAACAAAGATAATTGTTTAATACAGTTTTATGTTTCATATGGATTATTTACATGAATCCACAAATGACAGAGCGTCCAGAGCGATGTTTCTAAATTTTGATTATGATATATAGGTAGATAGTGAGAAAAAACGGAGTATAATTATTAGGCTAGGAATGGCGAGATTTAAACACTTAATAAAATAAGATTCTTTCATTCATTGATATTTTGTCTTATTCTTTAAGTGATAATTTTATTGTCATATCCAAACCAAAATTTAAAAAGTCGTATGTCGCCGTGAGCAGAATTGAAAAAGCTTTAAAATGAAGTGTACCTCAATATAGGATGCCATTTAAAGTTTAAGGGTATTTTACACCCTTGCCTAAAGGCTAGCTTCCAAGCCACCAAAACTTACGCCATCACATGTCCCCCTTGAGAAGAAGAAAATCGACATCGATGTCTCAGGTTTTTTTTTTTGATTTTTTAATGCCGATATTTTCCAGGGGAAGTTTTAATTGAAACACCCTGTATAAATAAAATTGTCAGCATGTCAACAATGTTATATAACTATACTCAAGACTCAAGGTATGTTTTGGTTCCGACTGAGTCTGGCCTAGGTTCTACGATGGTTCAAATCAGTTGACCATTCCATTTATAATAGCATCTAAGCCGAAACATACTAACAAGACATACCCTACTAACAATACCACTATTCTGAATCTGCATTATTCTAGGCTAGGGAGTAGGAACTGTCCGCTGACAGAACCAAAACAAGCTTTCAGACAATCTCTCGTGTTATTAGTCTGTGGATCGTATCATTTATACTTAGAAAATAAAAACAATAGTTCTTTTATTGTAAACAACATTCATCCGCCGCCGCCATTATTCTATGGCTAGAAATTGGCCTCAATGATTTGGGATCGAGGGGGATTATCCCTCTTTATCCTGCCTCATCTCGTGTAGGCCTGGACAGCNTTTGAGTGACTGATTTTTTTATTATAAAATTTCCTCACTCAAATAAATCTATAAAATAACTAAAAACTATCAATTTTATGCATAGAATTTTTTTGTCCAAAGATTATTACAACGATTTTATTCCTAATTTACTAGTAGAGAAGATATTATTTAGCCTTCTCTAATATAAATAATGTTACAAATTACAAATTATTCCACAGGCGAAACGATTCAGGTGATTTTCTCACATCACATTCCCTTGGCGTACATCAGATATTCGAGCTCCACGTTGGATGCCACACCGCCTTTCACCATTATGTCTTTGCCTTACTTCAAATATAGGTAAAACCGGCATTTTTACCTAGTTCCCCATGTATTGTTATCCTCCATCGAAGCCTAGATAGGTTCTTAGAAATATGGTCTGTGATCTTATTTTTTATTTTTGTCTTTTTCCACTCCTCGGTACACTCGAGATGGCATGGATTTGGAGGCTTTCAACTAAACCTAGTTGCATTAAATATGTTTTTGGGCACTTTGAGTATGATAATAAAACCTTTTTAATACAAGAAAAACATAAAAAATTTAAATAACTAAAAAATTAAGAAATTCAACGAAAATGAAGTAAAAAATAATCTTCCCAGGTTTTTTGAAATTTTGTCAACCACTTTGTTAATAAAATCTTTATGGTTGTCAAAAATAAACTTTCTGTGTATACCTACTCATCATTGCTAGGCCATTGAGATGATTTTGTACCATAGTATTTCTCAGCCAGGTTTTTATTATTCTGCTAAACGATCGCTCCACAGTACATGTTGTGCACGGTAGAGCAATTAAAATTTTCATAGCATTTCCCTTTTCAGGGAAGAAGTTTTCTGTCGCTTTGAGGACATCAACAACAGTTAATTCTGTTGGGTTCATCCTGCCATCATTTTTGCCAAAGTTCTATTTCACTTTTTATGTTTGGCAAATCGTAAAATTGAGCGAACGTATTGCAAACTTCTGAGATTTTCCACTGACATGGTTATTTAAAAAAAAATAAATTAGTGTATTAATTTTCAAAATTAAAGTTTACATAAAATATTCTATTAAAAATTTCCAATTTAATTAAATTTAAATTTCTAAGAGGGACAACTGCCCGTCCTGCCCCCCCTTAGCGACGCCCTTGCTGATGACTGTACAAGAAATGTGATCTAATAGGATAGAGCCTATTATAGAAAAAAAGATAATAATTATTTAATACAGTTTTATGTTTCAATTTAGGTATGTATTATTTACATGAATTCACAAATCACAGAGCGATGTTTCTAAATTTTGATTATGACACATATATAAGAAAAAATGCAGTACAATAATTATTAGCGCTAGGAATGGCGAGAGTGTATTCCAGTGTAGTTAGAGATATTATTTTTAGCCGGTAGAAAAAATGTATTAGATAACGCCCGAAATGCTTCGAAATGTTCATTCAGAAGTGGAGCAAAGATTTTATTATTGTATGGAAGCGAAAGGAAACCAATTTGAACACTTAATAAAATAACATTCTTTCATTCATTGATATTTTGTCTTATTCTTTAAGTGATGATTTTATTGTTATATCCAAACCAAAATTTAAAAAGTCGTATGTCGTTGTGAGCAGAATTGAAAAAGCTTTAAAATGAGGTGTAACTCAACATAGAGTGCCATTTAAAGTTTAAGGGTATTTTACACCCCTGCCTAAGGGGTAGATTCCAAGACACCAAAACTTACGCCATCAAAGTGTCCCCCTTGAAAAGTAAATCGATGTGTCTCAGGTTCTTTTGGTTTTTTTTAATTCCGATATTTTCCAGGGGAAGTTTTAATTGAAACACCCTGTATAAATAAAATTGTCAGTATGTCAACAATGTTATATAAAATTATACTCAAGGACTCAAAAGGTATGTTTTGGTTACGACAGAGTCAGGCCTAGGTTCTAGGACGGTTCAAATCAGTTGACCAATCCATTCATAACAACATCTAAGCCAAAACATACTAACAAGACATAAGTACTAACAATACCAATATTCTGAATCTGAATTATTCTAGGCTAGGGAGTAGGAACTGTCCGCTGACAGAACCAAAGCAAGCTTTCAGACAATCGCTCTTGTTATTAGTCTGTGGATCGTATCGAAGTTTATACTTAGAAAATAAAAACAATAGTTCTTTTATTTTATTGTAAACAACAGTCATCCAACGTATTTTGCACGTATTATAGTGGTTTTCGCCATCTAGAAGACGTGGTCTAAAATTATTGTTGCCTACCTACGTTTATATCGTATATGTTATGTAACATTAGTATAATTTTAAGACATTAAAATCTAAAATGCTGTTTTAAATACCATTATTTGCATCAGAAACAACGGCGTTTAGAAAATTTCATTCTGATTGGTTAATCAAGTATGTCCCTGTGTAGCAGGCTTTAGTAACAGTCACATATTTAGGGACTAACTTGATACAAAGTTGGTACCGGTATCTAACTGAATTGCAGAATTGATTTCCTAATAATTAAATTTTCTTAAAGCGTGTTTCACAGTTTCGTCTTATTAAAATAATATAATGTCATAGTTACAATTTTATGTTGCATGTAAAGAATGACATTAGGTAGACATACAAAAGTAGGAATTGGTTGGTAAGAAATTTTAATACTTAATACTCTTTATATTTTGTAGTTTCTGCTGTCTCATAACCTTAGATAATTAACAATTCTTTTGTAGGGTTGTCATAACGGCGGCAGGTATTTATTCATTCTACTTATCAAAGAAAAGTATTGATAAAAGGCGTTATGAGAATATGAAAATTAGAGAACGAATGAGACAAGCTAATACTGGAGAATACGAACCAAGTTATCGGAAGTTCTCTTCTTCATCCTAGCTGTAGATATTACATTTCCTGCTTTAGTTCTCATTCTGCACTGACTTAAAATGTCACAAAAGGAAGCACAAAATATGCAACTTATTCAGGAACTGGAGATCGAAATGATGGCTGATATGTACAACCGTTTAACGGCTGCATGCCACAAGAAATGTATTCCACCGGTTTACAATGACGCCGAAATTGCCAAAGGCGAAGCAGTTTGTATTGACAGGTGCGTTGCAAAGTTTTTGGATATTCACGAGAGAATAGGGAAGAAATTGGGACAGTTGTCTATGCAAGACGAGACGTTACTGAAGAAGTAGTGGATCAGTTCGATTAGTATTTTGTAGATTTGTGTTTATATCGTTGTCATTGTGACTTCAAATGTAATAAATTGTTATTAGTTTTTATTTTGTCATTCTAAATTTTGAGTATTTTAACTATTCCCGGTATCTTCATATTTCTGTTTTAAAATTGCAATCTGCTTCAAATCTACATAAAGAGATCGAGTAGTACTCGTAAAAGTCTATGTATCAATTTTCTCCAATGCCTTACCTAGAAATCTGATCTGCCCTTGTTGTTCTTGGGCTAGGCTCTGTGGTGGTGGACCTAATATTAGAACCCCTAAGCTTGCCCTGATGTTCATTGCAGTTTCTATTACTGGTTCTAAGGCAGAACCGCTCCTCGGACAAGGGCAGAACGTCGCAGAGGACCACCATTGTCTAAGGAGTGGTTTCAGCAAGGTTTGGCGATAAATATCGTGAATAAAAGTATGTTTTGATTTAAAATAAATTTAATAAAAACAATTTCCTTATTCTATGTTAAAAACACTTTTTTTGGACTTTACTTCTTCTGCCGGCTTGAAATGATCTGCCGTTCGTTTTCTTATTTCCTGTACACCTTCCTCGCTTGACGCCCATTCCAATACCAAACGTCGACCGTACAAATGTGTACTTTGACTCAACGCTTCGAATGCAGCCTACAACAAAAAATATTTTAAGTCCCCTATATACAGGGTGTCACGCTTAAATATGATACAAGCCAGTAACTTCTTTATTTTTGGCCCATTTCAAAAAATTTTTTTTAGAATGTAGGGTAAAAAAAACCTCTAACTGTAATACTGCTGTTTTTATTAATGCAATACACGGCCAATTAGGACGCGTTTTTTTTAATGTCGAAACTGCTAATTGGTATTTGCGATTTTTTTTCCAAAAAACGTGATGTATTCTCGTTCAGCAACCCTTAAAACGTCTTATCACCAAGTTTCATCAAATTCGATACATCTTCAGGCGAGCACTCCATGATGTGGTTCTTTGTTGTGCTACCCTGTTCTTTCTTTTTTTTTTGGTTTTCATTTTTTTTTTTTTTGGAATGGATAAAAACCAATTAACTGTGATGCTGTTGTTTTTATTAATGCAATACACGGCCAACTAGGACATCATGGAGTGCTCCTTATACAACAGTTCCTAAGGTGACGTCATGTAGTTATAATTTGGCGGGAAATTCAAAATACGGAAATGTTCCCTGAACAGGATTCTACCCTTTCCGGACAGTTTCCATTTTGGGAACTTATCAGTGGCCCCACCTCTAGTTTTTTCTATTACCTTTCCTTCTATTAAAAAAAAAAAAATAAAAATTGTCAAAAACACGATTGTTTTAGGCCGTTACAGTGGCCGTAACATAATAAGTAACATCAAATAATGTAATTGATTTTATTAAAAAAGCTTTCTATGCACGTATTTGGAAACTACAGGGTGTTAGAAGTTTGTTTGCCTTAATTTTAACAGACGATAGAATACAACAAAATAAACAAAAAAAAACTTATTATGACATGGGTCCTAAACTCAAGCATTTCCGAGAAAAAAAATTATCAAAATCTCCAACTTGATGAAGAATATCGACATAACTGCGTGCATAGAATACTATAAAATACAATGTTTATCACTATTTCGAACTTCTTTATGCTTAATTCTAAAAAATAATTAGCATTGTAATAAATTTAAAATTCGATAAAATTCATTATCGAGCAATGTGACAACGGCGCGGCGGTTAACACGAGGCACTATGCAGTCCAGCAACCAGCAATATGCAATTCAGTTGGTATCTGGAATTCGACCGTGTCCGAGTACGCGAAAATTGGATTCGAAGGTGTTGTGCGTGCATCGAAAATAGAGGTGGACATTTTGAGCATATGTTGTAGTTTGTTTTGTACTTGTGCGTTTAAAAATGACTGAATTTTGCTTTTTGGTAAGTACCTAAATTATTTTTAATACGTTTGATTATTTGGACGACGTGAATCTTTGGGTACTTTAATTACATATTTTTCAAATAAATATTTGATTAAAAGTTCAGTTCCGTTTTAAGACATTCATAATTAATAAAATAGTTGTTTATATTTTTGTTATTCCGTAGGACAAGTCTGCAGCGTGCACACATAGTGTGCATCAGCTGTGTAGCATTAGGGTAAGCGCTATTGTCACTTTGTGATGAAACTCCCCAATATTAATACTCGCTGTATTTTGAAAACTGTTAATCTTACGCCCCTGTAATATACAACTTTTTTGTTTTCCCATGATAGCAAATCCTATGCCTGTTATTTGTTTCAGTTTAAATTTAAGTCATTTTAAAAAGTTTAAAGTTTAGGTAATTTGAAAGTAATTTTTTAAAGTAAAGTAATTTTTTAATAATGAATGAATAAATAATGAATTATTGAAAAAAATTTTTTTAACTAACCTTAGCCTCAGAACCTGTAGTGAAATCAATAAAGGCGAAACCACGATGCGAACCCGAACTTGCATCCATTTTCTTCGGCAACCGCAATGCTTTGATTTCTCCAAAAGTACTACAAAAAAAAACACCAATAATGACATGGGCAATTAAAAAAATATTTTTTACCTGAAGAGTTCTTGAATCTCTTTCTTCGTCGCCTGGAAAGGAACGTTTCTAACTAATATTTTTGTACCCGTTTGTTTCACGCTTTTAACAGCTTTTCTGGTGCTTTTAACTTCACTCCTGCATAAAAGAAAAAAAAAACAGTACAATTAATTGATAACGTTATTACTAACAGGCCTTACTTCAAAGTCCTTTCCGAACGTTTCAGTTCTAGAGATTTCCCATCTAAAACGCTCTGCTGCAACGTTTTTAATGCCTTATCGGCACCGACTTTATGCATGTACCGCACGAACCCGTAGCCCATGGAGAGTTTGTTGTTAGGATCGCTGGGATCCTTCTTGGTCGCCACATTTGCGTAATTGATCTTACCACATGGCTCGAAATGCTAAAATAAGTATCTCTTAAGCAGTGGCTACTGACGGGAATTGTAGTGATCGTTAAGCCCCGAATTCTTCGCAGTGATGACGGATAAATCACCAGTTTTACCGTTCATCGGATATTATCACTTGTTTAAATCTGTCAAATGATCAGACTGATTGAATCAAGTAGTAATATCCGATGAACAGTAAAGCTGTAATTTATGCGTCGTTACTGCGAAAAGTTTGGGGTTCAGCGATCATATTTTGACGATGGATCATGGGTACGCGGGAGCTCAAATGGCTCCATCTGTCGTGCTAACTCCCAACTGTGCCATTCAAATGGCTACAGTAGGAAGCAACCTGCTATATATTGCAGGTACTTTTTGCACGACTGCTACCCACAGAGGGCGAAGACAATGTTTTAATTATCAGTGTTACGAGAAACAACTACTCCGAAGGCTCCCGCGTACAATGTATTTTCTTGTCGTGACGATACGACGCAAAATAGCTGGTTCTTTCATCGGCTGTCTCACCTATGACACACTGATGAGGACTAATAAGTCCAAAACTGGTCTATGCCTGGTGGGTTAAACTGACGAACGACCCTAGCTGTTGCACTAGGTGTTGCGTGTATAAAATATAAATAAAAGAAAATTGTTACCTGGACTTTTATAACTGGAAATGGTAAAGAGGCTTATAATAAACGACAAAAAATTAAATGCGTGAGTAGGGGAGGCGGAGGGTTGATTTGGGGGGTTGAAAAGTTGTGAAAAATTATATCATTGAGATTTCTGGCAAAAGTTGACGTCAAACAAAAAAGTATCCAGTATAAAATTTGTAGATCATGCAAAAATCTACAACTTTTGTAGATGTCGCTTTTTAACATAACCTCAAAATTTCCGAGCAAAATGTGAAAGCAAGTTTTTTCTTATTTTTCGTTTTTTATTTCTCATTTCCGCCAAAATAATTTAATTTTGACAAAACTTGGTGAAAGTATATCTTAATAAAGTGTCTTAAATAACCATAAATTTTTTTAAATAAAAAAATCAAGAAGTTTCCGAGATATTCATTTTTTCCGGTCTGAAACACTTATTTTTCAAAGAAAAATTCTACTTAGAAAAATCATTGTACAGAGTTCTGCCGGTGATCATTTTTTCGTTTTGACATATAGCTTTTGGTGAAATAAAAAAATTTGTAATCACAGTTCAAAACATGCTCAAAAATGCAAAAGAAATAAAAAATGACTTGCAACAATAAATTTTTCAGTAATTGTTGATAATTTGTTTAAATTAAAAAAAACTGATTACACCATTCAATTGTACGGAAAAAATATAAAAAAACTTTCTCATTGTTTGACCCAAAACTTTATATTTATACAGTATTATTATAAACATAAGTCGTATGGTAAATAAATAAAATAAATAATTTTTTTTTCCATAGTGTACTTATTTTTTTTTAATTTTGACGAATTCATAGATATACAGTGTGTCCAAGATAAAGATGGGATAGCATTAGGATCTAGGAAACAGTAAGAGATATATAGAGATATCATCAGGTTAATTTTTTTAAATACGTCGCTACTACAAAATCTAGTCATTTTTAATTCTGAATTAGATGATATTACTATTGTAATCGCTTAAAAAGTGTTTAGCTTGTTTTAGCTATCACTGTCATAAAAATAGCAGCGATGTATTTAAAAAAATGAACCTGATGATGGCCCCTTGAAGGCGAAACGTCGGATTGCAAAATTGTTGATGCCATTGGATGGAGCGAAAAAAGTGGCAATGTAAATATGCAATTTATTTTAAAATTTGTTTTCAAATAAAGCCAGAAAAAAATAAAACGATTTTGCAAAATTTCGAGTTTTCGGGTTTCAGGTCAACAGTAGACTTTGCAGTTAATACTTTGTATTGCTGAAATCTCAAATCATCCAGACATAATTTATCATTTGCGCATTTGTAATTCGACTCGGATGTTTATAGCAGTACTGTACAAAATATATATAAAGTTTATTTATTTAATAACAATGACACAGTTTTTTTTTGTATTTTTTTCCGTAGAATTGAATGGTGCAATCAGTTTTTGAATTTTTTTTAATTTAATCAAATTATGAACAATTACTGAAAAATTCAATGTTGCAAGTCATTTTTGATTTTTTTTTTGCATTTTTGAGCATATTTTGAACTGTGATTACACATTTTTTTATTTCACCAAAAAGAATGCAAAACAAAAAAATGATCACCGGCAAAACTCTGTACGATGGTTTTTCTAAGTAGAATTTTTCTTTGAAAAAAAAAAGTGTATTAGACCGGAAAAAATGAATATCTCGGAAATTCTTGATTTTTTAATCTAAATAAATTTGTGGTTATTTAAAACACAGAAAGATATACTTTTACCAAGTTTAGTCAAAATTAAATTATTTTTGCGGAACTGAGAAATAAAAAACAAAAAATAAGAAAAAAAACTGTTTTTCACATTTATTTTTTTAGGTTTATTATAAGCCCTTTTATCATTTCCACTTATAAAAGTCCAGGTAACAATTTTTTTTTTCGAAGTGTAATTTGGTTAGACCAAGTAAAAATAAAATTTGTCTGCAAAATAACAAAATTTAGCACATTTACGTATTTAAAAATAAAAAATAATTTACCTTCCTCAGTCCCTCATCCGTGGTTTTAAAATTTAAATTTTTCACAAATAACGTGGTATCAGGTTCGGGTTCTTCATCTTCATCTTCTTCATTTTCCACACCCTGCTCTACGGTCGATTCCTGTACGTCTTCAATTGGTTTATCGCTTTCTTCTTTGATCTCTTTATGCCTACCCGCCACCAAACTATTTTCTGGCGCCCACTCCAAATACAGCGGCATGTTTTTAAATTTTGAATAGGCTAATTTGGTAAAAGCTTTCCTTGCTTCGGACGGATCAAGAAATTCTACGATGGCTAAAAACAAGAAACAGTACTTGTGCAGTTCAAGATTTGTTGCCAAAATTAAAATTTGAATTTAAACCAAAAAGTACTACGAAAAAATATTCAGATGCATTTTCACATTTTTTAATAATTGTCCCTGAAGATGATTGTTGTAAATGATGAAACTTAGGCCAATGATGTATATGTATTTAAAGGGCTGAGCTTAATGTATATTGATCAGTGGAGGAAATATTGGGAGTCCTAGTTAACTACTAAGAATACCACAAGTTCAACGTCTGCTTATAACTCCCAATGATATTTCTATGTAAAAATTTCTCTTCCATTTTATTTTAAAAATTTTCTATTTATTTCAAAACTTTTTTAACTTACTTTGTCATTACTATAATTAAAATAATTGAAATATACCCCTGAGTTTGGAAACCAATATTAAGAAAACATAAGGCCGTAAAAATTTGAAATTTGGATCATATATAACCTCACTATTTCTCTATTATGTGCTAAAATTTCAGTTAGTTTCGTTATCCCCTTTTTTAGTTATTAATGAATATGTTAAAAAAAAACACGCTTTCTGCCTACAAAATTGATACCCCACTTTAATTTGTCGTAATTTTTTTGTTAATTGATAAAAAAATTCCAAATTTTTACTGACGATAATTCGAACTATTGTCTTTAGTACTGTGAAGGTCATTTGTCTCAAAAGATCTTCTTTTTTTATTTTTAAGCAAAACAGAAAGGAATGCTACCCACGTAAATATTGCGTTCTTTAAAAAAAGAAAAAAAAAAACTGGCACAGGTAGTAAATAACTGTAAACAATATGAAAAAATTTGTTAAAATAATACACTTACAAAGGCTGTATTGTTTTATATATGTACATTTATTAGTTTCCGGTTGTTCCCATGGGGATTCCGATACTGTTTTAAAGAATGTCATATTTATAACTATATTATTTTAACAAATTTTTTCAGCTTGTTGTATACAGTTACCACCTGTGTCAGTTTTTTTCTATTTTTAAAGAACACAATATTTACAGAGATAGCACTCCTTCCGTTTTGCTTAAAAATAAACAAAAGAAGAGCTTTTGAGACAAATGACCTTCACAGTACCAAAGACAATAGTTCGACTTAACGTCAGTAAAAATTTGTAATTTTTTTATCAATTAACAAAAAATTACGACAAGTTAAAATGAGAGGTATCAATTTTGTAGGTAGAAAACCGTGATTTTTTCAACATATTCATTAATAACTAAAAAATGGAATAACGAAACTAACTGAAATTTTAGCACACAATAGAGATAGCCTCGTTTCACACTTAGATCCGGATCCGGCTGGCTCTTTCAGAGGTAATTTAATTTTCAAGCCGGTTTGGCCGATATTAATCTCAATTGCATTTTTATCACGACAAGAGATGGATCGTAGATGCATTGCAATTATGTGGCATGGCTATTGCCGATGTCGTCACAATAAAAACAAAAACAAAAATATGAAAAATATCCAAAAAATATGAAAAGGCTAAAGTTTTGTCTCACTGGACAGGTCTGGTTTCAACCAGTGATATAAAGATTGCAATATCTACTTCTAGCGAACAAACATTCGACAGTTGCGTAGAAATATTTAAAAAAATAATTGACACGTCCTGTTCTTTTCAATGAAACCGGACAACTGAATCCGGCAAGTGTGAAAGCGTCAATACAAAATACGAACTACTACCACTTCGATAGCCGGTTAGCCCGTATACGGCAGCCGGGCTGGCAGTGGTGGCGACCGGCTACAACCTGGTGGCCTTTCGCCAGATAGCTCCTTCCGTCACATGTGAAAGCTGCCATAAGACTCTGCACACTTTACTCTCGGGTAGCCGAGAGTAATACAGGCTATACGGGGTGTTTCAGAAAACATGGGTCAACGCTCGGGGGCACATTCATAACCTAAAAACAAGATTATTTTTTCATATCAACATGGGTCCCATTTCGCTTCGTCCCTTAGCTACAAGGTGTCAAAGTTTTAAAATAAAATATGTTTTTTCCAAAGATCTAGATTTCCACTTGTCCAAATTTCATTTAATTCCCTCAGGTGAAAATCTAAATTTTTTGAAAAAACATATTTTATTTGAAAACTTTGACACTCTGTAGTTAAGGGACGAAGCGAGATCGGACCCATGATGATATGAAAAACTAATATTGTTTTTAGATTAGGAATCTGCCCCCGAACGTTGGCCCATGTTTTCTGAAACACCCTGTATATGGTCCAAATTTCAAATTTCTTCGCACCTACGCTTTCTTAATATCGGTTTCCAACCTCAAGGATCTATTTCATTTATTTCGATAGTGGTTTCAGATTCCTCAGATATTTTAGACAAAATAATTATTTTTCAAATGTCAACACCTTGTATCTAGAAAATTAAATGATTCCAAACAGTCCTTCATAGGTCTTCATACTTTCACTAATTTTAATTTTGGCCAATTACTCTGAAAACACCCCGTACATATATATTTTTTAACTAACCTGTTATTCCACTTGGAGGTAAAATTATCCTTCCTATTTCTCCGTGCTTCTTAAAAATATCCATAATTTCCTTGCCTTCAGTCCTAGATGGTAAATTTTTTACCAGTATTATCGTTTTAGATCTTTTCGCACCGACCTATGTATTAATAAAACATTTTTTATATGTTTGTGTTTACATGCTTTTTTAAATTTATAAATTAAAACCCTTAACAAGAATGTGGTATTGAGTTTCTCGTTGTGACAGTAAAATAGCAAACGCTTATTTCTAACATGTTAACAGTGTTAGTGTAGTTTTCTCAAAAATATAATAATACGTGAAAAATTTAGATTTCTTATAGAAATGGAAGGAAAAAAGATCCTATTTGGCAATATTTTATTGAAAAATTAAGTAAGTTAATGAAAAAAGTAGTAGTAGAGCTACATGTAAAAAATGTAATGTAGAAATGCAAGGGCTTGTGGACCGACTGAAAGTCCTCTGGAAAGAATGTACTTTTTATTTGAATTTACACAGCTTGATTTAAATCGTGATTTCAATTCAAAAAATCCACTGATTTAAATCTTGATTTAAATCACGATTTAAATCAAATTTATTTAAATCGTCGCAACCCTGTATTTTAATGATGAAGCATGGGACCAATAATATTTTTTGGAAGATGATTTCTAGACCCATAAAGGAGCTTTTATGAAGAAAAAAATCTTGGAAGAAATTTGTGAAATTGAAAATTAAATTAGGGGTTCCTGACTCTAGGATCTCGAAAAGGGTTAAACCGAATATTTTTTTTCATAATCAACCGATGAAACAACAAACAGCATTTTTTTGACTAAATTAAATTGAAGCCGAGAGATGTTGAGCAGCGATTTTTCACAAGTGAACAATTGCTTGAAGGACAAAAAAGAAAGGGTTTTTTGCAAAAATGGATAAACCTAAGCATAGAAAATTGTGGAGTTTGCCTAGTAGCACATCAACATCTACAGCAAGGCCAAATATTCATGGTTCAAAGCTCGTTCTCTATATTTGGTGGAACCAGCTTGATGTTATGTACGATAAACTGCTTCAACCGAATGAAACCATCACTGGTAAACGCTACCGAATAAAACTGATACATTTGAGCTGTGCATTGAAGGAAACATGACTGCAATTCGAACAAAGGCACGATAAAGTAATTTTTCAACATGACAATGCTCGATCACATGAAGTCACAAAATACTTACAGTCCATATGATATTTATTGAGATAGAATTCCAAGAAGACTCCTGCATCACTTTTTTGGAATTAATCGCATTCGACACCCCAGGTAGAAAGACATGCCTCGGGTGTGGAATGCGGTTAATTCCAAGAAAGTGATGCAGGGGTCTTCTTAGAATTCTATCTCAACAAATATCGTAGGGACTCTAGAAATGCTCAAATGGGATGTTTTACCCCACCCGCCATATTCACCAGATATTGTTCCTTTGGAAATCTTATGATACGAAAAATTGATTTGATTCGTGAATAACATCAAAAGATGAGTTGTTCTTTCAACGCAAAATCCTTATACTGCTAGAAAGATGGAAAACAGCAGTGGCTAGCGATAGACAATACTTTGAAAAATAAAAATATATGCAATTTTTCACAATAAGGTCTTGAATTTACAAAAAAATTTCTCAAAACTAATTTACAGTATTTTAATTTTGTATTTAAAATAGAAAAAAAAATCAATATTCCCAATTTAAAATGTCCTTATAAACTTCAATTTATGATTTTTAAAATCCAAACCCAAACCAAAAAAGGTGATAAAAATTAAATTATAATTACTTGGAACAAAATTTCTAACAAACGGATTGGTAATATTAAATAAATAAAATTAGTAGACTTACATTATTAAAAGCGTCTAAAATGACACCTTCCTGCTCCAAATATTTCCTAGTTTGAGCAACAATTTGCGTTTCTCCTAGAGCCAGTCTAACAGCGGCACTACCCTTCCCTTCTGGGCCGATCACAGCTTCCTTAGTGGTTCCGTACGTATCCGCAATCACGTCGGCAACAGCGTCATGTCCTAGGAACAACGAATTCCAGTTGTGGGAAGAACCGGCTTCTGCTTTTTGTTTGGCCGACTTCTTCTTCTTAAAATTTGAAGATTCTAAAAAAAAATTAATATCTAAGTTATAAATCCGTATTTCTCTTTGCTAAATAGGATCAACTTCCCAAATATGTCTAAGACTTTACAAAAATCGAATTAGCAAACACATGAAAGCTATGTGTACCCACACCGAGACACACAAGATATTATTGCAAGATTCTATAACATGAAAGTGTATCTAGATTTACCTTCTAAATTATTTTCTTCAGTTGTATCTTTGCTTTTCCCCGGTAAAAGATGAACCATTCTCCCGTGCAAAATAGTTCCATCTAGTTCCGAATAAGCTTTAACTGCATGTTCTGGCATTAAAAATGTTATAGTACCAAATCCTTTCATTTTTCTGGTCGCCGAATCCACAGGTAAATTAACTTCTGTTAATGGTCCTAATGAAAAGTCACATTAAAAGTCACGATCTTATGTTTTGTAAATGGCACATTCAAAAAAAGTATATTCGGACTTCATATTATTAATTCTTCAAAACATATAACATTAACATTATTGACAAAATTAACATAATTTAACCGTCGTCATACCGTGCAGGGTTCAAATGTAACCCACTGTCGGTTTTTTTATTTTACTATACAGGGTGTCGGAAATTAATGGAACAAAATTTGGTCACAGATTCTTATGACAGATTTCGGGGACCCATATTTTTTCTTTTTGTCAAGTGGCCCCCTCTTTCGGAGTTACAGTCCCTTAAATCTATCCCTAAGAATAGACTTTTTTATATTTCAAAACCCTATTGTACAAGAATCACTAAATTTGGTACACATGTGGAATCTGATATTGCTACGCTTTTTGGCAGGGATCCTCATTAAGACACTTTTTCGTGAGCCCCCTTGTCTTTGGAACCAAAAAAATTTAGTTGCAAATTAGAATTTCTTAAAAATTATTAGTTAGCTTGAATTTAGAAACTTTTTCGACTCTTCATATTTTTTTCGTAAAATGCAATGTTTTTGAGGAAAATGGCAAATCGCAATAAGCATTGGTTCACATTTTGACATTTTTCTCAAAAACATTGCGTTTTACGAATAAAAGTATCAGGTGACAAAAAAGTTTCTAAATTTAATGGCTTTCTGGTGGACAAATAATTTTTAAGAAATTCTAATTTTCGACCAAATTTTTTTGGCTCCAAAGACAAGGGGGCCCACGAAAAATTGTCTTAAGGGGGTTCCCCACCTAAAAGCATAGCACCATCTGATTCCACATGTCATAAAACCCATGTGTACCAAATTTAGTGATTCTCATACACCAGGGTTCTGAGATATTAAAAAAATATTATTCTTAGGGGCAGATTTCAGGAGGCTGTAACCTCGAAAGAGGAGGCCACTTGACAAAAATAAAAAAATATGGGTTCCCTAAATTTATCTTAAGAATCTGTGACCAAATTTTGTTGCATTAATTTTGAGACACCCTGTATATGCCTCGCATAATTTTTTTTATTGGTGTCTACGTAATACAATCCACATTTTCCACAGTTCTCAATAAAAAAAATTATAACAGATATGCATATTTGACTCACAATAAAATTTCATCATTCTTATTCTTTAAGTCCTCATTTTCTCGTTTATTGAAAGAGTTTTTTGGTATGAGACCAAGGACCATTTGGTCCTTTGCGATTTTTCCCAAAACCTTGTCCTCTTCGAGATATTCAAGGTAAAAGCTTAAAAAATAAGGTTTTTCGCGAATATCACACGTTCAATGCATTGGACAATGATAAAATTGAAACTTTGACCTTGAATATCTCAAAAAGGGCGAGGTTTTGGGAAAAACTGCAAGAGGCCAATCTTCTAGATAATTAAATTCTCTACAACTTTCACGATGACTTTATGGATGTCCGATGCATAAAATGCAAGATGTTTGCAAAAAACTCTGACCTTTATTTTAGCATCTTGAGTAGCCATGTGTGATCTTCGTGATTTTTTGCGAATTTGGGTTTGGGACATCTCAAAGAATGTCTGTAGAAAAAGTCAACTTAGAGGGAATTTTGCTGAGGTTTCCTTTTTTCGTCTAATTTCAAACATCGACTGTATGTATAAAGAAATTAAAAAGGAACAGATTAAGTTTGTACTGATTTTGTTAGTACTGCCGTGAAAAACAAATTAACTGCAATGTAAATTGCATTAAAAAAAATTAAAATCGAATGAAAGAATAGGTATGAGTCTTATTTTTTGGAAAGCTCAGAATTATTAGAAATTAGCAGTATCCTATTAGGCCAGTAAACTAGCCAAAATGGAATTTTATTAAATCAAATACTTATTTTATCATGTGATAAAATCCCTACTTGTGGTGGCCAACCATCAGTCTGGGTCACTCTGTATACTGCTTGGAATAACGCTAAATTTTTAGAATACGAGGTTCAAAAAAGTTACACTGTTCTAAGTAAATTAAAAAATAAATGTGTTCTGGATACGACAAATAAAAATACATAATTTACTCACCATATTTTGAAAATAAACCTTCAATATCTTCCTCGGTAGTAGTGTAAGCTAAATTCCTAATAAATATTTTTCCAGATTCAGCAATATTCTCCTCGTTCTTTAAAGCTTCTTCTTGGTTTTTCCATTTACTTTTTAAGGGATTATTATTTTTCTCATTTTCCTCTTTACCGCTCTCAGTGTTTGTGATATATTTTATCACAGATATTCTCTTGCCATCTTATTATGCCACAAAATAAAAAAGAGATATTAATATAAAAAAAAACAAAACATACCACAGAAATGAGACAACCCCCAAATCTAAAGCCAACGGCTGTGCAGAAGGGAGCTACATCTGAAAAAATGCGGACAACGCCCATTATCCATCGACATTGTCAGTGCCAACGCCAGGGATCAAACCTAGACCAGAATAGGAAGTCTGACATAATTTTGTACCGACCAATTATTATTCTTCTACATATTAATTACATTCATATTTCTTACATTTTGTGTAAGTAACAGTATTTACAAAGCTAATATTAATTAAATGATTTTTTTTAAGCAGATGCATATATGTAGGTAATTTTTTAAAACGACAATCGCTTGTAAAAAAAATTAAGCTAAACAGCAAAAATTAGATACCACGAGCGTTTTGATGCACAAAATCATAAAAAACCTGCCTCCCAGTTTTATACTGGTGCCACGATTTTAATTAAACCCATCTCTGTTTTCGATTAAGACAGTTAAAAGAAATCTTATGGTTGCAAAGATCAGTTAAACGAAAATTATTCAGACTATGTAAGATATCAAGATAAAATTTGGAAGCATTAAATGACTCACTTATAAAACTTCTATCCTTGATTAGAGCTTTGTTAAACAGTTTTTCTGTTTTAAAACCAACATAAGCGAACCCATGCACATTTCTTGGTATTCTAATACTATAAGGAGTAATTGGTTTAAAAAACTTTTTAATGTCTTTTTTCCTAGTATTGTATGGCAAATCTTTCAACTGAAACAAACATTTGTAGTAACTAATGGGATTCCAGTTATTACTACTTACCTTAACTGTAAATAGATTTATTTTCTCTTTAACTTTTTTTTCCATTTTCTGTCGAGGTTTCCTTTCTGGAACATCTCCAGTTGTTTTCATAAGTTTTTTCATATATTCCAAGTCAGAAATTTGTTCATTAGCAAATTTATTTATTTCTTGCTCATCAGCTTCTTTTTCTGAGTGATCAGATTCATTTCCTTCGCCTGAGTCTATTGCACTATCTTCATTTTCTGAACTGTTCCCTAAATTATGAAGTTTTTCAACTTCTTTTGGAGCATGTACTTGTAAAAATTCCTCAAATGTTGCATCGTCCTTGTACTAAAAATTATAGTTTATTTTACTCCAGATACAACTTGATACATTAATTTATTTTTTATAAACCTTTGGTGAATCACGAATAAAAATATGTTAATTTTTTATTTTTAGTACAAATATTTAACACTATAAGTATTTGTATAAAAAACCTTACCCTCTCTAATAACTGCACAGTTTCATTCTTTTCTTGTTTCTTGTTTGGTATTTCTTTAACCTCTACCTCAGGGATGTTGTCTATTTTATGTGCTTTTTTAAATGCTTTGCTGTCTGGGGCATACTTACTCCAAGCTTTAGGTTTTTTCTCATCACCTTAAAAAATATATATGTAAATAAATATTTACGAAAAATATGAAAATGGCACCTTACCCAACACTGTACAATTCTCCACAGAGATTTTACTTGTTTTAAGAAAAGTGTTATTCAATGACGCAATGGCTTCTTCAGCTTCACTCTCATTTTGATATCCAATGAATCCAAATCTCCTAAATTTTCCTTCAGGAGTGTATTTAAGTTGTACATCTGTGACAGTGCCTTTTTGACCAAATAATTCTCGCAATGCCTCTTCTGTTACCTGAACATTTAAGCAAAAATTTGTTGTCTCACAGGAAAAAATACAATTTTGGAATGTAATAATACTTTTTAAAACTTATGATAAATACATATTATATATCCTGTATATTTATTAAAAATATTAAACACTTACATTTTTTGGTAAATTCTTAACAATTAAACGAGACATAATTTTAATTAAAAATTACTTTATAGTTTATTTTAAATTTATAAAACTACACGTTCTTGACAGATAAACTATAATATTAGGTTAGGTTAGGTTTATGCCACATACTTCTATAGAAGTATACATGGAGACTATTCTCCATGGAAGTATAGATAGAAGTATGTGGTTTATGCAAGTCAAACCATGCGTTCCTCTTCTTCTTCTTTGCTTTTGATGCCTTCGTCCTGTACCCTGTACACATTTAACCCATGGAGACTATGGTCTAGTTTCCCTGCATTATTCTATGACATTGTTTAACTACCATAGAAAATATAGTACTATATTTTCTGTTTAAATACCCTATATATTTAAACAATTACCGTATTGAATATTTTGTATATAGACATCTACTATATTGTAGCAATAGTAGTCACTGTATTATTTGTTTTGTGTTTTGTGAAAAAATTATAAGATCATTGGTTTGTGGTGGTTGTATTTTATCTTATTGTTTTCGTTGGATTGGCAACACTATTTGTTTTGTTGTTGGGCGAATGAGGTTATGTTTTCCCATATTTTGTGTATATTTTTGAGCGACTACAAACTCGTAATGTAATAAACATTAATTCTGATAATCGCCTGAACTTTTTAATTTATAGTATTATTGTGTGAATAATTTAGTAACTAATGGTTGTAGGCTTGTAAAAAAATGTTTTCCATTTGTAAACAGCACCACCCGGCTACGGGGGTAGAACATGCAATTTCATGTTTTTTCTTTAATAAAGTAGAAAAGTGTTTAATAACAGCAGGAGCAAATATTCTTAAAGTGTTTAGACTTATTCCTGATGTAGATCCTAAGGCACGAACAGAACGCTATTCAGGTAATATTACAAGCGTATTAATGTCACGTCATTTGAAAATTAAATTGTACATTTACTTTTTCGGTTATATACAGGGTGGCTGTGAAATACATGTACACGTAAGACCAGATATTCCTGCGTTTGAAATAAGTCAGTTTATATATTTCCAAAATTCCCTCATTTAGCCTGTAGTATACTTCAAAGTTACTCAAAAATCATGTAGAGTGACCACTTTTGAAGTATGAGTCTTCAACATAAGTTTTTATGTTATACATAGAATGATTTCGAAAATCTAAGATTATGCAAGAAGTGATATGAATAATAAAATAATAAATAAATATTACAATACTCATATAATCTAGTCAGCATGTTCACCAGACCTAAGAACATGTGATTATTTTATATGGGGTTTGTTGAAGTCTCATCTACAGTTGAAAGCGAAGTTGAATTGTAGATTCACCTTGTAAATCGAGACAACTCTTAGAAAGAAATAATTGAAAAACAAATCTCCAGTTTAATTTTTTACAAAAAATTAATTAATGTATTCAGGAAAATTATTCTCATTTTGGGCATTTATCGTAATGGTCTTAATTATATGCTAATTTTCAATATTTGTTATTAGTTATTAAAAGATTTCTCAGTTTTGACTTATAGTATTTCAAAATTAATAGAAACAAATTAGTTTTATTTTGAGGTACTTATAAAAAAAATAAATAAGGTATTCAAAGATATATTTAATTGTGTCTTGATTATTAATTATATTTTAGAATTCTATCCACCGAAATCGAAGCTAGAATGTATGGCGCAGTACCAGTTGTTTGGCAATATAATGTCTATTCAAAGTGTATCTTTGGCAAACTCTCAAAGGGACGCCTTACTTCTGGCGTTTTCTGATGCAAAGTTGTCTGTTGTTGAATATGACCCAGAATATCACGATTTGAGAACTCTTAGTTTGCATTATTTCGAAGAAGAAGACATGAAAGTAATGCACAATAGTTCAAGTAATTTTTAAATGGTTAAACTTTTTAATTTTTAGGACGGATGGACCCATCACCATCATGTTCCTATTGTAAGGGCAGATCCTGAAAACCGATGCGCCGTTATGACGGTATTTGGTCGCAAATTAGTTGTCCTGCCATTTAGAAGAGAGAGTTCAATTGATGATAATGACACTGACGTTAAACCTATGTCTGCTAATGCAGCCGGTGGTAAAGCCCCAATATTGTCCTCGTATATGATTTTGTTAAAAGATTTTATCGACAAAATTGATAACGTAATAGATATTCAATTTTTGTATGGATATTATGAACCCACTTTATTAATTTTGTATGAACCACTGAAAACATTTTCGGGGTAAGTCAATTCTCCAAAATTACTGTTTTTGATGAAATATAATTAATATGTAGAAAAAAATTGAGGGTGCTAATAAAGTATGCAGGGTGTTAGATACTTAATTACATTTATTAACATTAATGAGCAATTTTTTGAATAATTGAATCCAAAAAGGTTAAATTTAAATACTGCCACCAGAAAAAGCCGAGGTAAGGGGGAAGGTCAATTACGCTGGTTTTTGGCCCGCTTTATTTTTGGCCAAAGAAAAAAAGAAAAAAATTTATTTTTTATATCCAATAACTAATAATCGATTCACCCCAAACGGGACCTCTTCCCTCCTTCCTAGTCAGGGTCAAGGTCAATTAGAAGTCAGATTGAGAGAAAGTGCATTAAATCAAAAGATCTCGAAGTTTAGGTTTTTTGGGTCGCTGAGTCCGAATCGTCTCAAGGAAATTTTAAGGTCAAGTTGAGAAAAAACAAACAATTAAGTCTAACCACCTGTTATACACATATTTGGAGTTGTTGAGTTCAAATCTGAGGTCAGTTTGTCTGTGTCAGGTCATTTGAAGGCCATTTTAAGGTCATTTGAAAGTTAATTTATGGAATAAACCCTGGAATCAATTACCGTTCTTATAGTTCGAATCTGAAGTCCATTTATATGTAGTAATAAAGGTTCAAGGTTATTCCAAGGTTGATTTGAGAAAAAGGACCTCTGGTAGGGTCAGTGAGAGACAATTTCAGACCCCTTTGTTTTCGACCGAAGCAAAAATTGTTGATACTAAAAATTGGTTTTTAAAAATCATTCGAGTTTAAACAGAGCCACGCAAGGTTTAGGCAAGTTCATCTGAAGGAGCAAATGAGCATCTTTTATCTCGAAAACTACTTATTTAACACAAAAATGACCTGTACAATGGTTGTAGGATTTCGCATGGGTTCCACATCAGTGATCTCTTGACCTAAAACTTGGCCAATCATTACCTTCAGTTCACATTAAGCTAATCGACACAAATCAAGTAGTGGAGGACTAAATCATCATATAATTATTACCTTCGGTTTTAACGTTATTCAATGTGCATCACGAGGAGGTTTTTTCTTGGTTTGACTTTTAAATGACCTTGAAATAACCCTCAAATGACCTGATGCTGACAAACTGACCTCGGATTCGATCTCAGCTATCTCAAAAACCTATATAACAGACTGTTAAGACTTAATTGCTCTGTTTTTTCAATTTAACCTTAAAATGACCTTGAAACGATCTTTAAATGACTTAATACAGACAAACTAACCTAGGATTCTAACCCAGCGAGCCCAAATTCCTGTATGACAGGTGGTTGGACTGTTGGGCTTATTTTCAATTTGACCATGAAATGACCTTGAAACAATCTTAAAATGATCTGATTAGACTCAGTGACCCAAAAAACCTAAACTCCGAGATCCTTTGGTTTAATGCACTTTTTCTCAATCTGACCTCTAATTGACCTTAATCCTGACTAGGAGGGAGGGGGGTGGTTCAGTTTGGTGTAGAATCGATTAGTTACTAGATATAAATAATAAAAAAAAATCCTTTTTATGGCCAAAAATGAAGGAAGCCAAAAACCGACCCTCCCTCTTTAGTAAACTTTATTATATTTTAAATTTTATATTTGTCTTTCAATTATTAAGTTATTTAATGCATTAACCAATCCAAGAATCTAGAAAACACTCCTTTCTTTAATTTCACTAAAATTCAAAATTGCTCATATTTTAGTCGAGTTGCAGTAAGAACAGACACTTGCGCGATGGCTGCCATTTCCTTAAACTTGCAACAAAAAGTACATCCTGTCATTTGGAGTGTTTCAAATCTACCGTTTGATTGTGTGAGGGCAGTACCCATTAAGAAGCCTATAGGCGGTACCCTAATCATGTCCGTAAACGCTCTCATATATCTAAATCAAAGTATTCCGCCTTACGGGGTATCCTTGAATAGTATTGCTGAAGCTTGTTCCAATTTTCCACTGAGTAAGTCATTCGTAAAGAAAATGTAGTTGTCGAATTATTGCAATACTGTTTTTAGAACCGCAGGAAGATATAAAAATAACATTGGATTGCGTGCAGGTGGGATTTTTGGAAGAAGATACACTCGTTTTATCTTTAAAGGGTGGAGAATTATACGTTCTGACGTTATTAGCTGATAGTATGAGATACGTACGAAGTTTTCACTTTGAAAAAGCGGCTGCTAGTGTTCTTACAACTTGCGTAAGCCTTGCTTCATATTTATACAATTTTACTAGTAATATCTCGCGTTATAAATTTTCAGATCTGCGTTTGTGAAAATAATTTCTTGTTTTTGGGTTCACGCCTCGGAAATTCGCTATTACTCAGATTTACTGAAAGTAGGAACGAAGTTATAACACTAGATGATGGGGAAGAACCCACGGCAAAAAGGAAGAGGATAGATGAAAACGACAGGGATGGTTCTCAATACGAAGATAGAGTTCTAGATAGCTTAAACGACTGTATGGCTAGTGACGTTCTTGATATAAGAGATCCTGAGGAATTAGAGGTGTATGGTAACCAAAAACAAGCCGGTATACAGATTTCCAGCTATGTATTTGAAGTGTGTGACAGTTTAATCAACATTGGACCTTGCGGGAATATATCCATCGGAGAGCCGGCTTTTCTTAGCGAAGAGTTTAATAATAACACCGATCTGGACTTGGAGTTAGTAACAACTGCAGGACACAGTAAAAACGGTGCGCTCTGTGTCTTGCAGAAAACTATCAGACCACAAATCGTTACAACGTTTACTCTTCCTGGTTGTTCTAATATGTGGACGGTGAGAAGTGGAGAGGAGCGACATGCTTTCCTTATTTTGAGTCAGGAAGATGGCACCATGGTAAGAACAAATACCAATATATGGATACCTAAAAGATAAATTTCCTTCCATTTAGTGAAACGATCGTTATACAGGGCGTTACAAACAATTAATTACACATTCTTTGAACAAAAATGATAAGACTATACCATTTTTCATTTAGGTACCATTACTCGTAATTACCCATAAGTCTGCAAAATTTCAGCTGAATACCTTATAAAGTTATTAATTTATTTCTTTTTACTCTTCCTTTGATGAAATAAGTCTGCGAAATTTAAAGTGACTCTTCTTTTTTGTAATACCCTGTGTTTGATTTACCTCGAGTTTAGATTTTATTTTGGTTGATTCAGCCAATATCTTGATAATTCAATCAGCAACCCTCATATGGCTTATATGAGGGTTGCTTTCGGTGTGTAACAAAATGAAACTCTCTCTCAACCGTAAATAAAGGTATTTTTATTGATAATAAAGTGTAAAGAAAAGAAATGTTGTCGGGGCGAGCATTCGTTGAAGAGTCTTCTTGTAGAGTCGCTCGCAGATATATGTATCTGGTTCCTGGCGCCAATCTGCCATGGTCCTTTTCCGGGAACAACAGTGTGTGTATCTCATGTTGCACATTTTCGTCACTTGCAACTGTGTACCCACACATAGATTTATTCTAGATTCTTCAAACTGGTCATGAGATTAACGAAATTGACAATACAGGATTTGCAACCCACGGACCAACTGTATACGCCGGAAATTTGGGGAATAATAAATATATAGTACAGGTTACAACGGTCGCAGTAAGATTGTTGCAAGGAGTAACTCAACTGCAGCACGTACCGATGGACTTGGGTTCGCCTATTGTTCACATATCTAGTGCGGATCCGTACATATCTCTGATGACCACGGATGGGCAGGTTATTACTCTTATGTTGAGGGAAATACGAGGCTCCGCAAAGTTGGTTGTGAGCAAATCGACATTAGCAAACGTAAGTTTTCCTAAAAGAAATTTCCTTTAACTTTTAATGTTGTTAATATTTTAGTTTATTAATATTTTCAGAAACGGTAATATTTGTCTTTTGGTTAAACGAGCGGCATCTAGGAATTTGTTTTAAGATGTTTTTATAACTTTTTTAAATGTTATGTGAAGCGAAGCATTCTGTGATGTTGAAATGTCTCCAATATGTCATGTTGTACAAAAGAATATAGTTTTTTTTTTATATAAAAATAGGTTTTTTGGCTACATATTCTTAAATTAATATTCACTTGTTTTCCTAACAGCGTATTCTGATCGCACGGGACATTTTCATGTAAATAAAACTGTTTAATGGTAATGATTCTAAACAATTTTGGTTACCTGTACATTTTCAGAACCCTCCCATATCAACCATTTGTATGTACAAGGACACGTCTGGTCTATTTACGAATAAAATTCCTGAAGAATTTGTTCAAGTGCCTCAGCACGTTATAACCGAAACCGAAACAAAATCGGAAATGGAAAACGAGGATGACTTGCTCTACGGAGAAACTGATTTTAAAATGCCCTCGCTGAACCCTCCTCAACCGAAACCGAAGGTGTATTATAATTGGTGGAAAAAGTATTTGACGCCGTTTAAGCCAACTTATTGGCTTTTCGTTGTCCGAGACAATTCTAATTTGGAAATCTATTCGATTCCAGACTTCAAGTTGAGTTTCTATGTCACGAACTTATGTTTTGGTTTTAAGGTAAGTTGTATTTTTAAATTAAATATTTAAATTTTACAGTTCAGTACGTTGAATTATTTTCAAAATAATTGTACAGGGTGGACCTATTTCGACATTATTATGAAATTCTTATATTTTCTGTAGAGATGGATAGAAAGACTACAGTCTCTATTTTCAAGCAAAAATTGAATGGTAACAAACACTTCTAGATGTCTTGATTGGCTTAAGGGGCATTTTTAATTTTTGTCTTGTTTTTTGTGATGATAAATTTATATAGTTTGCAGACGTTTTTTATTCAGCTTTTTGTTCAGGATCGGATGATATATACGATATTTTTCTACAAGATATAATTTTTAAATTATTTATTGATTTATTTGTTTATTTATTTATTTAACCCTATCCAGACATAAATCCAGTTAAAAGACAGAAATTATCAATACTTTAAATACAAAAAAAATTTGGATGTACAGGGGACTCATATACAATTTTGTAAAGAAAAAATCAAAAAGAGCAGTTTGAAAATGATTTAAAAATGCACTTCTGCCCGGTACTGGAAACTAGTCCATTATAAAACCTGACCACGCACAATGGGACCGGCACGACGGCAAAATGTGATAAAAATGGACAAAAACAAATTTTTGAGAGGAATAAATAGAATTTTATAGCACCTATTTTATATCAGTAAATTCAACTGATTTTGCCGCTATTGTTATTATTAATTAATAAAATTAATTTGTGGTTTTAATTAATAAAATAATTTGACACCTGATGTTACGACAACTGTTCAAAGTTTTGTCCACCGACGTGTAAACACATTTGGGCCCGTCAGTTTCTACGAACTAACACAAATGTTGTCCTGTTTCACCATAACACAAATGTTTCACCATAATACAAATGTTATCTTGCTTCACCATAAATTAAAACGATATCCATCAACTCCGAGTTGCTTTACATGCAAGCCATTTTTGACACTAACTACTAAAAAAACTATTGTAAACACTATTGCAACGACGATTGTAAAATTGGATTTCAGTATTCGGAGTCGCTGGGGCCACGTACTCTCCACGTGTATTGCGAATGACGCTAGAGACTACAGTTGTCCAGCGATAGAGTGTTTGAAAGTACTACAACTTCAATAATTTTTTTCTCGGAAACTATTCTAAGAATTGTACAATTTTTTTTTATGATATTGACTCCATTTCTCATGCCGCATCTATTCCCAAATTTTTTTGGATAAGTTGTGATTCACTATAAATACAGTTACAAAAATACGTAAAAAGTGTTAAACAATAACGAATACAAATGATATACAAAAAGTAAAAAAAAAGAGAAAACAAATCTAGTGAAATTAGAAACCCCGAATTTGAACTAAGTAGAAAAGAAAAATTTATTTTTAATAACATTAGGTTTGCAACAAAAAATATCTGCCTCATTTTGTTGTGGGGACACTAAGCTCCTGGTATGTTTTCACATTAATAATAATGTAATATTTTGGTGTAAGCTAGAATAAATGAAAAGTTCCAGTTATTAATAATCTTGGTATCTCTATGTAAATATGTATTTTTATTTAAATCATTTCGAGTACTATTTACAATTGTCGCATTGTACATTTAAGTATATTTTTCTGCATTAAGGGTATTTGTCGGTTTAAATAAATCATCCCAATCCGTAGCCTTAATCCGGCGACAATGACCAAAAACACGTATGTACACTTGGGCAGGTAATTCTTGGGATATAAATGTGAGGTAGCCAAGTGATGCAGTCTCCTCTGGTCGCGTCATCGCATTATCTGATATCATCGGTTCCTTTTTTATACATAGTCACATTTTTACATGATATTTACACAAAAAATATTTTAAGTTATAAGGACCAGAAATGATTTTTTGTAGTTCAATTTAATTGAAAAATAATTGATTTAAGAATGGTCAATCGGAACTTTTCTATTTGGGAAAATTTTCCTATTTTCAAGAAGAATTAAACACCAGAAAAGAAATATTCTCAATGTTCGGATTTCCCTGTTTGAATTACAAAAACAAAATGATTTTTTATGTATTTATAAAAAAAATGTAGAGGTACATGTCCTGCGCATGATGCATTATTCGGAAGGAAATTTTATGCAGTCAAAAATCGAAAAATTGCATCCCATTTAAAAAAAATTTTGGATTATAACCGAAAAACCAGAGAAATCTAAATCAATAGATTTACGTGACAAAAAAAACAAAAAATCGACCGAAAAAAATTGTCTTAGAGGAATTAAGGTACTACCATGTGATTTTTGCTTCTCCAGACTCTTTTTCGCCTATCTCCTTGGTAACACCTCCCTATAAGACTCACCCTGTACAACTCGTGAAAGATGTATTATCTGCATAACATTTTTTTTTATATAAATGTTTTACATAAGAACAGTCTACCACTTCTAGTGGTAATAGGAAATGTTACAAATATTTTGTTTTTATTTTAAGGTACTGGTGGATAGCTTAGAATCGGTCACGTTATCCCCGTCGATATTTGCTAATGAAACCCAAATCCAGCAAGATTATCAAGTTAGGGAAATCTTAATGGTGGGTTTAGGCAACAATGGAATGAGACCGATACTTCTTGTTAGACTAGATCGTGATCTGTACATATACGAAGTATTCAGATTTCCACGTGGTAATCTCAAACTTCGTTTTAAAAAAATAAAGCACAATATAATATATTCGCCGAATATATCGGGGAAAATTGATACGGAAAATTCTGATTTTTTTGCTTTGCAAGACCGTATCATCAAGATGCGATACTTTGGAAATATTTCAGGTATGTAAAAAAAAGTTAAATGCAGGATTTCTGAAAATGAATGAACCATACTTAGGGATAACTTTCTTTATGGAAATAAACTGATTTAGGTCAAAATAGCTTAGTACAGCTGTGGACAATAAAATCTTCTATTTTAAAGTTTTGGAATGTTGAAATGTTTTATCTAGTGTTTGGTGACAGGACATTTATGCTCTGCCCAAATAGGAATGAATGTTGTAAGAAGCAGTTACGTCTACTAATTTCTATATTTATTTAAAAAATATTAAAATGTAACAAAATAGTGTTCACAAATAAATTATTTTCTGCAGTGAAGATTTACAAAAAGGAACATTTTCCAATTTATTTTTTTTTTTGTTAATGGATAGAGTAAAAATTATAATTAATTATATAAAACAGAATAATTTTAGATATATTTAAAATTTTTATGGATGTAAATTATGTACTGAAAAAAGAAAGCTGAAATAGTATTCGGCCCCAAATACTGCTCAGTTGGTGCCGAAATTCAGGAGTTCTGCCACGACACCACTTGTACCCATTAGTACGATTTATTCCATTCCCATAAACAGTTTTGGTTCCGTTAAAAATCTGGAATGGCACCTTTTTCTTTGTAAGAAGAAACCGGATTACTCCTGTTACCTTGCAGCTGGCGGGATATTGAATAGGGGTATTCATTTCAACATGCCACTACAACAACAGTTCTCAACTGATTGAGGCAAATGAACGCACACTCTGCTCCCAACACCTTGGCCTTGAATGGGTGTCGCCATCTTTGTCAGAAACAAAAACCACTGAACATCAGAGTCTGAGTACTCTTACTTTATGGATACGCTTCAACTTTTTGTAACATTTTTGGCCATACTAAATGTTTGTTACAGTGTAAAATTATCAAATAACATTTTACCTCTATTATGTTAGCGCCCATTGTGACACAGTCCTTGTAATATAATTAAGGAGCAAAATTTTACAAAATTTTGGCATTCATGATCTTTTGTAAATTTTCACCGATTTTTATTACATTCTCAGTGTACTCGATCAAAATCATTCAGTTTCATCGAATGAAGCTATCCTTGAAGTATGGTCTCTTTATTTCCTGACACTCTGTATATGTGTTTGAGTGATTACTACTTCTAGGCTATAATGGTGTCTTTATATGCGGTGGAAATCCTCATTGGATATTTTTGACTGCAAGAGGCGAATTGAGGACACATGCCATGGTTATCGATGGAGAAGTATTAAGTTTTGCTCCATTTAACAACGTAAATTGCCCACAAGGATTTTTATACTTCAACAGAAAGGTCCGTTTTAGATCAGATATACATTTATTCTTTTTTTTTCTGACGTAAACTAATTTTAGTCGGAATTGAGAATTGGAGTACTACCGACTCATTTGAGTTACGACGCTCCTTGGCCTGTCAGAAAAGTACCTTTGAGGTGTACCCCTCATTTTGTTAGTTACCATTTAGAATCAAAAACGTATTGTCTCGTTACCAGCTTGGCGGAACCGTCCGACAGATATTATAAATTTAATGGGGAGGACAAGGAACTATCTATAGAAGAAAAAGGGGACAGGTAAGTAAGATTGTATTTCACGACACACGAAACCTTTTTAGATACTAAAGGTACATAGGATATGATGTTAAAGCACATTTTTGCAGATTTCCATATCCCCTGCAAGAGAAATTCAGTATTTGTTTATTTTCACCTGTATCTTGGGATGTAATTCCGAACACAAAAATCGATTTGGACGAATGGGAACATGTGAATTGTTTGAAAAATGTAGCCTTAGCTTATGAAGGCACGAGGTCCGGCCTTAAGGGGTACATCGCTCTTGGAACTAATTATAATTACGGCGAGGACATTACCTCAAGAGGAAGGGTAAGTACTTCATCCAACTACGTGGATGGTCTGAAATGTTTCCGACCTTAACATGAAGATGGCAGCACTCGTCAGCAGAAGCTAGGGAATGTGTGTGCAGCTTTTGAAAGGTACTCGCCAAAATTTCAGCCATTTTAGCAGTTGTAGTTTGACAATCATTTTAAGTGGGTCGATGTGAGTGTTTTTGTGAAAATAGTAAAAATCGAATATCGAACTTTTATTAAATATTTGTTTTTGAAAGTATGAGGACTCTGCACCATCATTTACCACCGCGAAATTTTGGGCAGCTGAATTTAAACGTGGTCGTACCAGCTTGGGAGAGGATGAACGTTCAGGACGTCAAAAAAACTGCAACCACTGACGATAACATCACTTAATTCCATCAAATGGTGCTAGACAACCGTCGAGTTAAAGTGAGAGAGGTAGCAGAGGCTATGAATATGTCCAAAGAACGTGTTTGTCATATATTGAATCAAGATTTAGTTATGAGAAAACTGTCCACACGTTGGGCGCCGTGTTTGCTCATGTTAGGCCAAAACTGTGTTTGATTGAACATCTCCAACGCTCTGTTGGCGCAATAAATCAGAGTTTCGGCGCCGATTAATTACTGTAGGTGAAACTTGGATACACCATTATACCCCAGAAACAAAAATACAATCAAAACAGTGGACTGCGAAAGGGGAATCAGCTCCAAATAAAGCAAAAACTGTTTTTTCGGCTGGAAAAGTGTTACCGATTGTTTTTTAGGATAATCATGGAGTTAGCTTAATCGATTATCTTCACAAAGGAAAAACCATTACATTACACATCATTATTTGACAAGTTGTTGGCAGAAATAGTGGAAATTTGTTTCTCCAAGATAATGCGCTGTCTCACACCTCGGTGGTTGCCATAGTGAAAATCCACAAATTACAGTTTCAACTGCTCGACTACCCTCCTTACTCACCAGATTTAACTCCAAGCGACTTTTTTTATTCCCTAAGCAAAAAGTTGCGCTCAGAGGACAGAGATTTTTGTCAAATGAGGAGGCCATCACTTTCGAAAACAATTATTTTGCAAAGAAAGACTCCAAGTACTATTTGTACTGGTTAAAGAGATGGAAGTATCGCTGAGAGAAACGTGTAGATTTACAAGGAGACTATGTAGAAAAATAAGAATAAAGAAGAAAAAATGTCTTGTAGCTTTGTTAGGTCGGGAACTTTTCATACCACCTACATATACAATGATGATCCAAGATTGTGTCTTAATATTTTTGGTAAAAATGGTATAGTCTTTCCGATCTCAATTGAAGACCAAAGAGCTAGGCAGTATGTACCAGGTTCGGTCGCTACGCAGCAACTTGGCATTGAAATATTTGAAAAACTTGTTCCCATATTTATTTAGCCATACCTATATACAGGTCTGGTCAAACTAAACGTGGAGGTGGTAGAAATGTATTTGCCTAGTTGAAGAATGCGCGCGAGGGCAAACGGCGCACAAACGCAGCCGCACTGGACGACCGGCCATAAATTTCAGTTGTTGACAAATCGCCTAGCAGTGCAGTGCAGCAATGCCGAGCAGTAATATATTTTATTGAAAATTTAAATGTTTTATGATATGATAACCAAAATTTACCATCAATATAATAAAATTGTTTGAGGACATAAATAATTAAAATATGTTGTTGGCCAATGAACATATAATACACATTTTCTACAATTATGTACAAATTATAATTTGTTACCTTCAGCAGAAAACTTTTTTAGGGGCGCCTATGAAACTCATTAAATTTTATTGCCAGGCGTTTTTTACATGACTTCGGAAAGACTATACTAATACATCAAGAAAAAAATGTTTTTAAACCTTTTTCTATAAATGTAAGTGGGATTTTTGAATGTTTGTATGTATGGAAGTATTGTATGTTTTCTCTTATTGGGAGGTTATTAGATTGACGATTAGCTTTGATGATGGCTTGGGTACTCTTTTCTTTGTGTACTAAAGGACACAGTCACATAACATTAATAATGGTACTATATTTTTATATAGATTTTAATCTACGATATCATAGAAGTTGTGCCGGAACCTGGGCAACCGTTAACTAAAAATAAATTTAAAGAAATATATGCCAAAGACCAAAAAGGACCTGTGACTGCACTTTCACAAGTTAAAGGATTCTTAGTATCCGCTGTCGGGCAAAAGGTAGATATAAATAATTATATAATCTTTTAACATTATAAATTCTCAGATAGCGCCTTCAAAATAAAAACAAGTATTACAATCCTTTTTTTTAATTATCGTTCGTTTGTAGATATACATTTGGCAACTAAAAGACAACGACCTAATTGGAGTAGCATTCATCGACACACAAGTGTACACGCATCAAATACTTACCATAAAAAGTTTGTTGTTAATTGCTGATGTTTATAAATCGATAGCTTTGTTGCGATTTCAAGAGGAATACAGGACGTTGTCTCTTGTGTCTAGGGTACGTTCAACACAAATTTGTAATTATTTTTTTATCTTACATATTTATCGATTCTAGGATTTCAAACCTTGTGAAGTATACTCTGTGGAGTATATGATCGATAATTCTTCACTAGGATTCTTAGTTTCTGACCGAGAAAAGAATTTAGTCTTGTACATGTATCAGCCTGAGGCTAGGGAATCTTTGGGAGGTAATAATTAAAAATTAGATTCTATTTTGAACTACATCGTGGCCTTTTTTTTATGCGGTAGATGCATGTCATGCAAAAAAATATCCGTAAAAGAAAGACTGAAAATGACTTTCATATTTTTTTTCATATTTTTCATATCACTGTGTACTAGGGTGGCCCAAAAAAAACGAATATATTTTTTTTCGTGTCTCTTGTGAAAATATGTTAGTTTATCATGTTTTAAGAGCCCCCTCAAAAAATCAGCTCAAAAAAAAATTTTTTTAGGGGTCACTCAAGATTTTTAAAAATTTCCAAAATCGTCAAAAATTAATTTTTTTTCCCGTTATTTTATAATTTTCTAGGTAGAAAAAATCTCGATTCTGAAAATTTCAGATCAATATTTTAATTTCTAAAGGTCACCCATAATTATTTTAACTTTAAATGTAGTGTACCTAAAATGTCTTCGAGCAACTGAAAATAAATATCAACGAACTAATAATTTTTTTTATTGAATTTGATGAACGAAAGAATAGAAATAAATCACGAGACACTTAAAAACATTCTCGAGGGAAAATTTACTACTGCACTGCGAGTATCAAATATTTATAATTTTTTAATTTTTTAAAATTTAAGTGATTTATTTCTATTTTGTTCATCAAATTCAATAAAAAAAAATTATTAGTTCGTTGATATTTATTTTTTAGAGGTCGCTCGAAAATATATGTACACTACTTTGAAAGTTAAAATAATTATGAGACCTTTAGAAATTAAAATATCGATTTGAAATTTTCAGAATCGAGATTGTTTTCTACCTAGAAAATTATAAAATAATGAAAAAAAATGTTTAAAAAACAATTTTTGGTGATTTTGGAAATTTTTAAAAATTTTGAGCGACCACAAAAAAATTTTTTTTTGAGCTGATTTTTTAAGGGGGCTCTTAAAACATGATAAACTAACATTTTCATAAGATACACGAAAAAAAAATAATCGCTTTTTTTTGGGCCACCCTACTGTATACATTCGCGAATGTGTTAAATAATTTTTTGAAAAAACGTTAATGATCAGTAAAACAAAAAAAATTATACACAAAGTGAAACATTGAAAATTACCCGAATTGTACATGCTAAACTTTACTCAGTAATAAACAGAGGCGGCCTTAGGTGGTAGCGAGCAGGGCAATCACTCAGGATCTCACTCTTGCAGGGGCCTCGTACGACAAACAACCCGACTAAAAAAAAAAAGTTTTATTTAAAACTTTATTTTATCCTTAGTTATTGGTTATATAGGTATATGACAATAAAATAAAGTTTGTTAATTCATAGTAAATATATTAATACTTATAAGTAGTAATAGGTGCCTAAATAATATTTCTCATTTAGATTTATTTAATGATCGATATCAAAATCAATTAATTTATCAGTGGATAATATTTTTTATAATTTGACTAAAACATAATTTAGTACGTTCATGTATAATTTTAAAAAAAAAACAAGTTTTTAGTGACGTCATTTCATTTTCGTATTCTTCTCAGGAAACCCTTTCTTTTGATACCCATATCATGTTGGTGAATAAAAAATAAATGGTCCGCCATCTTTGGGAGTCTGCCATATTGGATTTAGCTAACCATGCAGTGTTATCCAAACTAAACGTGTATGCAAAGTTTCAGCTCAATCGGTTGGGGATAACTGTTTCAATTGTAAGATTTGACCCATACTAACAAGGCAAGTTAAATAAAAACTTGTAAAATTATGTTTGAATCTTGTACCTTATTTTATCGTTATTAAAAATTTGTATTTGTTAACTTTTAAAAATCTCTTAATATTTGAAAACTCAAAATTTATAACTTTTGCATTTCTCTTAAATCATCAGAAATATCTACTCGTGCATTCGATTTACGTACTTTTCACAAACAGGGGCCTCGCAAAGATCTGCCGCCCGGGGCTTCGCAAAGTCTGCCACCCGCCTCGCAATGGTTAAGGCCGCCCCTGGTAATAAAACACCCTCAGAATAAGAAACAAATTTTAATAAATAAATAAAAATAATCTTAGGTTGTTGAACACTTAATTTTCAAATATCTCTTGCGTTTGACATAGACTGATGAAACTTGACGTAATGACTTTACTAATTATGGCCAAAATTCAATGACTCCACACACAAATCTGTCAACCAATGGGAGAGACGCTTGAAGATACCGTTATTAGAACCCTAGAATTTCAATGCCACTGAATATTTTGTGAATTGCATGAATGCATTTAATTCCGATTGGTGTTTCTAACAAAAGAGGTGTCTTGCATTTTGTATGAAAATCGACCCTTACCTGAATAAGTATTTTTTTTTTAATTTAAAAAAGCCTTCGACATAGATGAGTAAATTCGAAATATAATTTTAAACGCAATGTAACAATCGGAGGCTAAAAAAAAATTGGCGTAGCGATTCTTCAAATTTTAAAGTACCTGTGCCAATGATTTTTTTGAACTTTTTATAGTTACTTTATATTTAAAATTTAATTTATTTATTTAATTTCTTACACAAATGACTGTTATACTTTTTTTGTGAAACTAATGGTTTTAAAGTTATTTTCAATTTCTTTGAAAGCTTATTTTTTTAAATCAATAATAATATCTCTGCGCCCCATTCTAATCGCAAGGATTAGCCCAGAAGTCGGAGACTTGTGCGGGAGAGGGGGCGACATATTATTATTCAGTAGGCCGCATGTGCACCCAGGAACGACTTATGTTGGTAAGCCCTGACCACCATTCAGTGTGGCAATGAGGGACACCTGGAAAACCTCATTAATTAAGGAGATGGTCAAACGCCGAACGGAATCAATCTCTCACACTTACCCAAGCCAATGTTTTTCCACCCTTCTGTACCTGCAAAAATGGTGCCTAATTCCTTTTTACGAAGATAGCTGGTCTACAGTCTTACGGTTGCGGAGTCGAAACCGCGAGAATGGCATTCGTCGATTCAAGTATTGACGCTTTGAACCGCTTGGCCACCGACTGACCCAATTACATGAACTTATTTTTCAAACAAAATGAGACATTTTTTTCTTAGAATTACTAACTGGAACTATGCACTTATTCAGTTTCTAAAATATTCAGTGGTGTAGAAATTCTGGAATTCTTGGAGAGAAATGTAGGTGTAATGTGGGACATAAAAGTTTTCAGTGAACTCCCAAAATCAATCATTTTTATTTTTTGTTTTCTACTAACATATAATCATTGTAACATATTACATTTTTAAAAAGGCCAACGACTACTAAGGAAAGCAGATTTTCATCTGGGACAGGCTGTCAATACATTTTTCAAAATTAAATGCAAATTGGGAGAACTTGGAGAAGACAAAAAACATTTTTCTGGAGCCGACAGAAGATATATATCAATGTTTGGTAAGTTACTTCAAGAAAACCATAAATGGAAAAAATTTATACGAGGTTTGATAAAAAAATAAAGGGAATTCTCATAATGTATTTAATCTTCAATTTTTATCTCCTTCAAAGTAATCTGCTTGTGATATTATACACTTATACCAACGTAGTTTCCAGTTTGAGAAACACTGTTATCCCTTTAGGGACCCTCTTGAGCACAGTGTGTGATTTTGCCTTTATCTCATCCTTTCGTTGAAAAACATCCTTTGATTATCCTTTTGGGAAATAGGAAAAAGTCAAAGGGGTCATGACCGGAAAATAGGGTAGTTGCGGCATCACAATGATGTTGTGTCACCAAGAATTGTTGGATAAGCACAGCACTATATGTCGGTGCATTGTCGTGGTGCAAAATCCACGAGTTGACTATCGTGTTCTTATCATTTTCTCCTGATTGCCTCATGTAAATTGTGCAAAACTTGTAGGCAGTACTTCTTGTTAACTTAATGACAGGGGAGTAAAAATTCGTGATGAACTATTTCATTGTAGTCGAAGAAAACGGTTAGAAGGACCTACACCTTTAACCACCTCACCTTCGATGTCTTGGCTTTCCTCAAAACATTTGTACCATTAATAAACTCGTGGCCGTTACATAGTATCGTTGCCAAAGGCCTTTTGAACATTTTGAACGTTTCATTGCACTTAATTCCGTTTTTAACAAAAAATAACAGACAAACTCTAATCTGACATTTCGCTACACAAAAACGCTGAGATAAGTCTTACTCATTTGCTTGCTAAACACAAAGTAAGCATGACAGCTGCCTAAAAATTGACAGGTGTGTCACTGCTACCAATACACAAATAAAAAATCAACTCAGACAAGATACAACACGTGCAATTTGAAAATTCTCGTTACTTTTTGATCAAACCTCGTATATAAATTCTACTTGTACATATAAGATTTTGGGAAAAATGTTTTTACAGCAACATTGGATGGAGGTCTAGGATACATCATGCCAGTGCCAGAAAAAACCTATCGTAGGTTGCTTATGTTGCAAAACGTGTTGGTTTCCCAAGGTACACATATAGCTGGATTAAACCCAAAGGCTTATAGGTATTAAAAAATAAAGTCCTTGTTTCGACGCATTAATAAAAATAATTTTCAGGACATATAAAAGTTGGAGAAAATTGCAGAATAATCCGGCTAGATCAATTATCGATGGTGATTTAGTGTGGAATTTTATGCACCTTTCTATAACGGAAAAATCGGAGGTAAGTAAAATAAATGTATTTATATGTGAACCGTGTATAAAAGATTTTTTGTAGGTTTCAAAAAAAATTGGAACTAAGATTGAGGAATTGATCGACGATCTCACAGATATTCAGAAGTTAACTAATCATTTTTAAATTTAAATTCGTGTAATAAATTATGAAAACCACAATATTCGAGGTGTTTTTTTTTTTTTACAAAAATTTGGTTTTTACGTTGTGATTTTCTTATAATCTCTTATTGGACAATGGACACACCACTAAAAATTGGTAGGTATAAATTATAGGTTTCATGTTCAAAGTGCAAGAGGATACGTTTCTCCCCAAATAAATTGAAATAAGTATTCTACCACTACATATGTAATGTGTGGTCTTATCTCCTGATCATTTTTTATGGGTTTTAAGTTGAAAACACTGTTAAAAACAACTTAACTGTTAATAATATAGAATGTTCATAAATGATTGCAAGCCACGTGATGAACAATTTTGTTTGGAACAGTGATTTTATTTTCTTCGCATTGGCAATTAAATTTCGGCAAAATTAGAAATGATTAGCACAAGATCAAGATTACATTAGAACAGAGGTATTCAAACTGTGTTCCGCGAAACCTTGGGGTTCCTCACTACAACTCTAGGGGTTCCACAACTCAATCAAAAATTCAAAATTTTGAAATTAATAACAAAATTCAAAAAATTTATACTAGTTTTGAAAATTTTTTATGTCAAAAAAAATCTAATTATTGGGCAGGCTCCGCAAGTCGTAAAAGTTTGAAGACCGCTGCATTAGAACACAACGTTCCGTTTCATCGGCTGTGATTGGTATAATTTTTCACAAGATACTATTTAACCAATCGCAATCGCATTGTTTCGAGCGTAGATGTAACGGTTTGTCATTGTTCATAGTAAACAAATCAACAATATCGGTGACACCAAGATCCAGGGATTTTTCATTACTAATACCAGTCATGCAATGTTGGGCTGTCTAAGCTCAGCTTGTAAGCATTTATGAACGCTCTGTATAATACACTTTTCAGCATCTCATTTTATTATGTGGCTTTCTTAGCTGCAAGTTACTTTTGCCACCACAAAGGTTTTTTTCACAAGTCGATTTTTTGCTTTTTTTATTTGACTAATTTTCCTTTATAAAAAGGTTCCTCTTTGTAAGAACAAACTGGATTTTGCTCCTCATCTTGCAGATTGCAGGATTCGGAATAGCACTCATTTCAACATGCCACTACAACAACAGTTCTCAACGACCGAGACAAATAAATGAGCACACACTATTCCGAACAGCTTGGCCTTGAATGCAATGTTGCCAACTTTGTCGAAAACAAAAACCACATAGCATCAGAATCGCAGTACTCTTACTCTGTGGATATGCTTTTTATACAGGGTGTTCTCAAAGTTGAGTCATTTATTTTAACATTTTTACCAAAAATCGTTTAAATAAAAGATAAATTGTTTGTTTATTAACATGGACCTAGTATTCGTTGTTGGGTCGTTTTCGATAATTTCTAAAATTTCTTCCTCGATTTCCACCAATTCGTGTGGAGGTCTTCCAGTGTGGCCCCCTCGTTGTTCCTTTAAATACCCTGTATCACAGAGTCTTATAACTAAATTTACAAACATCCACGGAGCCGGATGATTTCGTAAAGGAAACCTTTCCGTGTACAGGTGACATGCTGCGGCTGCATTTTGTTGGCACTCCCCGTAAGTTAATATTATGTCGACTAGTTCATTGTTTTCATAAACGTGCCATTTTTATTGCACAAAACAGCCACAAATAAAAAATAGTATCACGCACTACTGTACGAATTATTTAGCACTGTCAAATCTAAAAGCGTAATAAATTTTTTCCTTGCAATATTTTATTTTTATAAAAATTAATATGTTGTTTCGAAATAATGGGTACAATACGTTTTGCAAGTGACATCTTGCAAATGATGCCCATTTTCAGCTTCGACCTGATGCGATGCTTTCTCCAGGGTGTTTTCTACTATTGGTTACAATTGCAGGTCCCCCAACATCTTAATTATTGGGTGATTAACGGTTTATTTGCATACACCCTACCTTTTAAGGAGGCCCAAAGGAAAAAGGTAGAAACCGTTGAACTAGATGAACGAAAAGACCAGTTGAAATCGGAAAATTGCAATATTATTCGATCGTCTGCTGAAAATGGCCACCAATTGCAAAATGTTATGAAAACATTATGTACACTTATTTCCAAACTATGGATTAAATCCCAAAATATTACAAGAAAAAATTCCTAGTATGATTTTTCAATTTTTGGCAAGGTGTTTTTAACACAGTATGCCTTGAAATTGGGATAGAAACAAAAATTACATTATGGTGAAGTAATCTTATCCTCCTTGCAAAAAGAAAATTGAGAATCGACCCACCATCCATTCCCAAATATGATGGTGGGGGCTGCTGTAACAAACACTGTAAGTCTGAAGATGTTTGAAATAGAGAGATGAAACTTAGGCTTACAAAGTGAAAATTCACTGAATTTGTACCAATAACAAATATTCGACACTATTGCGTTAACTAAAATGTTTTATAAAAAAAATTGAATATTTTCCAGTTACTGTTTCTACCAAGCATTTCAATAAATTTAGCTGTAGAATTAATCATTTTACAAAAAAAAAATGTTTTTTCCAAATATACATTTTAAATAAACACCCTGTATATAGAATATGGATTTCAGGTATATTTTTGTTATTTTTTCCCATTTTCTTCCACTTGTTCTACAACTGATTAATTTAACACCAATAAAACACAAATTAAAACAAATGTTACACTACATTTTAAGATTCGATGTGAAAATGGGGTACCTCGATGTCCACTTATGCGATGTCATGCTATTTTAATGGGTAGGTAATCCGAATAGGTAAAATAGGAGCCCCATTATTTAAACCTCTGGGTCACAGGAAAGCAACAAATAATGATACCAACCACATTTATTATAAAAATAAATCACAGGTTATAAAAATAAACAAAAACATTAACTTATGACCTACGTATGTGTACAGTATCATGATGTATTTTTATTTACAGCAATATTTACTTAATGATACACGAAGAGTTTCATAAATAGTCTAGCGAAGTTTAAATATGCATACAAATATAGAGAAGGAACTACTTTACAATAATTATATTTTCCGTCTGTGGTCATATATTATTCAGATTTATTTAATTCCTTGTTAAATTTTCAATGAATTATCAGTTACGTTAGTAACTACATTTCTAATGATTTCGAGAATATTTACTATACCATGCACAACACTGCCACTAAAATAAGCTTTAACATAACGAACTTGTCCTAAACGTTATTAAGTTCATGTAAAAAAAAAACTGTAATACCAAATTTTGTATCTGCATTTTTATCAAAATTATTCAACCGTCAGTCTCACTTTCCTGATAAAATTCACAAACGAACATAATAACTTGAACCAATAACGAATTTTTGCAAAAAGGAAACTAACTCTACAGAAATGTATGCAACAGTCTTACAAAAATATATTTATAATGCTGATTTATAAACATCCAAATCGTTGAATGGTAAAAACTAGTTGCTTTAACCCCTTAAGCTATAAGTTCTTCGCAAAGGAATGCTCTTTACCCTTTTCAGATGTGGGACTTCTTTCTTCTGAAGAACTATTAAAAAGAGATCATTTTCATTCAAGTGCAAGCTTTCTAATACCGTTTTCAGTTGGAAATTTTCATAAAGTTAGCAAGAAGAAAGTGGTGTTGTTTAAATTATCAATCGGAGAATAATAATTACTTACCAAGGGATTGAGACTTTGCTCGTGATGATGATCGTTGAAGAGGTGATGACTCGGGACGTATACTCCGTTTCGACAACCGCTTTCTTGTCGAACAACGGGAACCTTTGCTACTTGTTTTGTTATTATTATTCATTAAAAGAGCCTGTTCATACTCAAACTCTTGCCGTTCTTTCATTCTCTTATAAACAATCATCATAGCAGGAGTATAACCATCGATGTTGTCCAATTCAAGAGCGCTATAAAATAAATTATTCTGTAACAATCAGGCATCATTTTGTCTGTATTTTTTTTTTATTTGTATGTGTGAAAATAAGGATCACCGTATGGAGGTATGATGATATACTCTGTTGACTGACAAGATTAGAGGTAAAAGATAATATTTAGTAGAATTGGTAACATCTAAGTTGGCTTAGAAGTTATTGATCGTATGTATGTTACTTAATACTGTTTACAATTGCAATTTTACTTATTTTTTCAATAAATAGGCAATTCTTTAATATCATACTCTGCAGTCTAGATAGCAGTGCCAACAACAGCCAATAATAGCTTCTAGTTACTTAAATGTAAATCCACAATTGATGAATTATAAGCTGAAATTGTTTGTCTTTGCGATAATCATAGAATTGATTGTGTATTTTGTCTATTATTATCGTAAAACGAAATTCTAACCTGTAAATTTGAACAATCTACTTAATTATATATTTTGTACCTCTTTTTTACAGAAAATACTTGAAAAAAGAAAAGATGAAATATGTGTTAATTATTTAAAAAATGGCATGTTTATCTCGCACTATAACTATCATAAAAGTTCATGGTAAATATATTTAGAAGAATCTCATAGTTTTGAATCTCCATACCTTTTTTTTATCAAAACTCTCATTTATACTCATAAAAACTATATTACACAGGCTGTTACAAATTCGCTTCTCACTACAGGGATTTTGGAAACGGTAATAGATATTGTGGTGTGTTGGCAACAATGTAAAAACGTAGCTGCATCAGCGGAAGTGGTCACGTGGCACCGGCAGCCAAGGACGAGGACTCGTCCTCAGGCAGAGGCAGTTGTTAACTGACTCCCGATAGAAGAACACTACAGATATAAATTAGCTTAAATGGGGGCAAAGTTGCATAATCAGGGGACCAACATTATGCCTAGAAAATCAAGGCTAACATGATTAGTTTTCGAAATATTTGAAAAAAAAAACAAAATTTTGGAAATCCGTTTTTGTTTAATTTCAGCTTTGTTTGAGGTGATCAGCTTCCGCCGATTTATTTAAACCTTAGAGCGTGCGAGCTGCTGAACGTATGCCGTGTTGTAGCGCCAAATGAACGAATCGTTCACTTAAAGTGAGTCGTTCGTTCAGGGCACATCAAAAAGAGTCATTCAAAAGTAACGACTTGTTCATGAGCGACACATCACTATTTCGATATAACATTTTTTGACAAAATAAAATAGGTATGGATTTTGCGAAATAAATTTCAATTTAAAAAAATAATAAAAGATGCTAAATTCATCTGATTTTGAGCAAAATTGAGAATTTCAATCATTTGGGTTTCTTTAGGATACCTTGAGGTTAAAAGAAAACGAAAATTTTATCTATTCATTATTTGTAAAGTTATCGCTAATTTAGCAAAAAACCTTAAACACATAATTTTTTACCTTCTATTGAATCAAGTTTTCTGCATCGAAATTTATTTGTTTATCAAAAAAACTATAAAAATGTCATAGAAGATAGAAGGTTTCAAAACCCTGCTCATAATCTATGTATGATCAGTAGTTCCCAAGTAATTAATTTATCAAAGCCAAAAAGGTAATTTTTGTTTTGAATGACGATAACTCAGTGACAAATCATCGTACAAAGCTCACGTACAGCTCAAATTAAAAAGGATGAATCAAACCAAAAGAACTAAGAGAAGAGCCTTTGGAAAGGGAAACAAAAATTTTCTTTTTCCACTGGTTTCTTATAATTTCTTAAAAGAAGCCGACAATAAAAAATGTTTTCTTTCAGATCCTTAAACTAGAAACTTGAAGCCTCAATTTGCTTTTTTTATTGTCATTTTTCATTAAATTACCTAAAAATTTAGGATTCTTTATTATCCTTTAATTTTTATGACAGGGTTTCCTTTAAAAAAAAATCAAAGTTAAATAGCACCCAGGCCATATCAACATTTTGTATAATTGAAAACATTTCTTAACATACCTATACAATATCAAAATTGAACCAATTTTTAAGTGTTTTTGACTCATTTGCACTTTGGTGCACTGAGAGTATTTTCTTTATTGAGTTGATGGCACAAGATGAAAATAGCACACTGAGTTCAAAAATGCAACTAAGCTGAAAATAATAATATGGCAGCTATGCAAAAATGGACTTACTTGTCTCCTTTATATCTTGGGGAAACGTCTCGGTCCTTACATTTGTTATAAACTTCCAGCATGGCATAAGTAGGATTCATGCTATACAAATCCCTTGTGGACAATGTAATTGTACCCTGATCACTGCCCTCCGTTGTCTTCCGTTCCCTCGTAGCTTGCTTCATAATAGTTTCGGGATCCATTAAAATTTTAGACCAATTCATTGCGCTATCCTTTATCTTCTTGTTTTTTACCTTCTTTCTAAGTTTTGGCCTCTTAAAAATAATGTTTGACTGAAGGGGCATAAGGGGACTGCTCATTAAGAAACTTGGGAACAGTTTTTTATTTTCACAACCAATTATTTTACGTCTTACTTTCTTCTGTCGGCTTTTACCACTTTCCAAATTATCGAAATCTAGCCTCGAATCGTTCTTGTACCCGTAACGCTTTACGGCATTACTAAATAAATTCCTAATGTAGTCATAATCCGGACTTTCCTGTAATTATACTTACTGATTATTGCTACAATTACTGATAAAATATAGGAATATATTCAATACAAAAATTTAGTCATTGTTTTTTGACAAACATCAAATATGTAGTCATGGGATATAATTACTTTTAGCACTAGGTGTAATTTTAAATAAAATATGGCATAGTAATCTAAGAATTTTGTTTCATTCTTTTAAGCTTTTTCTTGTGGGTTTCCAGAAGTAGCTATTAAAATTTAGTTTATAAAAAAAATATGTACTATGTAACATTTATGATGGCTATTAATACACGAGTATAACATTTTTAACACTAACCACAAGCAAGTCGTAACTCAATTGAATATATTAAATAATAAATTTTCCAAGGTGAATTAAAAGTTTAAAAAAAATGTATGTCTCAAATGCAATTTTATTTTTCAAAAACCTAATATCAAATTTCATTATGAATATTCATTGAGACTAGAAAAATATAGTTCAATTTATTCGCGATATTCCTATGAAAGATTTTTTTTTTCTACAAATACAAAATATTTTTAACATTGAGTAAGTAATTGAACTATTTAGGGCTTAACGAATAATAATTTTCTATTATATCACTATTGCAATATTTTAAGGATAATGGAGAATGACGAACAAAAAGCAATAAAAATGAGTCGGCAAATATTTTTTAAACTGTCTCGCCCACAAAACACACATATTTGATTCCAGCGAAATACACATAAAGACTGAATTTAGGTAATGATTGTATTTGCTTTATTTTCTATTTTAAATGTGACAAATTAGAAGTTTAAGTTGAAATTCCAAATAAACCAACAATAATTTTTTCATGTACATAATTATAAAATTGTCCCCTTGGGATGTTTAAATATTCTAGCTTTGAAATTACATCGATTTTCCTGCATTTTGCAGTTCTGAAATATTATTTATTCAAATTGTACACCTAATACTTTCTCACACAATGATGGTGATGACGTGATTAATAATTATTAGTAACGAGACTTTTATCCAGTCAATAACACAACTGAAGATAAGATCACTATTTTATTAATTTCGAATATTAAATTCTACAAAAAAAAAACCTAAATATGTTAGTTCTACATTTGGTTCAGATTGTTTAATGTAAATAATTTTAAAAACTTAATATTTATTTTACTTTTCTTTTACTACGAGAAAAAAATTTTGTGATAAGTGCTCATCGAAATTATTTATAAATTTACCAACAACGGAACAACACTTAGAACTAAAAACAAATGTGCAGTGAAAGGATTCTATATTTATCAAAAATAATTTCTAGCCATTTGTCTCAACTAATTTTTTCTCTACTAATTCTGCAATGAAGAACTTTGTTAATAGTAATAATATTTTTGTGAATCATAAACGCAGGGTGTTACTAAATTGTCTTCCAATATTTTTTGGACTTCATAATACATAAAACACGAGGGTATCTTTTTTATAAACATTTGTCTGAAAATAGAGAAGATAATAAGGGAGGTACAACCTTTAAAAGTGGAAGATAAATATATTTTTACAGTATCTTAGAAGTCTTTCCAGATACCTTAATCATGTTTTAACTTACAGTTAGATTCTAATTAACAAGGTATTATTTAAATTCCATACATCGCTTAAGGGGTAATTTTAGGTATTTATCCCAATATTTTATTTATATCCCATTTAAAAAAATTTGTAAAAAATATCGATCTCTAGACCATTAAGCAGAAAAACGTACTCTTGTCTACTTTTAGCATATCGATTCCTTTCTAAGAAATTCAGTTTTATATTTAAGGGAGCAATTTTAAAAATCATGCATTGCATTTACTTCAAACTGTCACAAATTTAGAACAATTTCCATAAAACAACTAAAAAAAAAGTTTGTTATTTTAAATATTATTAAATTTCTTGAAAGCCTTATGGTTAATCGAAGTAAAGCAAGAATAACTTTTTTCTCCAATAGTCCAAAGATCAATAAATTTACAAAAATTGTATAAAAATGAAAAGTTGGGGATAAAACAGACAGTATAAGCCTTTAAAACAACCCCCTATCTATATAAGAAGCAGAATTTGAATAAGAGGCATATCCACAAAGTAAGGGTACTGAGACTCTGATGCTCTGTGGTCTTTATTTTTGACAAAATTGGAAACGCATTCAACGCCAAAGTTGAGAAGTGTTGTTGTAGTGGCGTGTTGAAATGAGTGCCGCTATTCCAAATCTCGCCAGCTACGAGATGAAGAATGTAATCTGGTTTCTTCTTGCAAAGGGAAAGGCACCGTTCCAGATTTTTAACGTCAAAATTGTTTATGCGGTTAGCGTGATGAATCGTATTAATGTGTACAAGTGGTGTCATGAGTATAAAGCTGACATGACGAACAAAAAAATAGGCGTGACTGATGAGATGGTGAACAAGATGGAAGCAATGCTTCGTGACGACCGTCCATTGATTTTGGACGAGATGAACACAGTGTTTCCACAAATCTTTAAATTATTTCTGCATGAAATCATTACTGAAACATTTGGTTATAGAAAATTGTGTGCGAGGTGGGTACCAAAATGGCTCAAGGATCAACACAGAACCAACAGAATTGCATCTTCATGGAAATTTTTCGCGAGTTTCAAATTAGAAGGTAAACAATTCCTTGACTGTATTGTGACCGGCAACGAAACGTGCGTCCACTACACCCCTGAGACGAAAATCTTCACTAGCAGCGAAAAAATTCGAAACCATTGTTTCCGCTCGATCGAAATCATAGCATTTGTATTTTGGGACCGTAAAGGGATTCTCATTGACTTTTTGCCCAAGGAGGAAACAATTAATGTTACACGGTACTGTGAAAACCTGAAAACACTACGGAGGAGGATATAACAAATGAAGGGGAATGTTAACAAAGGTAGTGTGCTTGTTGCATGAAGCAACACTTGGAGTCTTTCAGTTGGAACATCTTCAACCACCCGGCTCACAGCCCTGACCTGGCACCTTCAGATTTCAATTTTTTCTTTCCTCTGAAGGTGTTTATGGATAGAAGGTTTTCTATGACGATGAAATTCATAAATATACTGTCATTTCGATTTTTAGAAAATTGAGTACTCTTTGTGGAAATGCTCGTAATACTCTGCAAATCAGTGTCCAGACACTCTAAATTTAAAATATGAATAAGATAAAAAATATTGCAAAAACACCTTATTTTACCTAAAGGCATAACTTCCTTATTATCGGTTTTTGGAAATAAAGTACATATTTGTAAATGAACCAAATGAATAAAATGGATATATTACTCGTAATTAATTAATAAAATAGTGAAAATAATGCGCAACAGGTTGTGCCTCATAACGAAAATCAGTTAATGAAAACTTATTCCTAATCAAGTTATTTTTTTCTTACCTTAAAAATTTAGATAATGGGTCTGTAAAATAATTTTTTATAATAAATACATTTTTATAACAGAATAAGCCTTATGGATGACCATATTATTTTTTATGGAAACAAATCTATCATAAAACTACGACTGGGAGTAATACAATGTAAAATAATTATTCCCAGCATGGTTTTCAATAAAAAATTTGCAAATAAAAAGTAAAATAGTGCGACACACAAGTTTCATACTCGCAACGAAAATTTAATTTCTTAAACTGTGGAAAAATACATACCTCGAACTTTAACCTGCTTAAATAATTAAAGTACTCCAGTAAAAAGTCGGGATAGTCGTTATTGAAACAGACTTCCAAGAAACCTTTCAGGCTCTTGAAACACTTCATTTTCTTCTTTTCAACTGCGGGTGGCTGCTCTATATCGTCCAGCCACGGAAGACTGCCCGTTAACCAATAAATCATGTTATAAGCTAACGATTCTAAATCCGATCGTCTCGAAGGAACGCCTTTGTGAGCATCTCTAGAACAAAACAATACTGTGCCAGCATGAGCTCGTCGCTCATCCCTACAAAATGCTCTGTGTTCACCATTAACTAGTAAATATTTCGATGCAAGTCCATAGTCTAGTAAATACACTTGGTCAGATTTGTAATCGTTTTCTTTTTTGGGTTTCTGTAGAGGCACGTCTGTATTATACCATTTATTGTACATATTCAGAACTTCGTCAAGGTACGGTATATCATCTATATAATTAATACTTCCTACTGGACGTAAATTCTTAGTGCAGGGCGTTCTAACCCTCTTTTGGTTATTCCGTGTACCGATTGTTCTAGTTGGCTTTCTGTTCGGTAAAAGTAGATTTTTCTTCAATTCCTTACCTAACATGATATTTGAAGCCTTAATATCCGAGTGTACATAACCTTTATTGTGAATATATTCTAATACATCCAAAATTTGAATCGATATTGTCAATACAGTTTTTAGGTTAAATACTTTCTTTTCTTGAAAAACTTCTTGCAAGTCTTTTTTGTAACGGGGTAATATAAGGAAGCGATATTTTTCACCGCTATAAACATGCGAACCTGAGGCTATATAATGAGGCATTCCGAGAAAGGATAAGTTTTTTTCCTTTTTCCATTCATCAACTAAAACAAATTAATTAAATAAATGACTTAAAGTAACAACACCTAAAATAACAAGACCTACTCATTTGCTGTTTCGCAATCCTAAGATAGCAATTTATTTCTACAAATAAAGGGCCATTTGTATGTCGCTCAATCTTGGCAACATGAGACGTGTTGTCAGTCTTAATGTCTCTCAGAACATTATCAAAGGCCTGATATATTTCTCCAAAACCGCCAATTCCAATGGGTTTTCCTAATTTCCATTTTTTACCACTTATATCAGTTATTACTTCGCCCTGCTTTAAATCTATGCCATTAGTAATGCCACTTGAACCTTTTTTTCTTGGTGGTTCCTGATCAGATGCTTCATCGTTACATCGTCTCGGCATAATATTTTACTGCAAAATTGAAATAATAATAATTAAGAAAACAACTGACTGATAAACCTATATTACATGAAAACAACAGACAATATATTTAACCAAAACAATTGGATTTTTTTAAATATATTTAACGACTTTTATCCCACAAGACTGACAAGAACATAAAAAAATACATGTAGGTAAAGTATCATTTAAAGCTTGAGCTTTGAAGCGAATACTTACATATTTGAACAAATTGTTTACTATTTATAAAGTTAAATGAACTTCGAAAATCTCGTACACTGTCACTGAATATATTTCACGGCCATCTTATACATTTTAGATTTAGGATTCAGAAACCATTACGATCTACTGATCATGCGCCTAGTGGCACAATGTGACCTGCGCGGTGTAACTGGATTTTTAAAAGGAATTTAAAATTTATTATTTTATAATAAATACTATATAAATATGGATTTTATAATAACGGAAAAAATTAAGTTCTTAAATATGGCTTTAAAAATGGGTTTTTATTTATTTAATAAATTTACTAAAGTAAAAACATATTTTAACCCCCCACTTTTTCAGTAGGTGGTTGCTAGGCAACTGTTAAAGGGATAGTAAACAAATAATATTTATATTAAAATTTCGTAGCATGGTGGTTACCACGCAACTAATTTAGTTGTAAAAAAGACATTTCCTATGGCAGAAGTTCATATTATTGGACAAATCAATCAAGCAAAAGATTTTCCTAAACAACACCTATTTTGCAAATGGTATTTACATATTGGTAAGTTAAAAATTAGCTATTGTTTAAGTAATAAAATTTAATGTTAGAAGTAGTTACATTTAGGTATTTTATTTTCGTTATCGGTATGTATTTAAATTAGGCCATTTTATTTTTCCAGTCAAAACATGAAAAGTTTTAGGTAGACATTTTAATTAAAACTTAAATGTAAAAATGTAGGTACCTATTAAAAATAAAGAAAAAGCTTTAACTTAAATTATAATTCAATAAGCATTTAATGGAGCATAGATATTTTTTAAAATATACTTACGTTCTGAAATCTGGGGAAACAATACAAAAATCAGTAGTAAAGTTAGGTACTATTTTACTTTTTTACTTTACTCTTTATATAAGAATACATGCACGGACATGAAGTGACTCTTTTAGGACATTAAATTAATACATTTTTTGGTGGACTAAAGTAAAACGAGGGGCACACTGTAGTTTTGAATTAAAGTTTTTAATAAAATCCCTGGATCCTTGTCTATTGTCCACAAAACAAAACAAGTAGTAAACATACAAAGCGAGATTATAGTATCATGCGGAGCGCTGCCTGAATCTTGGAAACCCAAATATAGCCCGACAGAGCCTGATGTTTCCTCTGGATTCGTTTAAAGTTTAAATAATCTTTTTTAACCAATTTTACTGTCCTAATTGTTTTTAGCAAATAAGATAAATAATATAAAATATTTCGTATCAATTTTTATAGGTAGCTATAACATATATTAAAATATATTAATATATAATTTTGCCCCATTCTCATAAAATTACATTTCGTGTATTTGTATGAAGTAAAATAATTGTTGTTAATTTTGTAGATTAAAGCTGAATCTTTGTTTGTTTTTACAAACATACTCATTGATTTTTGCTTATTGCCGATGCAATTAAGGATTTTGGACCTCGTCATTATTTAAGTTACCAATATAACGCATAGGTACCTACTTTAATTTTTTTTAATATATGAAGCTGACCATGGCTCTGTTACAAAGCCCGCTGTAATGAGAAAAAAAGGAAATGAATAAGTAAATCCATTATTATAAATAAAGACAATTATCTACACACCACGGTCACCACCCCATATGATTCCTTCTTCCTATACCTAGTAACCGTAAAAATATATTTCTTCGGTAAATATTCGGTAAGTCCTCTATTACCATTAATACCATTTTTATGTAGGCAATATTTAAAACTTTTGATTGATATAAACGTTTATTCCTTATTGTTGTGAAGAATGGGGCATTAAATGTTAAAATTATTGCGAAATTGAATGTATTTTTTTCAAAAACTTGCGAATGAAGCAACTTTGGATTAAGATCTTGTACCTAGTATTGTGTGTGTTTCTTCATTCAAAATATTTTGTATGTTACACAATTTTTTTCTACGTACTCTGTGCAGTTTATTTTAGACTTATTATTATATATCATGGTCTACCCACTGATTCAATAATGAAATACAATTCTGATGTTAGTACTATTTTGAAGGTAATAATTGGAGAATAATATCGGGCAAAAAGGAAGGCCAAACACATGTAAGTTTCTCCCAGTTTAGTAGCAGTTGCATATGGTCCTTTCCTATAGATGTCCACTTGGCAACAGCTGGACTTCAAGGTATGTCGTACCGTGCAGTGTATTTAGTGTATCTTCAATTAAATAAACAAAATATAATTCTAATGTGACCCATGACTGAAAACGGAAAGAGCAAGTAAAAAAAATCATAAAAAATCTCTGCTTTCGTAGGTTGGCCTAAAATATATATCGAAGTATATCATTTGGACTGGCTAGGTAGATCTCATCTATTTGGTTATGGGCTGGTAACCGTTCCAACTAGTCCGGGTAACCACACGTTAGATTGTTACACCTGGAGACCATTCGGATCACTGAAGGAACGCTTCGTGCAATATTTTTTAGGAGGAGGCCTTCAACTGAAATATCCCGATCTGATTTTCTCTTCAGGAGAAAGGTACAAATTATCAACCGAGGCTATGGGAGTAGTTTCATTCGATTTGACGATAATATTGAGAAATTTTACCAATTACGGGATAGAATACAACTAAGAATGAATTTTATCTACTTCATGTTAGTCGCGTGTTGTGCTGCTGCACAAACGACAACGCAAAAAGCCAAACTTGGAAAAAATAACGTTAGTCTTGCAACCACTTCTGCTACCACGTTCGTCACAATTTCGTCTCTCGAAACAGAGGCTGAAGATGTAAATGCTACAACGGAAACGGCGTTAATGGCAACTTGCGAAGCTAATTCTTCGTGTTCTGTTTCTACTGTAATGCCCAGCCCCAGCACCAATGACACGTCAGCAAAAACAAATGCCACAAATATCAATATGGCTGGAAAAAAACCCCACCGAACTGGTGTAACTTCTGGTCAAGAGTTGTGTACTTGTAATTTACAGGTAATGTTTTTTTTTTCTATCACTCGGAAAAACATGTCTTGAAAATTCACACAACTTTTTTCAAATGCGAACAGACAAATTGTGTGAAAACTGGAAGATTATAATTATTTTTATAATTACGAAGTTATTACTAATAAATTGTAGATTTTCTCAAATTTTTAAAGGATATTGTACGAATATTTGACACAATTTGTGCCTGTTCCAAACTAAACTCAAATTCTTCTAAATAACTTCTAAACTCAACCATTTCCGAGAAAAAAATTATCAAAATCTCCAACTTGATGTACAAAAGTTCGATTAATTAAGGAATATTGACATAACTGCCTGTATAGAACACCTTAAAATACAATGTTTATCACATTTTTTACCTTCTTTATGCTTAGTTCTAAAAAATAATTAGCGTTATAATAAATTTAAAGTTCCATAAAATTCATATCGAGCAATGTGACAACGGCGCGGCGGTTAACATGAAGTAGGTACTAAGGTGTCCAGCAACCAGCAACACACAATTCAGTTGGTATCTGGAATTCGACTGTGTTGGAGTGTTTTTTGCGTACCACTATTTCCTTTTCTTGAGGTGTTTCTCCTTGCTTTTTCAAAATGTTTAAATGGTGGTGGACATTTTGAGCATATTTTGTAGTTTGTTTTGTACTTGTGCGTTTAAAAATAACTGAATTTTGCTTTTTGGAAAGTACCTACATTATTTTTGATACTTATGATTATTTGGACGACTTGAATCTTTGGGTAATTTAATTACATATTTTTCAAATTCATAATTTGATTAAAAGTTAAGTTCCTGTTTTAAGGGATTCATAATTACTAAAATTCGAGCTAAAATTTAAGTACAACATCGTACTACAAAATCGATACATTTTATTTTATTTATTTGAAAACTGGAAAACAATTGTCTTGAAATTTACTAAATGTTTCACAATAACAGTTGGTCACATTTTTATTATTCCGTAGGACAAGTCTGTCGCGTGCACACGTGGTGTGCATCATATGTGTAGCATTAGGTTAAGCACTGTTGTCACGTTGTGATAAAACTCTCCAATGTTAATATTCGCTGTATTTTGAAAACTGTTAGTCTTACGACCCTGTAATATACAACTTTTTTTTGTTCATTTATGATTACTCTAACTCATGCTGAAGTAATGGCAGTCAAACTTCTTACTGTATAGCGTATCTATTTCAAATAATGTTCTTAAAAAGAATTGTATAGTTTTGCCAATTCATTGATGCTTCTCAAGGATTTTTTTTTAAATTATAGCTTAACATTTGTGACATAAACTGTTGCTGCGACGAGGACTGCTCTCCTGAAGACAAATCAATCTTTCGCTACTGCGAGTCGGAAAATTTTTACTACGACACGAGATACTGCGACTACATGAAGTACATTTACATAAATAATACACCGTTTCAATGGCACGTCAATCAGAACGGACTGTTCTGCGTCTTGAAAAGCAATTTGCCGCCTTCTTACACTGTGCAAAGGAAACAAGTAATGTAGATGTTTTGAATAATGTTCGTATCTTAATTTTTACTTTTGTAGCCTTTGACATCCTTCAAGGTGGCGGAACAGGAAAAAATTAGTAGGTTTTCGTGGCCGCATACTTCGGAAAAGAAGGAAGTAAAATTCAACATGTCGGAAGATTTCGTATACGGAAATAATATATGGATGGTCTACAGGGATGAAATTAAAAAATTTAGTAGGTTTTCAAACGCCAAATTAGAAATTTGGCTTTATAGATAAATTTCGTCGTGATATATTTTATATTTATACTGGGTGTTTCAGAAATTAATTTTCCAAACTTAAGATGTGAATACGGGTGGTCAAAATAAGAAAAAAATCTTAAGAATGAATGTTTGGAAACGTTTTGTTTTCGATATACAGGGTGTTGAAAAAAAACAATAGGGAATCCCTATCACAGAGATCCTTAGAAATTCAAGGCCTCTGGGTACTTCGATCGCTGTGTGTAATTTCCAGTTAGTAATTTTAAGAAAAAATGTAAAAAAAATTAAAAAACGCTACACTTCAATAAACATAAAATAGCTCCTTTCATTTTCACCACCTGAATTTAAATTTAGTGTTTGGTCAACTGATCCTGAAAGACTCCGTAAATATGTACAGGGTGTCTAATAAAAATTGAATTATATTTCAAGGTCAAAGATAACTTCCTTCGATGAAGCCAAACTAAGTTAGGTGAAGTTACTGTAATAAAATATGTCCTTGAAAATTTTGATTTTTTTTATGATAAATAACATTTTCATCAAATTTAGTTGGGGAGCGGGAGGTGTGCATCCAAATGTAGTACCGTAATATCTTGATGTTGGTCTTGGTTGATATTTACCTTTTCTTTGTCTTGTTCTTATTTTTGTTTTTGTTCTTCTTGTTCTTCTTCTTTTCCTTGTTATTTTTCTTGTTCTTGTTCCTGTTCTTGTTCTTGTTCTCGTTCTTGTTCTTTTTCTCGTTCTTTTTCTCATTATTTTTCTTGTTCTTTTTCTTGTTCTTTTTCTTGTTCTTGTTTCTGTTCTTGTTCATCTTCTTGTCATTGTTCTTGTTCTTGTCTACTTGTTCCTGCTTCTGTTCATGTCCCTGCTCTTGCGCTTTGTTCCTGTTCTTGCACCTGTTCCTATTCTTATTCTTGTTTCTGTTCCTGCTTCCTGCTATTGTTTTTGTTCCTATTCCTATTCTTACTCTTGCCCGTGCTCTTGTTCCTATTTTTGTTCCTGTTCTGTTATTGTTATTATTCTTGTTCTTTATATGTCTGTTATTTTTTTGTTCCTATTTCTGTTCCTGTTTCTGTTCCCTTTCTTGCCCTTGCTCTTGCTGTTGCTCTTCTTTTTGTGTTTAAACATTCCGTTTATATTGTTTTTCACTAAAGAGTACAATTTTCTTTCCGACACACGATTTAAAAGAAAAGTATATATGCACCGTAATGGTTCTATTTTTACAATGGGGTCATTCAGTAAATTTTCAAAAACGTTCTTATTTTGTAGGTATACACAAAGTATTGCTCATGACTCGGCGATCCTGAAAATTTCAACTCGATCCGTTGAGCGGTTTTCAAACTATATATGATTTTTAAAATGCGAATATTTTGTCTCAGGCGTGACAATGCAATGACGTCACCGCATGGGACGGTCAGCCGGCTTGGCGCTAGTTCCAGATAAGTTTCTGCTTCTACACAATGTTTTAGGGTTTGTGCACATTAAATTTAAAAAATGGAAGCAAATTTCGGAAAAGCGGATTCTTATAATTTGCCAGAAGTAGGTTTGTTAATGGTTATGGATTTTTTTAATAAAAACCACAACTCTATTAGTGCTGAGATTGAAGGAGTTAAAATGCAAAGGTTACGTTTCGATAACGTGTAAAGCTTCTTTAAAGTACATTTGTAGTGAGTTTTGATTTTGTACAATAAGAATAGTAAAGAAGAATAAGTATTTTGCGTTTAATTGGACGAAACCGTTTCTGTCAAAGATTTACCTAATCAAATGCAAAATTCTTATTATTATTTTTATTCCCATGGAAACTACATAAAATCTACCTACATATATTAATAATATAATATTTATTATGTATTTTTATATAAATACTTAGTACCTATAGGTATTTGTATATTTACAAAAAAAATTAACAATGGAAAACACAAGTGCAATATAGTGTTTCTAGAGGATACAAACGTATTTATTACATACCTAAATTACGTAGGGTAGTTTTGTTACTTTCAAAATAAGTCATTTTTCAAATAAGATATAAAAAACAAATCAATGTATAGACTAATAGACTATTGATTTTAGATCTGCACGACAGAATTACGGGGACATTATTATTTTTTTAGGCGTCTTCACACTAGTAAGTATGCTCTCACACTAGGGAACAATACAATGTTTGTAATTTTTTTCAGTTCTGTGTCTTCCATATTGCTAACAAAATTCGGTATCTTAACGTACTCAATTCAAACTTAATAGACAACTAAAACCCGACTACCCGACTGACTGACAACACACGCAAGCATGCGGCATTGGTTTCTCATGCGGTGACGTCACACTATCCGGTTCAGCGGATACTTAGCGCGCCATTTAATGATTTTTTTGGATGATTTGTAGACGACATAAAATTCTAATTTTTTTGCAGAGAACCTTAAAATTGCAATATCTAAAACTAAAAATAAATTTAAAAAATTTGCTGAATGAGCCCATTCTTGAATTGACTGATTCTTTGCTAGACACCCTGAATAAGTCAAGAAATACTACTAAACCTAATTTATTTTTAGGAGTGCCAAATAAATATTTTTCAAATACATGTATAATAAAGGAAGACGTTTTAAATTTTAAGAACGTAAAATGTGGTTGTGCTCAAATCGACATCAGCGAAGAGAATCGTTCTCTTCATTTCAAGAACTTTTTTCAGAACATAACCGTGGTTGCCAATCCCAATTTTTTGAATATTTCAAAGTACAAGAACATCCATGTAAGATTTCAATGTAATTTTGCTATAACACATATTTTTTTCATTGTGTTTTCAGGAATGTCCCAAAAATATCTGCCTGGTCATTTTCCCGAAACTATGCGAAAGTGATAGTTTCGATAAATGCCANAATACAAAAATCTTATTATTATTTTTATTCCCATGGAAACTACATAAAATCTACCTACATATATTAATAATATAATATTTATTATGTATTTTTATATAAATACTTAGTACCTATAGGTATTTGTATAATATTTACCAAAAAATCAACAATGGAAAACAGAAGTATAATATAGTGTTTCTAGAAGATACAAACGTATTTATTACATACCTAAATTACGTAGGGTAGTTTTGTTGCTTTCAAAATAAGTCATTTTTCAAATAAAAGATATAAAAAACAAATGAATGTATAGACTAATAGACTATTGATTTTAGATCTGCACGACAGAATTACGGGGACATTATTATTTTTTTAGGCGACTTCACACTAGTAAGTGCTCTCACACTGGGGATCAATACAATATTTGTAATTTTTTTCAGTTCTGTGTCTTCTATATTGCTAACAAAATTCGGTATCTTAACGTACTCAATCGAAACTTAATAGGCAACTAAAACCCGACTATCCGACTGACTGACAACACACGCAAGCATGCGGCACCGGTTTCCCATGCGGTGACATCACACTATCCGGTTCAGCGGATATTTAGCGCGCCAGTTAATGATTTTTTTTTTGGATGACTTGTAGACAATGTAAAATTCTAATTTTTTTGCAGAGAACCTTAAAATTGCAATATCTAAAACTAAAAATAAATAAAAAAAATTAGCCGAATGAGCCCATTCTTGAATTGACTAATTCTTTGCTAGACACCCTGAATAAGTCAAGAAATACTACTAAACCTAATTTATTTTTAGGAGTGCCAAATAAATATTTTTCAAATACATGTATAATAAAGGAAGACGTTTTAAATTTTAAGAACGTAAAATGTGGTTGTGCTCAAATCGACATCAGCGAAGAGAATAGGTCTCTTCATTTCAAGAACTTTTTTCAGAACATAACCGTGGTTGCCAATCCCAATTTTTTGAATATTTCAAAGTACAAGAACATCCATGTAAGATTTCAATGTAATTTTGCTATAACACATATTTTTTTCATTGTGTTTTCAGGAATGTCCCAAAAATATCTGCCTGGTCATTTTCCCGAAACTATGCGAAAGTGATAGTTTCGATAAATGCCACAACGTTTCAAGGAACGATTCACGCCTAGATTTTAAATGCAGCTTTGATATAAGGAACAATAGAAATGACTGCAAAAATGCAATAAAGGCACTTCGGTACAATTTTTATCACAATGGCACTCAAGGCTACACCAGGATTGAAATATTGGGGGTGGTGGAGGATATCTCATACGAATTCGGGGAGGGAGACGTTGAATTTTACCAAGAGTTCGAGGTTAACTTCTGGTGGGTTAATCAGACCAGAAACTATTCAGCGATGTTAAGTGGAAACCCTGGATATATTACTGGAAGACCAATACTAAGTGGGAATTTGGTCCGCATAGGGAATTCTACCAATACTACTGTAAAGATTGGAAGAATTTTTGACGATTATCTGGAACATTTTCTGGTATTGCCAGAGAACGTTGAAGGGAAATGTATTTTGAACAAAACTAAGTACTTAGCGATAGAGTTTGGCTACAATTTGCTGACTAAATGTAAGCTCAGTATGGCTCTGTTCAATAAAAAGCAGTATCCCAATGGTACCGAAATATGCAAAGAATTACAGAAGACAGTTTTGAAGATGTGGAGAATAACCGGTAAAAATAAAACTGTAGGTATGTTTGGAAACGCCAACGCTAATATACCTGAAGACTGGATCAAGATAATGTACAATGTAGATATCGAGGAATTGCTCAATAAAACGACTGGTTTGTTTAGTTCAAAGAATACATCTTTAACTTGTTTCGGGCTAGTGAAGGAGGTACTGGTGGATATATACCATTCCAGAATCGATTTCAAGGAGTTGCTGAATCAGGAAAAAATTCTAGGAGTCACTTATTCTTTTGGGGGATTTGTGAATAAGACCTTGTCGTACGACAAGCAGAGGAATAGGACGTATCTGGAATTGGAGTTGAAAAGTCGAGTTGTGTTTTATGATATCTCGGTGCAGAAGCAGAAGAAATTCGTTGACCGTCCCAGTTTGGAGATAAGGTTGCCCTACGATTTTTTCTACCCGTTTGTTAAAATTGACAGCGGAGTGGAGGCGTGGTCCGCAAGCGTTCTATTTCACTTTGTTTTGTGCGTAATTGTATTGTTCCTCAAATAAATTATATTTTTGAAGCATTTCTACTTATTTTAATAAAGAATACCTGGTTTGTTAATATTTTAACTTAAACTGAAAAACATGGAACACGAAAATCATTTTTCTGGGAAAGATATGAGAAAGTTATGCAATGTTCCCAAAGTGACTGCAAAATATTTAGGCTGTGATAAAGGATGAAAAATATATACAGGGTGTTTCTTAATAACGTGATAATATTTAAGGAGGTTATTCTTGGGTCCATTTTATGAAAAGAACTTCATATGAACATATGTCCTAAAAGTCTTAACTTTTGAACTACAGGGTGTTAAAGTTTTATGAAAATACATTTTTTTTATGATAACTTTGGTATTACCCTAAAATGCCGGGAGTGATTTTAATAGTTTCGCAACAAACTATGATGCGATTTCTCAACTGCTCTTCAGTATGAATTGGTGTGCTGTAGACCAATGTTTTGAGATGACCCCATAGGAAGTAATCTAAAGCATTGAGGTCCGGGTACCTAGTTGGTCATGACTGTGATCCGCCGCGACCTATACAGCGATTATTATAATTTTGGTTTAAATATTCGCGCGCCAGAGCACTGAAGTGCATATTCCAACCCACACGTTAACGGAAAACTGCTCCTGGTAAAAGGACTCCAAGATTGCATGAGGGTTTTCTTCAGCTCAAATATGATTGTTGTGGAAGTTTTGGATGGCGTTTCTGGAAAAATTGGCTTCATCGGTGAATAAAATTTCAGTGTCAAATTATGAATTTTCATTTACTTTATGAATAAACCATTGGCAAAAGTTTATCCGTAATGGAAAGTCGCGACCTAGTAGAGCTTGAACCCGTTGGATATGGTAGGGACATAAAAAAAGTCATGGAAAATTTTCCAAATAAGAATATGTGAGACATTCAAAATTTTCCCAATTTTTCTTGAACTTAATGCTGGATCTTCCCCAATTGATTTCAAAACCGCTATCTCAATTTCTGATGGAGTTCTTACAGTACGGTATACTCCTTTTAGATGATTGTCTCATCCCTTGTTTGTTGAAAAGCTCTCCTAAGTATTTACATTTTGAAGCCTTTTATCATTCCTTTATCCAAAGGTAATAAGTTGTTACATTCGTCGCTTCCTAATCAAGTACTCACATTTATTTAAGTTAATTGTCAGTCCAGCCTTTTCATACTCTTCTTGTAGATTTTTAACCATATAGCTCAGGTTTTTTTCATCCTGGACAATCATTACTAGGTCATCAGTAAAATAAACTATAAATGATGTCGTCACCCATGTTTTTCCACTTACGCGGCCACCCTTTTAGAGCTTGGTCCAAATAGAGTTTAGACATTCCTGTCTTAGGCCCTTTGTTGTGATAGAAAACTCAGTTACCGATGTGCCGATTCTAATTGTGGCAGGCGCTTTTTCCAGGTCTATGAGAGCTATATGCTTTTCTCTGTTTGGCTCCGCTTTTCTAGTGCTATTTTAACAGTAAAAACGTTGTCTACTGTGGATCTGGCTGCCCGAAATTCTGCTTGTTCGTCCGGTTGTTTGCCTTCAACGTTATTTTCCACCAGGTTTTTAATTAATCTGTAGTAGATCTTCCCTATTGTCGGCATGACAGCAATACCATGGAAGTTTTTTGGGTCGTTCTACTTACCCTTCTTATGAATAGTGGATATAAGTCCTCCATTCTTTAGGTGTTTCGTCACCATTTAGCCATATTTTATGAATTCCAGGTATATCGTGGGGTCTTCTTAGCTTTGTGTATGCCATTACTTGATCAGTTTGGAAATTTATATGTGTATAAAAAAATAAAATTATTTTTTCCTGTGGACTTTTTCAAATACAGATTATCAAAGATGAGTTTTTTATATACAATTTTTGCCTTATTGCATTGGAATTTGGTACAGGTAAATTTTTCAGAGTGCTAAATATGTCAGTGTGGTAGTAGGTGTGGTCTTCCAGTAAAGTTTTTAGAGTAGTTCTATTACTTTTGGAATGATGATAGAGTTGCCACGCCTTCGCAACCACCTGGTCTGATGTTTTGTGTTATTATTGTACAGTTTATGTGTTATGGCTATTGTGATGAATAGTGAACTTATTAGGGATGGTACATGTATCATTTGGGGGTAATTCTGACCATGTGAGGACACATACGTTCTACAACAGTTCAAATTGCATCGTGAAAATCCAGATTCGAGAAATTATTGTCAAATTAACGTGGCTCAAATCACTCACTCAAATTAATGATACATAAAGTTTGTGAGGCAATAAGTCTCGCAAAATATCATTTAGGTGGCATCGAACTGATGATCATTCTCATTTTATTATTTATTTGAATACGTCCAATATATGACATTTTACAAAATTAATAATATTCTGTGATTTACACTGCTAGTGAAAATAATGGTATTATCGAAAGTATTTTCTTTTCCTCTTTCCTTCTTACCCTCGACAAAAATTAATTGCATCAGATCTTGGTGAAATATAGAGTCCACTTGAAAGGCCGATTTGGGTTTCACCATTATTGATAATTATAGTTATGTTATCTTTTACTCTATTTTAAATGTATTAAGTAAATTAAAATAAATTATTTTTTTTTAATCTTTAAATTATCTTTAATCTCTTCTCTGGAAAGTTAATTTGGTAGGTGCTGTTGTTGTCTTTCCTGTAGTAATTTTCCAATAACATTTCTTCAAATTCACTGTCATATGATATGTTAATCTTTATAACACTAAATCACTTAACATTAAAGTGTAGACAAAAGATACACATGGAGAATACGAAATTAAACGAAGGTAACCATGGACTGGGGGTATAAATTAAATATGCCGAAGACAGACCACAATGATGTCACAACCTTAATAGTTAATCAACATTCATGGATATATTGATGTAGAGACAATACGTGTGTAAATAGTAAATAAAAGATGCATGCATTGTTTTCTTTCTTGTATACTTTACTCCTAAGTGGATTGGTAATTTCCCAAAATAATGAAATCGACATGATTTGTAAAGCGTGTGGGGATGTGGTGAATAACTACTGTTGTAGATATTACAAACGATGCTGTGACTGTAAGTATATATTATCTATTATTTTATTAATATTCAGTGTTCATCGGGTATATCAAATGTGGCACTGTGTTTTTTGTTTTGGTGTAAATTAAAAATTTCGTTCTTTGAATAATTTTTGCATTATGAAATTACATCAATGCGTTCTGAATTTTCTGCCACATTTGGTTTGAATCAATCCTGTCTGATCCTCTGTTTTAAATTATGGGCAAAACTTACTTTATCTGCATACAATTCTTTCTCACATAGAAAATTTACCTTTTGGCTAATAACCCTTGATCGAAATCGTACAAGATTCTCAGTTTATGAGCTCTGGGCAGTAGTAGTAAGTTAACATTAATCATTTAATCATTAATCAATTTAATCATTTATACAAGGAGTAAAACAAAATAATTACTTTTTAAAATATGTAATCATTATTCAAGAACTATGCCAAGAAAGCGCATTGCATTGCTATCGAGAAATATTTAAAACATTTGGAAAACCCACTTTACATTATTAAACATCGTATAGAATTAATTAGACCACTAATTATCGAATGAAATTTCCAAATACAGACTGTTTCTACTCCTACTTTCTTGTTAATTTTTATCTTTTATAGAAAAACAGTTCAAACATATATAAAATGTATCCTCCTATATCAAATACAATTTATTTGAAGATTCAATTGCCAGCCTATTAATTTTAAATCAATATTTATTTTTCTGACCATTTCTATATTATTAATTCCTTTTATTAATTCTATAGGTATACAAAGTACCCTAGAAGTAACTGCCAACATTTGAATCAAGCATTATCTTATCAAGAGCAACAACTTTTATCTTATTTCGAAAATCTACTTTTTAGGACATATTTTTTTAAATTAAATAAAAGTTATAAAATAAATAAAGACACGCACGAAAAATGGATACTAATTATTCTGACTCCATCAGATGATGCGATCACTTGCCAAATACCTATTTGGCAAATATAAACAAATGCGATACCGATAACTGATTTGCCGAGACTGAGAAAATGTTTGCAAATTTGCCGGAAGGAACATATTTGCCAAACCTAAATGAAATGCTACCTCGTGTGAATGATGCATAACGAGATATTCTAAACCCTTTCTTCTTCACTTGACAAATAATCGTCGAAGCTATACAAACGTTATACCGTTTGAACTATTCAAGTGAATTAGCAATTTCATTGTTCGCTCAGGCAGCTGTTAAGAAAAATCCATCAAAGAAAACCGATCTGCCAGAATGTACAAACTATCAACAGTTCAAGCAAGCAGTTGCCAATTGCCATGCGGACAATTATTGGTATACACATCATGTGCATAACTTTTAGGGATATTTGATATTTCTTTACATGGTATATATGGTACAACTTGACGCTATTTATGTTTAATGAACGTTTGGTGAATAACTGCAACTTCTGGAGCTGGCTCTAAATAATATTTAGTATTTTAACTTGCCACCAGCACGCTGAGTGCATTACTTTAAATTGCAGATGAACAGAGACGGCGGACAGACCATTGTATATTTTCACACACACAGAATCAGCTGAGCTAACAAATGAAGTTTANAAATGGATACTAATTATTCTGACTCCATCAGATGATGCGATCACTTGCCAAATATTTGACAAATATAAACAAATGCGATACCGATAACTGATTGGTCGAGACTGAGAAAATGTTTGCAAATTTGCCGGAAGGAACATATTTGCTAAACGTAAATGAAATGCTACATCGTGTGCATGATGCATAACGAGATATTCGAAACCCTTACTTCACTTGCCAAATAATCCTCAAAGCTATACAAACGTTATACCGTTTGAACTATTCAAGTTAAGCAATGTCATGGTTCGCTCAGGCAGCTGTTAACAAAAAGTCATCAAAGAAAATGGATCTGCCAAAATGTACAAACTATCCACAGTTCAAGCAAGCAGTTGCCAATTGACATGCGGACAATTATTGGTATACACATCAGGTGCATAACTTTTAGGGATATTTGATATTTCTTTTCATGGTATATATGGTACAACTTGACGCTATTTATGTTTAATGAACGTTTGGTGAATAACTGCATCTTCTGGAGCTGGCTCTAATGCTACTATTTAGTATTTAGATTTGCCATCAGCGCGCTGAGTGCATTACTTTAAATTGCAGACGATCCGAGACGGCGGACAGACCATTGTATATTTTCACACTCACAGAATCAGCTGAGCTAACAAATGAAGTTTACCGTAATATAATGTTGCTATTTGCAATCCTGAACTGTACATTGTTGTATAAATAATATGTATAACAACATATTTCAGTATACTAAACGATTTCCGGGCTGGTGCCCTTTTCATCTGCTTAGAGACATACCGCTTTCTTCTTTAGAAGAAACTCTGAGTCTAGGGATTAAGTCGCCTGACCGGTATTTTTAATTNTGTACAAACTATCCACAGTTCAAGCAAGCAGTTGCCAATTGACATGCGGACAATTATTGGTATACACATCAGGTGCATAACTTTTAGGGATATTTGATATTTCTTTTCATGGTATATATGGTACAACTTGACGCTATTTATGTTTAATGAACGTTTGGTGAATAACTGCAACTTCTGGAGCTGGCTCTAAATAATATTTAGTATTTTAACTTGCCACCAGCACGCTGAGTGCATTACTTTAAATTGCAGATGAACAGAGACGGCGGACAGACCATTGTATATTTTCACACACACAGAATCAGCTGAGCTAACAAATGAAGTTTATCGTAATGTTGCTATTTGCAATCTTGAACTGTACATTGTTGTATATATAATATGTATAACAACATATTTCAGTATACTAAACAATTTCCGGGCTGGTTCCCTCTTCATCTGCTTAGAATTCGAAAGGCATACGGCTTTCTTCTTTAGAAAAAATTCTGAGCCTAGGGATTAAGTCGCCTGACCGGTATTTTTAATTGTCGTGTGTATGGCGTTCCAGCTCATGGGATGATTGGTTTTTACATATATGTCGTCAAATTAGTAGACATAATGGTCTCTGAGTTGACATTATCACGATTTTTCTGAATTTCTATTACCTACTTCTTTATGGGGTCTTAAACCAAAACCATGAATTGTTCTATCTCAGGCCTGCACTCAACAACTACTATTTTCTCTAGCTTGAACTCAAAGTGTCGTCTTGCCACCTGTCAAGCTGATCTATGGGCGATTTGCTGGCCGAATCTCGCGTAGTGAGAAGGTGCCGTAAGGGACCACATGTACAACGAACTATCAAACCTCGGAAACTAAATCTAACTAGAAAATAAGTCCAAATCATTAGGCAGCCGTGAGAAAATGAAGATATCACTATACATCCTGATGACAAATGAAACGCAACCGTTATTTTGGACACAACAGAATATATCGAACAACTGGAGGATCTATTACAAGACCCGGTATATAAGACCGAAAATAATCCGATCAAGGAAGTACAGAAGGTAGTAAGTAGTCTCTGCAATTCCTGATATTCCCAAGGAACGACACAAAGATTTTATTCCAAGGGACTCAAAGACACCCGAACTTTATTGCGTTTCAAAGGTTCACAAAAGAAAAACCACCACCGCAATCGACAGTGACTGCAATTGGATCATTCAGTATGTATCACATGAAATTAAAGGGAAGATATAACACATCAACACCATGTCAAAAACGATGAAGGCTTTATCTGGACGACATACTAGTGAGTACCAATTAAAGAAGCTTTGGAAGAACTCGAAAGGATCAACTCAAAAAACCTGATGAGAATTTAGGAGATCAGTGCACTGACCGTTAGCGTTTGTCTGAATCGGAATATTCTGATGATTTATTCCTAAATTTTATAAGACATTTCCATCTCTTCCTTTAATCTTTTACCAGTTATTACATACCTGGTAAGGGATTATATACAGGATATAGACGTATTTCTAACTATATATAAAAAAGAGTAAGATAATCGCATCTAGCTCATTGATTTGATGTGTTCTATAAAAATATTTAAATATATTACAGTAATGTTTTTTCATAATAGATTTTTATTTATTCTTTAGTTCGTTAGTGTTTAATAAACTTTGATTTCTTTATCGTATAGAAATAAATCACACCTTTCACGAATCTAAATTTTTTGTAGACATAAATCCATCTGGATGTCCTACGCCATCGAGTCCTGAAGCTAGAGCATACTGCAGGAGTCCTTTAAGGTGCCGTAGTAGCTTCGACTGCCCGTATGACAGAAGATGCTGCCCAACATCCGATTGTGGAAACAGCTGCACTAATTTTATATTTTCAGGAAACAAATACAAATAACACTTTATACCTAAGCATTTAAATACATCTAACCATTTGTAAAATACTGTGCCAAAGTATGAGCCAAAATATCTTCTCTTAGATTCTCGTGTGTTTTTTTTGTGTAATTCATATTTACGACGTTTGGTCTATTTTTAATTTATCATTTTGATTAATATTATATGTATTTTATTGTCTTGTAGCCTTTTGCCCCAACTATATTTAAAAATTTAGATATTAATGCCACTGTCTATGTTTTTTTTTTTCAATAAAAACAAATTGGTATTCCACGATCGGTTACTTTACTTATATCTTTTATTAACTAACATTTCCACTAATAAATATTTCCTCATCTTCTACTAATTATCTATTTCTTCATATTTGTACACTAATCGTTGCTGATAGTTCCAAGATTTAGCTAGGCATAATAGATCCCTTCTTTGTACCAACATTGGACTGATTTTTGTATTTGGCAACACCTTATTTTTTTTCTTAGTAATCATGTTGTAGCTCTAGTCCTTCTGGGATCAAAAGTACCTAATTTTATTTATAAACAAGATTATTATGGAAATGTTTTAGAAAATTGGGAATACCAATAAATACATTTGTAGATTTAGGATAATTATTTCAAAATGTGAAAAAAATTCTTATCATTGAAACCAGCTGTTTGACAAAGATAAAAGCGTGTTCTTTGCATAACTATAGCAAATTATGTTTATGTTTTCCAAACAGAGAATAAGTTATTAATCAAGTTCTAGCATTAAATTTGAAATAATTTTCTTGAACTAATGAATGTATTAAATTACAAATATTTAAATTTATAACAAATCAAAAATTATTAATTTCTAAAATTCAAAATGACGTGTTTCTGAAAATTAATGTGTACACATTTATTTATCTATACAGAATAAATAATATAATAACTTAACATTCATAAGGTTCGGTAATCGAAAATGGAAATTACATAAATTTTAAATACAGACAACACAATTCAAATATATTTTACTTAACTATAAATTAGACTTTTTTTGTTAAATGCATAAATAAATATAAATCTACAAGGATATTTAATTTCAAAGGAGAAACGTCTATAAATATAGTTATTTTCTAGTTAGCTCATTTACACGAAACATTGTTTTATGTTTCATATTTATTTTTAAACTAAAAAAAGATTTCTTTTATGCGAAGAATAAGTTATTTCCAAGTGATTATTTTCTTTATATATTTATAACAAACTTAACACAACTGAATAAATCAATAATAATTCTAAACTGCTTATTTCACCAAAAACAAAAAAGTAATTCTTTTTTACAAATGCGATTTCAAAAATATAACCATCAGAAGTTTAAAAGTAACATTTTTTAATTTTCTCAGAAATATTACTTAAAAATAATAAATTTTGCTACGATTCATAATCGCATTTTTTTTTAATATTTATTGTTAAATGAGGACAACTGAAAATAAAAATAATTTAAAGCTGGTTCATAGTTAAGAATGCGAAATTGTTTGTAGATTTCCCAGAGTACACATATTTGTCAAACGTAAACAAATGCCGTATCGTGTGAATGATGCATATCGATATATGTAAAACCATGACTTCATTTGCCAAATATTCGCCAAAGATATATGTAGGTGGTTCTCTATTCAATACTTCAAATAAGCAGTTGGCATGTGTAATTGGTAATCTGCTATTTATTTGACACATGTTTGGCGAGTGACCGAACATCTGGAATGGTCTTAATGAATTGAATGGTTTGATTTTCCAATAAAATAACGAAGGAATGAAATATAAAATAAATTAACTGACATCGACGATGTTCTGAGACTTTTAATCAGTTCTTATCCTAAACAATACATGCTGAAATGGAAAAAATATTTTTTTTAACTGCAAAATTGTCTATATAAGTTAGGCATTGGAAATATTGCTTACACTGTAAAAAAATCGGTGTGAGTAAAAGCAATATAGGTTCGGAGTAAATCCACTGAGTGAAATTATTGAGTACATTTTCACTCAATATTGGGCATTTTTATCATTTTACTCATTTGTGATTATATTTAAACTAAAAACTGAGTACTTTCACTCAAATATAGGTACTCCTTCAAAAAATTCTTCACGTAAACTCGTATTTGGTGCACATGAACCTAAATCAGAGTAAATGTCCTCATTACTGAGTGAATTTAAATATATATTAATTTCGAATAATTTGAATGGTGCCGTAAAGATGACACCACTTACATATTGTTTCTGTAATCTCGACCACAGTTGATAGGGGTCCGTTAGATACTCCAGAAAAGCGTGATCACTAGGAGAGCAGTCCTTAGCCTGCGGCGGCGGATCTCAGCTGGCGGGTCTCAGCGAGGACAGGAGAAGTCCCCACGAAGTGAATTAATTTCAAAACTAATATTCGAATTAATCATTTATGAATGATTTATTTTTGCAATCCAATATTTAGTTAATTAAAAATCAAGTTTGAGTAAAACGACTCTATAATAGTTACATTTAAATCATATTAGACAAAAAGTCAACTCTATATTGGTTTTATATACTCAGAATAGAGTCAAAAGTCGCTTAATTGATAGTTAGCAGTATCTCGGATTTGAGTATTTGAGTAAAACTCACTCATTCCTGATGCAATAGTTTCACTCAGTTGTACTCATACTAATAGAGTGAAAATTTTTCTCAATCGGGTATGGACAGAAACTGATACATTATTGAGTAAAATCGAGTGAAATTTGAGTGAATTTTGTTTACAGTGTAGTTGTTGCAAAAACTCCTGTGGCTTTAAACATCTTTATTAAATTTATAAATTAATTTTGAACTTCTGGAATAATTATTTAAAAGACATTTTCAAATTTACCATGTAAATTTGAAAGATTTAGGAGGAAAGGACAACGTTCTGGAAAGGGGTTTAAGGGATTTAGGAGTCATTTTGCTTCTATTAAAATGTAGGCTAATTTTCACCCTTAATACCAAATTCATGTTTTTATTGTATCTATAATGCCAACATCTTTAGATATGTATGCATCAGTATCACAAATACTTATTGAAAAAAATACAATCGAAAAGATATAATTTTGTTAAATTTGACACAATTTAATACTTACCTACATGACTATCAATTTGAGCATTATAAATTGATTAAATAAGCTCTAAAAAATTATAAGGCCGCATTTTGGAAGGCTTTGATATTATCTTATTTCATTCTTCAGATTAATGGCAGTGAAATCTAAAGAGAAAAGAAAACTGAGGAATTAGAAGTAGTGTCAATGTATCATGGATTAACGAAGACTTTCAAAAATTTCAGAGATCTAATCCAAAAAACATTTTTGTTTCTCCTATATTTTTTAAGATCAATTCAATGATAAGTCTTATTAGTGTCTTGAACATTTTGAATAAATATTCCTTGAATACAGTGCATTTAAACGGTGATTATGTCATGGTAAAAGTTATTTATATAAAAATAACTGTGATTACTACATGATTCACCATAATATACTTATAGACGTAGGTGTACAAAACAATTCAGTATATAAACAACGAAACAATTACAATAATTGGTCAATATTTTGTATGCGCAGGACATCTGCTTATAATAATTGGATATTAATTTAACTAATTGAGGTGTAATTAATTCCGAAGTATTATTCTTATCAATTATCCACAGTTTGAGGAATGTTTATGCCATCGGGGACCAGGAGATAGCGCGTTCCACGCCAATAGTCGATCACAGAACGCGCACCTACCACAAAAGCAGCAATTTGTTACTATATAGATAATCTAAACTGTTGTAAATGTAATAAAAAATAAGTACAGTATGTCATTTGCGTGCGAAATCAGTAGCGCCACTAAGAATTTATAAAATAATATGACAGTTTTAAAAAATATATTAAAATTAACTTACCAGCGTTTCATTTTGTTGCAAGTGAAAGGTGGGTTGTATGATTTGGATGATTAAAATGGCTGTTTCCTTCAAGCACGTAATACTCGGTAGAATTAATAAAGAGCGGAACTAATTTTGTTTTATCAGTAGTCCAGATTTTTTTTAAGTTGCACTCTCGATACTCTGTGGCACATTTTCGTCTCCAGTACTTGAATGACACTAGGTTTGCTATAATTTTGTTCTTTCATATGGTTCCAAAAAATATATTCATAGCTGATAGAGATCTGGCGATCTAGGAGGTTATAATACACATCATCCAGTCCAAATCAGCAAGTTACATCTAAATAAAAATTAAGTGCATACTGTTCGACCGACCTTCATTTATAGAATACGCAAATAATGAATTTCTTGAATGAAAAAAATCCAAGGGGTGGATTGGAAGAGATGGACAGATGTCATAACCTCTTAGATAACCAGATGTGAATCCCATGCACTAATTCTTCTGGAGCTATTTGAAGATACCTTGGCTCATATTCCGATCAATGAGCAGAAAAATAACAACATTTTTAGTAATTAAACTAATTTTGGTACTTTCAATAATAACGAAGTAGTAGTGTGTCGACTTAATGCTTTTAAAAACCTATAATCTTTCCTATTAGTCCAGGCGGTATCTGTCTTACAAAGGGTGTACTTGGGTAAAACGCATATGATCGGAGATTTTTGCTTTAACGGCTTCTAAATAACATCAGAAATGATAATTTTTCTATGCAAATAAAAAAACGTGGGCTTAATTGTTATTACAAAGAAGTATAAAAAAATAAAAAAAAAATCATTTTTTTCTTGTATTTCTCGTCGACAACTTAGCAACTATTCATTTTAGACAAAAATGGAAGAGGAAAAAAGTTTTGTAATTAAATTTTGAACAAGTTAGAGTTAGTTGCAATTCGAAACAATAATTATAGTTGTTGCAAAAATCGGAAAAATCATTTAAAAAATTGCAAAAAATGCTAGTTTATTTGTCAATTTTTTTCAGACACTTGAATAATACCTAGGATCTTCATACTTTTCCCAATTAAACTTCTTAGTGCATAGAATCATCACACCAAATTTCATCCAATTCGGTTCGATAGTTTTTACATAATAATTGTTTAATTTTTTTTATTTTTTTTAAATTAAAAAATTTTCAAAATCAAATTTCTAAAAATCTAAAGCCTTTGAATACTTGAAAATTTCACCACAAAAAGAAGAGCTCTCAAGCTTTAAAATGCTTTTTGAAAAATTCAAATCGGACGATTAGGTGAGCCGTGGTGATTGTTTAAACATTTTCGCAATTTTCACGCTTATAAACAATTGCAATAATTTAATGTTTTTTTCAAATTTTTGGTAATACTAGTAAGTTTGTTTAAATATTATAAAATTGTTTAAACAATAATTATTTAAATAAACAACTGAAAATTGGTATTAATTTTTAGTTGTACGATAAATTTCTAAATGTCTTTCAAAAATTATTACTCACATAAATTGTGAATAATTATAATTTTAATTTTTTCGTTTACTTTTAAAATATTTATCTAAAATTTATTTTTTATTTATAAAAAAAGTATAAGAATCTTTTGGATACTTAATTAATACCAACAACATGGTGCAACATGCAAAAATTTTGGTCGTGAAAATTAACATAGTAAATAAATAAACATAATAAATTAATCATTTTTTAAAGTAACTGTTTATCGGCATGTCAAAAGTCCAATAATTAATAATAAAATGTAGTTGAAAATATGATAATTGAATTTTTTAGTTGCGAGACATCGATTTAAAAAAAAATCATCGAAATTGGTCCATTAGAAGCTGAGATAAGTGAAATTTTTCCGAGCGTCGCAGTTTTGAACTCGAGAATTCAGATCGGAGTAGCTGTGTGTTTGCTCCCCCCACCACTGATACCTCATTGATTTCACGCGGTCTTGAATATCTTTGCGTGATTGCAAATTTTGAAAATTTATATCTGGAAAGTACTCGGAGTAACAAACCTATTGGTTAAAAAAACAGCCCTTATAGTTTTGCTGTAAATAAGGGTTAACTTTAACGGGCTATAACTCCGAAAATAATGGGCGGATCATCAGGTTTTTTAAATACTCGCCTTTCCGAGTACTTTCAAACTTTTCAATAAGAAGTGGATCTTATTTGTGGAAGGGCGAAATGGGCGATGCCTATTAGACGCCTTCATTATAGCCATCTTTCTCTATCGCACGGATTTCTATGACTTTCTTTATCGCTCTCACGTAACGGCTGATGAACCATGACGACTTTCCGACCCTGTATATAGGTATTCACAAACTCTTTTTAGCTCCTAGAGGCCGACAAATGAATTAATTCATTTATTTCACATTTTCCGAATCATTACATATTACTACGTTGGCTAATTTTTAAATACCTATCTCACTCTTATGTAATTTTGCGTCCTAGGTATATAATATTTTTTTTAATTTGTGATTTACCTCTACATATTCAAGGTAGGCTAAATCGAGTAAATCCAGGCCACAAAAACCTAGACTAGATTTCAAGGCCGCCCCTGAATTAGCTTTGGCGATTTCGTTTAAATTGTGAGCATAAAAATTTTATTTATCTTATTACTGGGGTCAATATTAAAACAGGAAGGTAGGGTAACGGTATCTGAGAAGATCTACCCTGCCCTGACCAACCCTTGTGATCAATTGACAATTGAGTTGCTGACGCTGACCCCTGATCTATTCGCAAACATTTTTCCTCTTCAGTTCCTAATGAATCGAACGAAAGGACACGAACTATTTATTAAGATCATTGAAGTGCGCATGCTCAGTTTTTCGAGTTGAGAATCTCAAAATGGCTGACACTTGTTGGTCTCGGAATTTCTAAGCGACAAATTCGATACGAAACCAGTGTTTTATTTAATAAAACGTTTTTAAATTGACACTAAGTGTTAGTGATATGTGCGTTTATTATTTAAAATTCTCACTCGCCCCGACGCAGTAATGTTATTTAGTGCAATCAATAGAAATGTGTGCTGCCGTGGACATTTATTTACAATTGTGTGGTGTAAATATTGGATTATTTTAGATCGTAATGGATAATACGAACTCTACATTAACGGAAAGGTGAGTCTTTGTCTGTGACAGATTACGTATTTCTTGGAAATAAATGAATAAACAGGAATAACAATCGAAGGGCGGCTAGGCTAGTTAACACTTACGTCATTCTAATCGTGATCTACCTGCCGCTTTACATCAGTTTGTCATAATAGTCAACCGTATGTCGCGAATAGAATCTTGTTACGGTATTGTTTAGAATTATGTACTAACTTCCATTTGTTTTAAAATAAAAATTATTTGGGACATTTTTTCGATGTGGTTAATTTACAAATTCCAGTGTTCTTGAATGGCCTCTTCCAATATTTACCTACTTGCCCCAGTAAAATATCTTTCCGTGACTTTGACTTTGTTTATAAAAGTAGGCGTTGCTTTATTTAAAAGAATATAGTATGTGTTCACAAGAGTAGCTGGTCTTTGCCTACCTAGGTATATCTTCAATACAGTTATAAATTGCCGAGTCTGTTCTCCACATAGTTTTATCAACATGTAAATTTTATAAGTATATTGGAGGTTGTTTAGAATTAATTTATACCCGTGATATCATCATCAGGTAGGTAGCTACATAAACAAATGTGCCCCTCTTGACCTTTAGCTGAATGTTTTTTTTAAGTTACTACCTTACCATCACAAATTTTTAATTTCTCAAGGACCATTGTTAAATGTACCACTAACAGTATTACTCTAGTTATTCTTGGCGCAGCATACATAAATAGTGGTAATTTATGTCATTATAATACATTGTATAAATTACCTACCTACCTAAACAATTTTAAATATGCTGCATACTTACAACTGACTAAAATATGGGTATTTAAATTACTGACTGACTTTTCAATTTTAATTACCCATAGAAATTTAACAAAAAATGATCGCAAATTCGTTCTTGTAAAACTTTTTTCGGATTAAATATTTCTTGATTTAAAAAAATACAAAATGTAAAACAAAAGGCATTATAATTTCTTTGCTCATGCTTGTGTTTTACCTCAGTTTTTATCTGTTTTGATAAGTATTATTAAGGAAATTATTTTACTTTAAATATAATACCTATATACTTTGATTAGATATACAGTGTGGCCCTTTTCAGATGGAAACACCTTTGTCAAATTGGTGCCTACCTATTTATCGGCCGATTTAATTCGTTTCTTTTTTCGAAAAAAAGAGCTTAAAAATTTCACTCCGGCAGTACATGTACGAGAACAAATCCACGGAAATTTCATGACAGTCTATGAAATCATCTACTAAAATCGTGAATTCGCCGTAATCCTAGCAGCAATCGCCGTAATCGCAAGAAATTGCTGTCAGTCGCTGCTGAAACCACTGCAGAAATCCTGAGGTTTTACCAAAATCTGCTATACAGGGTGTCCCATTAATATTACGAAAACATTCAGGGGGAGTTTCCTTGACCAAAAAAATAAGAAAGAAAGTTCCTATAAATTTATATCCGAAAATGCTTCGGAGATACAGGGTGTTGAAATTTAGAGAAAATACAAGGTTTTTACTAATATCTGGAGAACCCTATTTCCGATTTTTTTGAAATTTGGTATGTTTGTTTATAAAAACGGTAGACGTCTTCTGACGTAATTTGATTAATTTTATCTATTCCAGCGGCGTCCGGGGACTCACTCCGTTGATATTAATAAGTAAACATATGAGACGTCGCTGCTTTTCCTTAGGTGTCATATGTTTTTATAATTATGCGATAAAAAATACAACTTTTTTGTCTCTTTACTTTTTTGATATCTTGCACCAGTACTTTTTGCTGGTCATTTTCTTTATATTTAAATTTATTAGTTTATTTTTTTAACATTTCCTATTCACTTGGTTTTATAAGAATAGAGTATGTAGATATGCATGTATTAAAGAAAGAAAAGAATAATAATCTAGAAAATAAATACTTGTATACATCAAAAGCTTTGCCTATTTCTTTTGCACCCACTTGTAATTCCTGTTATTCCTTATGTCGCGGAAGACACACTGTTAAAATATTTCGGATTAGCTTCAAGGTCAGCCTTTTAGGTATTTCCCCAAACTTCTATGTGAATTCTCCTTGAATTCCTCCGACTTCCTTAGACTTCCCCCATGAATTTCTCTGGCTTCCTCTGAATTCCCTGTGAATTCCTCTGAACTCCCTGGGAATTCCTCTGAATTTCCTGTGAATTCCTCTGAATTCCCTGTGAATTCCTCTGAATTTCCTGTGAATTCCTCTGAATTCCCTGTGTATTCCTCTGAATTCTCCGTGAATTTTCGGGACTTCCTTCAAATTCCCCTTGAATTCCTCCGACTTCCTCTAAATTCCTCATGAGCTTCTCTGACTTCTCCATGAATTCCTCTTCCGTGTACACCAGAATTCCCCCGCGATTTACCCCTCGTTTACAGCTATTTATTCTCGGGAAAAAGAAAATAACAAAACCTACTTTTAACATTAACTTTTCAATGAAAAATGAATATTTTTATGTAGAAATTTGGTAGAAACCACATTGAAGGGGTACATAATCCAGTGATGACACTACTCATATTTTAAATAAAAGAAAAAACGCTAACCAATATTTGTCGTATTTGACAGCGGAAAAAAAATAAAAAGTAGGTTTTGATAATTGTAAATAAATTGTTAAAATTAAATGTTAAGTATGTGCGGTAATAGAATTTTTAAGCCGTATCTTTTCAAAAGAAAAACCGAATTAAAATCGGTCAATAAATACCGTTTTTCCAAAGGTGTTTCTATTTGAAATGGGTCACACTGTATATTGTCAAGTGGTTGAGATTCCAGGATTTATTAAATTAATAAATAATGATAAAAGCTGTATATAGATTAATCTATTAATTAAATCGTTATAAATAAATAACATGTACCTACATCGAGACCTACATACTTACCTACCTATTTATTCTCAATTTAAATTGACTTGTTCAAACTAAAAGTAATTTTTTTCATTAATAATACCTACTTGTTTTCTTATTTTTTTCCTTTTAATAATCCCTTATTGCTACAATCTGTCATATTTGTATTGTTAAATAAATCAAATAAAATTTAACTGCATGTGCTGACTTTGTAACGCTGTACCGATCAAAATTTATTGATTCTCTAAGATGTGTACCTACCATAATTTGAGAATTGCAAAAAAAATAATTTAAAAAAGTCGGGGACAGGTTCACATAGCTCGAATGTGAGAACAAGTTGGNGATTCGATAATTTTTTTTGTGGGGCTGTGTAATTATTTAAGAAAAAACGTTCAATACGTAACTCAATTTGAAAAGTGACTTAACATTGATTGGCTTCTGAGCCCTCCATTTATTAAGCAATTGATAGCCTAAATCTTCTGTTTTCGAGAAAATTAATTAAGAAAATTAACCATAAATATAAGCCGACCCTGTGCATCTTGTGCACGTGCACGAACAGAATGCTTCGGACTCGGTACAGGTGTGAAGCGCTTTTCTAATTGACCGACGTTCCACGTAACCTCCACAATCGAGCAAATCTGATGGTAGTAGTCTGTCTTGTGTTCTTTAGTTGTGTGTTGCAGTATTACTTACCCGACGTAATTAATTGGATTCTTCCTTTTCTTTTTTTCATCTCATTTAAGTTTATTTATATTATTTCAAAATGGATGGTTCAAATTGGATGCGATAACATTTCTATCTCGCAAGTCGTCGAAAGATGGTAAAAACCGAGGTAAAAACACATTATTTTTCCTGAGTGAAATCGAAAATATTTTTTGAAAAACACAAAATTTATTGATTCTCTAAGATGTGTACCTACCATAATTTGAGAATTGCAAAAAAAATAATTTAAAAAAGTCGGGGACAGGTTCACATAGCTCGAATGTGAGAACAAGTTGGTAAATTTATAACAAATTTGGGATCTACCTATTTTACGTATAAATTGAAATTTACACGAAAATTAATGTTATACAGCGAAGTACTTACTCTAAAATATCTACGTACAAATTTGAAATAAAGATTAAATATCAAAAGCAAAAATTAAGTGTACATATGTACATCTCGATGTACATATTTACCGAGATAAGTATTTACTTTTTATCTCGGTATGTGTTCCAAATTAAGCGATACATTTTGCTACTCTTCTATGATATCAGTAAATTTACACGCAAATATATAACTGTATTACATTTAAAGTGTTTGTATTGGATTACTTAATTATTAATCTTAATTTAGAAAATTAAATGTACTGATAACAGATAAAACCGAGAGGGAAAACGCTTGCCAAAACTTTTACCTCGATTTATACGACAAAACACTTATTTAATAAATAACAACTAAAGTATTACTCAAAAATAAAAGAAACGAGGTAAAGAGCAGAGATAGCTCCAGATGAATGTGCGTATTATTTTATATACCTTAACCTATGACATAAATGATTGTTGTAATACTAAAATATTACTCAAATTCTACACAATATTACATAAATATCTCTCATAAAATTAAATAACAAGCTAAATTCTATGTATGAAGATACACTAACCTTTTTTTATTACCAGTGTTAAATAATCAAAAGTGCTACGTAAGTTTTTACGTAAACAAAGGCATATGTATAAATGACTGGATAAATTGAAATACATATATCTAATTAAAAGATTGCTGCCAAAGCGAATTAAAATATCACTTTATTTTTTGTTTTTTTCTCGAACAATGCTTTGAAATTAACTGTTTTGTATCTACCGCTGTAGTCGTAAATTTGGAAACAAATAGGTTGGTATTAATTTTCTCGGATACTTAGGTAATTTTGCGAACACTTCGATTTTTCTTAACCCACTTCTCTAGAGTTTTTTTTGTATAAAAAGGAACAATTTCGTATGGCGTCCATTAATTTAACTAAATGATTATTTTCATAAAAGTAAATAAGTACGTCATGGGTTATTCGGTAAACTACTGGTCCAAATTTGGTACACCGAAGCTCATTTTGTATCTAATGCCCTTAAATTTCTGAATAATGCCTTTAATATGTACTACTACTGGTATAAGCACATTCCACTTATTGTAATGCCGTATTAATTCGCTCACGATGCCTTGCATTACCTGTGAAATGCCCTGTAGTATATCGTCCCTATTATCACGTAGAGGCGTATGTGTATATCCATTTCTTGGGTTATACGCCCCTACGTGATAAGAGGGACGATATGTGTAATATTACACAATCCATGTGCAATGCCTTGTACTACATGTGCAATGCTTTGCAATATATGTGAAGTGCCTTGCAATATATGTGCAATGCTTTGCAGTAGATGAGCAAGACTTTACAGTACATGTGCAATGCCTTGCAGTACATGTGCAATGCTTTGCAATACATGTGAAGTGCTTTGTAATGCCTGCGCAGTACATTGCATTACCTGTGCAATGCCTAGGAATACCTCCTAATACTAACAGCCCGAAATCAGGTGAAGTAATGCCTGGATCTTGTACACCACAATGCTGTAGCGTTATGTTGAAATTATAGTACGAACATCATAGATTTTAGTTGAAAACTGCCCAAAAATCGTTTTAAATTGTGAATTTTAACGTCATACCTACATCTTTTTGTCTATATCTGTTAACGTTTTTTCTGGATCTATTCATATTAACGTTTTTTCTTCAAATTAAATTTACTATCAGCCTTTTCATCACTTTGATTAGATTAGAAATTTATATTTTGGGATTGGTGTCCTGAGGTTGTGAAATGTCACGTTAAGTACTTAATTTTTTATAAAAAAATTTCTAAATTTTAAGTTTATACAATTAAAAAAAAATTGAAAATTGATACTTTTTTGTATATTTTTTTAATTAAGAGTTGTTGCAGGTGATAATTACATTTTTTTGTAGTGAAATTACGTTAATTATAAAAAATATATACAGGGTCCTGTACCTTAGCTTCCATCATCCGTAGGATGTGTAAATATTTTTAAAGGATCATGCTTTTAAATTATTTTGAAATATGCAGGTTAATTTATCAAAGCGTAGAGATAAAAAAGTTAGCCTTTTTTAAATGGAACATGCTCGGGAATATGAGTCCTTAGTACCACATATCTACTTATTTGAATTCGTCGTAAAATTGTTCATGTGGTATAAAAACGATATATTGTTGCGGCATTATCAAATTATTTAGAACATTCTTAAAATTTTGCGTAAAATATAGTCTGTTATAATATGTAATAAGTAGTTTTCAACTCCTAAAAGTTAGGAACAAAATATTTAATAGTGAGAGACATACCTAGGTTGTCACTTCAAATTTCTAAAATATTTGTTATAGTCTTTCCGAAGTCAGTTGAACATATATAAAAACGCCTAGCAATAAAATTTAATAATGAGTTTTATATGCGTCTTTAAAAAAGTTTTCTGCTAAAGGTAAAAAATTATAATAATTTGTATATACCTACTTAATGTGTAGAAAATTTCTGCTCGCCAAGAACCAACGGGAAGGTATGAACATATCCTTGCCAGCAAAGGATGAGGAAAAGTTGTTACCTTAGGTTAGAAAAGTTATTAAATATAAATAGTCAACAATAAATAATTCCGCATTGCTGCACTGCACTGCTAGGGAATTTGTCAACAACTGAAATTTATGGCCCAGTCGCCCAGTGCGGCTGTGTTTATGCAGCGTTTGACCGCGCGCATTCTTCAACTGGTCGTAAATATTTCTACCACCTCCACATTTAGTTCGACCAGAACTGTATAAGGGTATGGCTAAATAAATATGGGAACAAGTTTTTCAAATACGTATTTCAATGCCGAGTTGCTGCGTCAGCGACCGAATCTGGTACATACTGCCTAGCTCTTTGGTCTTCAATTGAGATCGGAAAGACTATACTTTTTACAGAGAGTTTTATATAGACATGTCAGCTTTAGGAATAGTAAATAACATTTTCTATGATCTTTCAAATGGAACAGGCAATATTTAAGTATCTCATTTTGAACACTTGAATTTTTATTAAGGTACCTATTCTAACAGTTACTTTCGCAAATTGAGGAGATATTTTTTTTTTAGTTAAACTAGGCTACGTTAAAGCATAGCATATGGAAATCAGCAAACTGGCTCCGTTGTCGGCCGTTTAATCTGTTTTCAGCTTCTTTCGGTGTCCTTGAGTAGAGAAGCGGAGATCAGGACCGTAATAAGAATTTGTTACTTGTTTAGGAAAGCCTCGAGGAAAGCTTAATAAAATAAATAATGATATAATTATAATTTTAAAATATTAAAGTTATTAATTTGTGGAATAGATTATAGTTTTATTACTAATATTTCCTGATTTTTTTCAATAATCACCTTAAGTAGTTTGTTCTCAATTTGTTAGTAGCAACTTTGTTGGCAACGTATAATGTTATAAGCAATAGAATAGAATTTTAGAACCACTTCAGGGTAATACCTATGTTATTTGTATGATTCATTTGTGTTTGCTAATGTTGATTAACAGGATTCTCAATTAAAAGGTTTAAATCTCTCTAATAATTGGTATAATTACATACACTTGACATCGTAATGTTGAAGAGTATGTATTAATATTAAACATTTTCTTCAGCTAATTCACTAAAATTATAATTGAGGGTATTATACTTTGAAAACTAGAAGCAGTAGAATAATCTTAAATCGAAGATGAGCTTTCTTGTGCAAAAGTTACAATCGGAAATGCTTCTTTGTTCAAAATTACGCAATGTTTTCTGTGAGCACGAAATAGTCATTATTTTTAAATATTTTACATTACCTATTTCAATTACTTCAGACATACTATGAACAGTTCAGAGAGTTTTTGGAAACGTATAGATACATTGCAATATTTCAAAGCCACTTCCAAACCCACGAGACCCACATATCATTTCCGAAAGAATTCGTTGCACTGAACAGGATTCTGTAGTAAAAATTCATGACTTGCCGATAAATTTCGGAGAAAAGTGAATTTTTGGTTGAAAAAGCTCGAATATGGGTCGAAACTGATTTTTTCCTAAATTTTGCCCAAATTTTCGCATTTTTTTGAGGCGCTGAATACGACGCCGTAAGTAAAATTTACCCAAAAACCTCTATATTTCTCAGAAAATCTACTAGTTGGTTGAAAACTGATTACAATACTACGAAAATGAATATATTCGGACAAAATTTAGGAAAAAATTTGTTTTGACCCATATTTGGACCACTTTTCACACAAATAGTGGATTCTCTGAGAAATATCGAGGTCATGGGTACATTTTGCTAATGGCATCGTGTTCAGCGCCTCAAAATACTAAGAGAATGATATATTTGGACAAAATTTAGGAAAAAATCAGTTTTGCCCTACTTTGCGAACTAGGTAAAGCCCCGAGTAACGTTGATTACATCAGCAATATTTCATAAAGATCTAAGATCTCCTGTAGAATCACCATAAGTAATAAATTGAACACCCAGTATATGTCTGGTGGTTTTACTGACGATTGTTGTTTGGGACTTTAGTTCGCAGAGTAGTTGTCTCCCACAATATGATCACTTTAAATTATTTCATCTTTGTCTTAACCATTATTGTTATAATTACATGGATACTACGAGTATATTGTAATTTATTGTAAATTGTTTCAGCGGTTCTGCATCCCCGAACTGCATGAACGGATCCATGAGGCGGCCGTCTCCGGGGCCTTGCACGCCAACTGGCGCCGGGGGGCGGCCGGCCTCGCTGATGGATCACAACCAGAGCCAGCCGAACTACGTGGTGGTAGTCGTCAATAGGGACGAGAAGGGGTACGGGATGAAGGTTTCTGGAGACAACCCCGTCTACGTACAGAGCGTCAAAGAAGGTAAGATACTTACCGTGCAACCCTTGCAACCATAAAACTTTTCTACTAAAGCCTGCTACACACACTCATGCAAGTCCGCCGGCTTGGCTTGTACATAGATTTTTTTAATTTAACGAATGGTAAAAATTTGTCCCGAACATCTACGGACATCCAGTCTCTTTAGAACAGAATTAGTCTATGACCAAAATTTTAAAATTTGGGGTTTGTTTCTCAGTCACAGAAAGCAATTTTTTTAAATTTTGGACATACATTAGTTCTGCTCTCAGTAGATCATGTACGATTTCAGAATTTTAATCATGCTAGTTACATAAGCAAGTGAATTATACCATTATTTACTTAGGTAATTCAAATCTATGGTGAATAGATATTAGAGGAAAAGGATTTAAAAAAATGTACCACTATAATAGAATCATATGCCTGTCAAGGGATCCAGTGCAGTGCGATTTTAAGGGGTTTAGAAACTGAATAATTTCTTTATGCATTATGAAGGGATGAAGGGATCAGTTACATTTGGCACTCCTGTTCCTACAAAAATCCCTTTATCCTCATAAACTATTTATTTTAAATGTAATTTATTATAGATAAATCCAATTTGTTTTTTAAATTCCACATATGTACTACATTTTACCCCTGTACGCGCCTCTCTTGTTTACTTGTTTTTGGGAGGTGGTCTCTTATTTACGACCAAGCTCGCCAGGTATTTGACGTATAACCGACCATTTCTTACACGCGATGCACTTGGGCGACTACATCTACTACCAGAACACAATGTATATGTAGCGGTATTTCAGATTTTACATTTAATTTCATTTTAAATTTGAAATGGTTCATCTTACACGTCCTAAAAATGATGACTCGATTTTCCTTTGATAAATGACCCACAATTTTTTGCTCTACTTTGCGTCGAATACGGTCCTACTATAGGTAGTGAAATTTTTCAAAAAAACACATTTTCAATCAGAATCAGTTAATAACCGATGTAAAAATACGTGGATCAGTTTCGTGTTTTAATCTTAACATCAAGACAATCCTCTAGATAGCGATTTTCGACATTTCAAACTGATTTGAATAGTTGTTAGTGATTGAAAAAACATTCAAATTCATGATCTCCGTTTTTATTTATACATACATATACTGAAATAGACAATTACGTATGTTTTGCATTTTCAGCGGTTGCATTTTGTTTTTATAAAAAAAAACAACTGTCTCTTGCTACTGTGAATGAGGAGAAAATTTTTTCTCCACGAGATTATTGCAACCTAAAGATTGGTACCGAATTAGATCTGATCAGCTCTTTTGAAATTACTAAAAAAAGTGTTTTCAGTAAAGCCGTTTCAATTTGCTGCCATGTTTTACTTAACATACTGTATAAAGTTGTGTTTTAAATGAGCGTTTAAATTTAAGATTCATTCTAAACGTTTTTATTATTACTTAGATTCAAGTGTTTGTCGATTTTAGTCGATAACTGACTCAAATTCGGACGGAAATAAAAATTCGAAACTCAAATATAATGTGGTCCACTAAAAGCCAGAACATCCTTGCAACATTTTTATAAATTATTTGATTAGAGCAAATTTGGTGTCGAAATGTGTGGAAACAAATTTTGACCTTGACCTCTTCAATCTTTCGCAATTGTTCTGATTTGTAGATACAGTGTGTTACAATTTGAGCAGAATTAGATGATTTTTTTTGTATTCCCTGAATGATAAGAATTATTTAATTAAAATTAATTAATCTAATATCAACTGAGCAACTAGAGTTACCAAATTGATAAAAATTCTGTCTTATCCTTTTGTTCTTGAATAATTCTTACAAAATTACTCGTATAGTTAAAATATGTAATATTTTTTCAAAATGTGGCATTTGAAGATCTATGACAGTCCTTGCCAAATTTCAATTAAGTAACTATTATTTTAGGAAACACAAAAAATTGTTAATTTATGTATTAAATAGAACTGTCACGGATTTATATTTATGTGAACATTTAAACTTTAAACTTAAAATCAACTAAAGATTGGTTTCTGAAAGTATTGTTGTTTGATTTTTTAACGAAATTCAGTGCGAAATAAAAAAAATAAATACATACATACTATTTTTCGATTTTTTAAGACACAAAAGTTATACATTCTTCTTTATCTTTGATTTGAAAAATCTTGACCTAAAATACAGTTATTAGTGCACGAGTTAGTGCCCTACATCGTTGAAATCGAATCTTTAATGAATCAATTGCCGACGAAAGTTTTTCACATTGTTCCTGTGGATGAATGTCGTAAAAAATACATTTCATGTGCCTCTGTATTATTTTATTTTTCCTCTGCTGACGCATTACCCCACGAATCTGAATGAATTTTGTGTATAAAGTGTTAGAACTGACGAAAATGATTCAGTCAAAAATAGTTTGAACGGACTGAGAAATGTTTATATTCAACGATTAAATTGATTGTAAGGAAAACATTTACTTATTTATACGAGTATACACATATATACACACAAAGTGTCCGGAAAATCCGCGGAAAAAATTCGGGTGATGCTACTACTGGAAAAAATAGTGACAGGTTTATATATCGTTTTTTTTTTCGAAAACTCGATATTTACGGAGATGTATAACCTCAAAGTTAATTTTTTATTTCGTATCTTGCTTTTAAATTTTTTAATGCTTCAGCGATTTTTTTCAAATTTGGAACACTTTATTTTTTTCATAAGAGTGCTCTTGTTTGATGTCGAAAAAAAGCAACTGACTCTTACTTGTTTTATATGTGCGAATAGTGCCTTGAAAACAACTCTTTGATAACTTAACTAGTTACAGGAATCTGCTACTAACTAATACGAGGGAAACAAATCTGTTAAACTATTGTCTAATTGATTTTAAAAGTTTGTTACATTAAATATTTGCTGTTCTATACCTAAATGCAATATCCCTAAAAATGTTGTTTTCAAAGCACTTTCCTTATTTTACAAAATAACTAAGATTCACTGCTACTTTAAAAATAAGAAAACGTCCTCAATTTTTTAAAATGGAAAACTGAAATTTTTTTAAATAATTTTTTTACCTATCACACCTTTTGTGTTACCAATTTTAAAACACTTGGTTGAAAGTTCAATAAAATCTACGTAAAATATTGTCAGAGTTACTTGTGAAAAAAATTGACATGGCTCATGCACCTTTTAAATGTTCACACCCTGTCTCTTGAAAACCAGTAGCTTTAGACTCCTGGTTCAAGATCTTGATCTACTCGTAAAATAATAAAGGTTACATGGATATAAGAAACACTCTGTAGATATGTCTAGTACTTAGAAAATAAAATAATTATTTCAATGGGGACTGTTTTCCTGCTCTACAGGGTGTAAGAAGTTTGACTGCCATTACTTCAGCATGAGATAGAGTAATAATAAATGAATAAAAAAGTTGTATATTACCAACATAATTTTTTTGTATCTATGTATCATTGTTTAGCCTGTATCTACCATGCAGTACCAATCAATACGGTTCACCCTGTATATAAACCCCGTAAGTTACTATTTTTATTATTTCTTATTTACAACTAAACTTGATTGCAGTAAATTGCTACTGTCAAAGAATATTATCCAGTCCGTACCTAGTTGAAGCATTCCTAAAAATAATTATGATACAACAGACCAACACGTAACACATTGAAATAAATTTGATTAGCGTTGAAACTTGCAAAGTAAATAGCAGTTGGAGACCTTGCTGTATACGAGGTGTATGCTTATATTTATTCTTTAAAAATATTGATTACTGCTAGCTACTGTTTTTAAAACGTGAATTTATTTATTTACATCTTATGTTGATGGTTGAATAAAATGTGCATTCTTAGAAATACGCTAATTTTAACAAGCAAATGTTTCTGCTGAAATGTATTACCTACCTATTTATAAGCTTGAGGTTGGCTAATTATGTTCGTTAATTACTTTTTGATAATGCCTTAAGTTGGAAAAATGGGGAACCCTTGGGGGTATTTTTAATGTACGGAAATAAAAAAGTCATTGGGTGCCAAATCAGTCCCATACGGCGGACGACTCAACAATTCAACTTTAAGTCCCATATTTGAACCCATGAGTGACAGCTCACATTGTCCTGGTGGAAAATGATGTCTTCGGCGGTTGGTTTCCTCTTATTTTTCCGAAGACTTCTGGCGAACAAATGGTTGTGTACCAATCAGAATTGACCTTACGACATGTCCGGTTTTTCCGAAAAAACGAGACCATTTGCTTAGAAGTGTTCGTGTGCGAACATATTTTCTTGGATTTGGATTATCATGAAGGACCCATACAGTCGACGGCTGTTTATTTTGGGGCTCATACGCATAGAGCCATGATTCGTTACCTGTTACGACGTCATAGACGTGTTTTGAAGCACCGCAATCTTATTTCTTGAGCATTTCTTTCGAATTTGACAAAAAAACGTACAAAATGGCAAACAATCGTTAGGACAAAGCGAACACGAATAATCTATAATCTATACCGTCGTTAATGTTGAAAATATGAAATGCCTCCCACCTCAAAAAGCAGGAACAGGGGAGAGATAAGCGAGGAGATAAGCTTATATACATAGGCATATGCAAAAGAAGGATAAACAATTTGTCTTCGGAGTGCGATGACAGCGGTACTTGTTCAGAAAAATATCTTTATAGTTTTATTATCTTAAAATCCACATAGTCCATCTGCCTTTACGTGAGAGTGACAAAGTAAGTCATAAAAATCTGTACGATAGACAATGATGGCTACATTGAAGACGTTACATAATCTGAATAGTCAATAATAATAATAATTATAGTCCACAGTAGGCCCCCTCTGGAAAGTTGATTACCACATACTTTATAACTCCCGAGGAGCTTCGTTTTGACGAGTCTACCACACTTTTCCTCTGCGACTTTTCTCGATTCCTCCGCTTTTCCATTCGGAAAAGTCCAAGAACATGGCAATTTCCCGGGCTCTTGAGAACTCAAGACCACATCTTTTATTTTTAGGTGAAGTAACTGGAAATTTTGTTGCAAATGCCGATTTCAATATGTCCGACAGAAATTCCTCCGACATTGACGTGTCTACCGGTCGAAACATGCCAAAATAACAGGGTATTGAAAATCAATTACCACATAGGTAATTTTTACTAAAATTAATTGTAAATAATTAATTCAGTCAAA
>NW_019416267.1:795907-797757 GCF_000390285.2 Anoplophora glabripennis | reverse complement strand
TAATATCTCTACTCCTCATTCTAACTACGAGAATTAGCCCAGAAGTCGGAGACTTGTGCGGGAGAGGAGGCGGCATATTATTATTAAGCAGGCCGCATTTGCGCCCAGGAACGACTTATGTTGGTAGGCCCTAACCACCATTCAGTGCAGGAATGAGGGAAACCTGGAAAACCTCATTAATTAGGAGGGCGGTCAAATGCCAACCGGTGTCAATCTCTCACATTGACCCAAGCCCACATTCTTCCACCCTATCATGCGCTCTGTTTAGAAGTGGAAGTGACTTCATATTATGAAACGTCTTCACTATAGCCATCCTTGTCTATCGTACAGATTTCTTTACTTTACATTGTTGCTCTCATGTAAAGGCAGATGGACCATATACCGTTGTCTGCCATATATAGTTAAGTCAATAAAATTAAATCAAACAACAAAATATGAAACTCTTTTGTAAAAATCAGTTAATTGTACTTCATGCATAAAACACGAATATTTTTTTGTGGAGAAGCTAATTTAATGTTCACTTTTTACTTGAAATCTATAAGAGGCAATTTTTTGTTCATCAAATTTGAATCAGATAAAAATAATTTCGAAAGTAATACTGCGACATCCTGTATAATTTTAAGTAACTTTTGTGCTAAAGTTAATTGACTTAAATTCAGTTGTTCTCACCTGACGAATCTGTGGTTGCTGTATGTCAACTGATTTCTAGGATGCCCTGTAGAATATAACAGTAAAAGTTTAGACTTTGTTCCAGATAACGTTCTAAAGAAATATGTGAACCAGTACAAATATGTGGCGTTTGGTACTTACAATTAGATCAAACCTCATTAACTTGAAAGCAATTTTATTATACAATTAAATTATTTTACTAAATTGCATGTTCAGATATTTGACCTGGAATTCATGCTACTATTTTACGTAGATAATATTAAAAAAATTGGTTTTTGCTTTACCACCTATATGTATTTATATTCCGTCGTGAAAAAATTTGTTATACGTATAAGGTATGTATTACTACATAATGCGGCTATTTACAGTGTGAGATAAAAACAGCATAAGCGGGTCACGGTGCGGTGCACATAAAGTTTTGCATTCATATTTATTTGAGAATTTAATGAATTATACACAAACAAAAAAATGTCTTTCTGACGGCGGATCTGTCTAGCTTTTATGCAAAAGTGTTCCGCGGTGACTAATCTTGGGAATATCTTTCGGTATAATATAAAGAATGACTCAGGCACATACCGATGTGGTATAATTTCTCTAAAGCCTTTATCGCAGAAACCATCATATTATTAACATTAAAGTACTTCGTATTCAGTGATTTAGCTATCTAAATACATTGGTAAACAAATAATTTTCATATATTATTTTAAGCTTAATTTATTTAAGGATGTCCATTATGTGGGTATCTCGGAAACGGTAAGTGGCACCGCTTGTCGAACATGATGGTTGAACATTTTAAATGTTTCTGTGACAGTTGTTAAGCTCTGTTCATAGAGCAATTCAAAACAGTTAGACGCATGTGAATTCCGATATGATGCTTACCATAAGGTTTAAAATTCATTGTTTCGAATCAAGTGCGATTTCGTCTCACTGTTGGAAACTGGAAACGAAAATAGTGTAACCGAGGGGGAAACCACCTTAGAATTAGGTGTACAAATCAGTGGTATTATTGGAATTATTTTTAGAATTTTGGAATTATTTAGAAATTAATCGGTATTATTAGAATTAATTTAGAATTAATCCATATTATTAGAATTAATTTAGTATTATTGTAGAAATATTGGAAGTAGCTTAGAATTAAAACGAATATTGAATCATTTCACATCTAAACAGATTCATTATAG
>NW_019416267.1:518583-792193 GCF_000390285.2 Anoplophora glabripennis | reverse complement strand
CGAGGGGTAAACCACTTGACGAAAATGTGTACACCACATTTAACATTTACAAATATTTACCATTATTTATAAATATTTACGAATATTTACAAATATTTACTAGTATTTACTAATATTTACGAATATTTACAAATATTTACGATATTTACATCACTTGTACACCATATTTACTAAGTGGTTTACCCCTCGGTTATAATTCTATAAACCATAATTTCTTCACTCAGGAGGATTCCTCTGACTTTTCTTTGAATTCCTCCGACTACTTCTTGAATTCCTTTCCTCGAACTTTCCCTCGAATTCTTCGAACTTCCTCTTCAATTCCTTTGACTCTATTTTAAGTTCCTGTTTTTTTTTCAGTATAAAAAAGAAAAATAAGTAAAAATTTATTATTTTTGCTCTATTCATATTTATAATTTACTAGGTGAACTCTTTCCAGAGACATGTTGGTAAATTTAAACATCGTATTTAGGTACTTAAATTACATGCAAATACTTCCAGCAAGGGAAAAAATCAGAGGAAGGTCGTCAAAAATATTGTAAGTTTGTCTTATATTTCCGAGATAATTTATTGGATTAACTGTTTAGAATTTACATGGCGTTGAAGTTAATAAAATTAAATTAATTTTAATAGCTCAAAAACGATTTGACATTTTTTTTGTTTATTTTTTGGTCATGAAAAACGGCCATTACTTCACCCTGTAATTTGTACACATATGAAAATAATTTATTGAACTTTATGTAACTGTAATTACTGCTTATGTTTCGGGAGACAGTGTTTTTTGCACATGTCAGTTGTAACCTGTATACTGGCTAACCGAATGGCAGACTAAAAGAAAAACATCTAAAGTATTCGGGTTTAGCTTCAAAACTGCATATAAGTGCTCTGATATACCACCCACAGGGCAAAGGATCCGCACAAACCTTATGGGTTTGAGTTCCCGATCGATTCATCTGAATTTTTGATATGTTGTACTTGACACCCTCCTGATTAAAAGTGTTCATATAGGCCAAGCAAATAAAATTTTTACTCGAAAAAATTCCTATCCGCGAGATTATTGTAAAATTGTCTAATGGAACATAATACAAGACATCAATCATCTCGTGAGTCAAAAAATTTTATTAGCTAACTTTTCTATTTAGACAAATAAGTGAGGAAAACAATGTTTTCACTTTACAGGGAAAACCATCAATTTTAGCGAAAAGTGACTCACACACAGCTTGTAGGGAGTAAAATTATCTACAAANATTTGCCTTAAACAAAAAATATTGAAAAACATGAACAATCCCTACTCGAAAATGAAGACGTCGATCGTGAAATTACTTACGGTTATTTCCTTTGACATTATCAAAATTTGCTGGCATAAAATATGCATTTAAAGTAAAAAATCATTAAAAAAATTAAAATACATCCTTATTGAAATAACAAATAACTATTTTCATAACTAACCTTTATAACAACATAACGAGAATACCTAAAAACGAAGTAACATTAACATACAAATTATGAATTTTAGTGCAATTAAATTATTGTTGGCCCAACAAAACTGCATATAAGTGCTCTGATATACCACCCACAGGGCAAAGGATCCGCACAAACCTTATGGGGTTGAGTTCCCGATCGATTCATCTGAATTTTTGATATGTTGTACTTGACACCTTCCTGATTAAAAGTGTTCATATAGGCCAAGCAAATAAAATTTTTACTCGAAAAAATTTCTATCCGCGAGATTATTGTAAAATTGTCTAATGGAACATAATACAAGATATCTATCATCTCGTGAGTCAAAAAATTGTATTAGCTAACTTTTCAATTTAGACAAATAAGTGAGGAAAACTGTTTTTTCACTTTGCAGGGAAAACCATCAATTTTAGCGAAAAGTGACTCAGACAGCTTGTAGGGAATAAAATTATCTACAAAATGAGACTTGTTAAATTAAAATCGGTTGATAAACAAAAAAGTTATTGCAAAAAAACAAGAAAAGTGCCCATTTTTTAATTTGTTTATAACTATCGCATTTATTGTTAAAATTTTATAAAACCTATGACAAACTGAGGGTTTTGTCATACTTTAAAAGTGTGCCAAAAGTGGGCGCTGTAGGTGCAATAGTTTTCGCACAATTCAATTTGTTTATAACGGAGGCTCCAAAAGTTATGAACTTTAAACCTCTGTACAGGCGTTAATTTTCAACCAAACATGATTCTGAAAGCGTCATTGTAACCTTAAAGATGTAATTAAGCGACCTATTAATAAAATATCACCGTTTTTTTAACATTAACATTCTCAAATTGTGCTTTAATAACCGTGCGTTTTTCGCTTATAAACAATTTGAATAAAATTGTTGCTATTTATGCTACCTTACCGAAAATAGATGCAATGGATAGCTGGCAGAAAAATACAAATTTTAAAAAAGTACCTTCTACGACCAACAGGAGCCAAGATACGATTTTTTTTAAATCGTAGCGCAATTGTTTATAAACATTAAGACTTGAATTTTTCGCAAAATAAAATTTACGACGTAAACTACGATTTCCCGTGAATTGCATTGAAAAATGTGGAAAATTAACGACTCACGAACCCTTTAAAGAGAAGGTACTTGCCAAGTAAACTGTCCGGCGTGAAATCCAAAGTTCAAATTGATGCGCGCTGTAAATTTGGCAATATCCAATAAAATATTTATGTCATTTCCTGCAATTCTAGGCCTTAACATACAAGAACGTGTTTATTCTATTTTCTTCAAAAAGAAAGTATCTAACATTATTCTCCAAAATGAATCAAATTTGTGCTATGTGAGTTTTTACAGAGCGCCTCAAATTTTTGTATATGAATAAAACTGTATCTGTTTCTGAATATGGGTGGAAAAATGTTAGGGTATTTATTGCTGCAAAACGCAGTTGCAGCTTTTAGAATTCTGGGTCGTATCCAAGCTTCTGAATAGAAACGTTAAAAATCAATACTGAATATGGGTTACAGCTGTAGTGTTTACTAAATTTGTACTACAAAGCATTGAAGTTACTGAAATAGAAAATGTGAGGCAGTCTGGCGTGAATAAAGTTAAAATAATGCAGGATAAACTTAGAAAGTCTCTATAAAAAAATATTGAAGTTTTTCATTCTATTATCTTTGAATAATTTGGATGAATCTGTTTTTGCGGTCTTCATTAAATGTAAGTAAAACTCATATTTTAAAATATTTTTCTTTTTCCAGTTGCAAAACTAGAAAATTTGCCTAGATAAAAACAAATTTGTCTGATGGTATTTTTAGTTTAACAAAGAATTTGTTCTTCCTTCTGTTGTCCTTATTTTGAGATACCTACCTAGTATCACTAGCGTTAGATAGGTTTATTTTTTTAGAAAATTCCTTTTCACAACAGTGTTTTCGAGGTTTATCTTATTATATTTGTCATATTTACCTGGATTTAATTTGTTTCCAGTAGTAGTGAGGCATTGTTAAAAATTGGGGTATTCAGGTTTTCTCTCCTCTCTCTCCTCCTCTTTGCTGGTGTAGATAAACAGATAAGATAAAAATATAAGGGTCGTCTTTTTTTCAGAAGTTATAATTTGTTTAGTTTTTTCAATAGTTTTGTGCAAAAAATAGATTCATCATGATGATGACGTAGGTTGTTGAAGTTTATGCATTAAGTAAAAATCTATTCTATTCCAATTTACAAAAACAATAATTTCGTATTACGTTTTTCAGTAGTGTGAGATATTCGTGTTGGTGTTTCCTTGCTATTAAATCCAGTTTACCATAGATTTACATTTAAGCAACTAACCGCTAGTATTTATTGGTCGTTCTTGGACCTGCCGTCTAAATCGCAAAGTAAGACTTTAATTGTCTTTCTATATACTGGAAATACCTAATTTTACGTTTGTTGATTCATTCCCCCCTTTTATTATTATATTGAGAAGATTCGATGAAATATAATAAATAAAAATCAACTAATTATGGTGTTTATTGACTTTTTTTATTTATGTCTACGTATGGCATGCTAAATAGAAGTTCATCTAAGGGAACGACCCTATTGTTTTCTTTATGATTTCCAAACAATCTAACAGTTCTTGCTTTTAATATCTACTTACATATTAAAACACAACAGACTCGAATAACAAAATTTAATTTACTTTAGTGGCTAGTACTATTACGAGGCCTGTTCAGAAAATAACCGAACTTTATTTTTTTAAACTTTATTATTAATTATATATATTACCTATTGGTCCTAATTGATAATATATTACAGCCAGTGATAGTGGAGAATTATATTTTCGTGTTTTACGTAATATTAATGAGTTTGACCTGTTTTAACGTTTTGTATGTATTTAATATTGAAATATGTAATTTATTTGCAATGTATTATCGCCCAAGAACCACCTTCGCATTTTAAACAAATAAACTAGTTACGTGTGGCTGGTGTAGCTTCAAAATGAACCTACGTTGATCGCTTACAATTAATTGCGAGCAAAAGCAATAAAATAAACTTTGTGGATACTCATTTGTAATAAATTACGAATTAAGAATAGCGGTGCAGCGAAATGACTGTCGTTTAAAATAAATCATATAATTAGATATGTCAGTAGAAATAAAATGTGTATCCTGAATATTGAAGTCAATTATTGTGCCTTGTGCATTATTTGAACAATTAAAATCTTAGTCTCTTTATTTATTTATTATTTATTTATTTCCTATGCAAGATGGCGACATTTTAATACTGTCGGATCGACAATGAAACGATCTTTCAGAATCATGAAAAAAAATAGGGGGTTGCTATTTTAAAAAATGTCGATGACGTCATTACTCGAAAACAAATGACGGCTGAAAATCGCCTTTTATGCTAAAATATGTATTTTTTAAATTAAAAATCGACCCGAAAAAAATTTGTTTCGTTTTTACTGAATTTATTCCATACTTTAGGCGCGTACTGTATATTTACTTAACATGTTTTCCAAAATGGTGTATCCTGGATTTTTTCCAACACTCTTTGCATTTTTTTTGCCGTACTACTGACTGGACTTATATTATTAGCATTTATTATTTATTATTTATTTATTAATTTTTTTATTTATCATCCATTAGGTATACCAAATTGTTCTTTTAGGGATAGTCCATGTGATTCCAATTTACGGAATTATGGAACTTGGGGTTCTCTAGTTTGTTTAATGGAATATTGCTTGAAAGAAAGTAGTCGTCTGTAAGTCCTCTTCAAAATGTCGCTTTAGTTTTGTAACAAGAATTTATAATGCACTTTTCCTCACCAAGTAATTGTTGTTAATGTAAATTATGTTATTATTTATAAATAGCTAATTAAATACACACGGCGAATACAATTTACAGCAGACGTAAAAAAGAAAGGTATCTACGCTACACCGACTACTACAAGGTTTCGTAAATAACTGAACCGTTCAAAACGGGAGTCAGCTGTGAAGGCCACCGACCCTCGCGCCGGCTCTGTTAGACTCTGCTCGTGCACTAAATCTAGTTATTAGTATCCTAAAATTAGTTTTTATTTAGTTACTTATATCGTAAAATTAGCTTAGTGTGTTAGTTTCATCTAATCGATTGTAGTAAACCATTATCTGTTGCAATTTGATCAATTCCTATTTTTTTTTACCATAATTATATTCTCATATTATATACCCTTTACTTATCTTTCATTTTCCTTGATTTTGATTCACTTAAACTTTCAGAATAAATAACATAATCACGGTTCAAACTGCATTACAGACAACAAACGTTTTGTGGACGTACCTAATTTTTTTAAACGAAATTTTTTTTTTCCAGGGGGAGCAGCCGAACGCGCAGGGCTTCATGCTGGTGATAAAATAATTAAAGTTAATGGTGTTAATGTTATGCAATCAACACACACCCAGGTTGTTGCTCTAATAAAATGTAAGTATATACTTTACGATTTTTAATGTTTTTGTGTACTTACGCGCTGTTTTTACAAATTTAAAGGTTTTAGAATTAGGATATAGGTGATGGTAAATATAATTTTAGGAATCATAAAAACGAGACAAAATGTAATAATATTAACTCTTCGATTAAATTGAGGAATCTGAGATAAATATGTCACTATCTTGAGTTATAAGATTCGACTAAATCTCGTGTTGGTTGCATACTGAAAAAATGTATCTACACAGTAATATCAGTCATTGTCCTATGAGTTAAAAAAACAGCTTTTAAGCTTTCGTAGGACGTATACAAAATGTTTGTTCTATTTATATCGTAAGTGGCTTCTTGCGATAGCTATTTAATTAAGGTTCATATTGAGGCATACAGAAGGTCTTAATGTGCCTAAAATAGAGTAAAAAGTGCGAGAACAAATAATAAAATATATGTAGTAGTTCCGTACTTCGTGCCTGATATGTTAGTTCTTCAATAATTTTAACCTTATTGACTGGTAAGACGGTCGAAGTCTGTTCAGAATATAATAATTACGCTCTAATGGACGAGTATTTAGTGATATGCAGTTGGAAGCATTGTGTTCTGCATAACCTCCTGTGCAACCACATGTTCTTGGATTGTTGATATCCCATTTAGTTTTCGACATATTGTTATTTGAGTGCAACGTGTTTAAGTGACGATTTTTGAAATGTGCGATTTTCTGGAACAACGATGCAACGTACATTTTTGTATGAGACTGGGGAGAACTTTCGCGAAAACATTTTAACTTTTGAAACAAGCTTACGGAGATGATGCTATGGGTCGTATGCAATGGTTTTCAAGATTTAAAAGTGGTGGTCAGTCAATTAAAGATGGTCCTCGACCAGGAAATTTTGATTAAAAAATTGAACATGCATCGAGCTGCGGCAAAAGTTCCTTGATGACCGAACAACAGAAAGAAAATTGTGTGGACGGTAGTCGGCAACTCCTTGAACACATAAAAAACATAAAACACACCACAGAAATGAACAATCAAATGACGATGAAACATTCACTCAAGTGTTGTAATGCCTACTTCCAGCGAATTCTAAGGATTCGTCAAGTTCAAAAATCTAGGCAGCAACGTCCCCAATTAATTTTCCAGGATCATAGCAGACCACGTCCGGGGCAAATCCGACATTATGTATCTCCTGACTTGTCCGTCTGCCCATCCCCGAAGCGAGGCGAGACAACTCACAATTTCACCTCACTTTCGAGGACATCCAACCATTTCAGAGTTCAGCCATCTTAGCACCAGACGGCATGACATTCCACTATGGTCCGGAAATCCGCCTCCGCAGACGCGAACGGCCTGTCATTCCACCATTGTTCAAATCCCGCCATCGAGCCCGATGCCATCTGACCATCCAACCACGACTCCACACTCCGATGCGGGTGTCGCCGTCTAACATGAAACCCATTGCTCCAGGGATAACTCCGCGAAATCGCATTTAACCGATTTCACCGATGTTTCTAATATTCCCTAACGCCGCGACCGACATCGCCCGGGTTTGCCGACGACGCGCTGTGTCCACTGCAGTGAAGACCGCTACCCGAGGACGAACCCCGACGCGCTCCAGAACGATATTGGGAAACGTCTGTCATCGATTTCGCCGATGTTTCCAATAGGTCCCAAGATGTTAAACCACATTACCAGCGAACCTCTCATGCTCCGGGGAGAACATGGCGATCAAAGTGGGGCTTTAACTCCGTGGAAGGTTCCTATGACCTCCTACACCATAGAACGGGGAACCAATCCCGAAGAAGAGGTGTGTTTACGACAAAAGAACGAGACAACTCATGGTTCTTGCACCATGACAATACTCCCACACATTCAGCTTTGTCAATTTTTTAGTTTTGTTCCAAAAATCATATTACTTTCCTTCTTCACCCTCCTTACTCGCCAGACCTGGCTCCTTGTGATTTTTTTCTTATTTCCGAAATTAAAATCGGTACTGAAGGGGCGCTGTTTCCAGACAATTGATGACATCAAAGCAAATTCGTCACAAACTTTAAAGGCCATTTCAAATGAAGCTTTCCAGGACTGTATAATATTTAAAAATATAAAGTTCGGTTATTTTTTGAACAGACCTCGTACTTTTTGGTAACCATAGTTTTAGGATTATTGAAAAAATATTAATTATAATAGCTTTTTCTAATTTTGCCCTTTTTGAAAGTTATAAAGATTGCCATATACTCATTTTTTTTATTGCGAACGTGCGATATAGCTACATATTTTTTACAGCTTATGTTCAATTTTTTCCTTGAATTTTTCGAGATCTCTGAGATTTAGTTTGTTTTTCGCTGAATTTCTTTTATAAAACAAATATTAGACCAATTCTGAATATAATACTTCATGTAAGTACGTTATTATATTTTTATTGTGTGATTTTATTTAAACTCGAGTGTTATTGTACTTGCCGATGTTATCGAAAATTTTAAAATATCTGCGATGGCGTATCGCATTACCTTGAATCGGATATTTATTTTAATTTCTGCGAAACAATACGCAGGAGACTGAAAAGCTTAACAGATGTATATTTAATAACGTTCCTTATTTATAAACCATTAAACTTCATTTAGAGGATACATAGGTGCATGTAAATGAGTTGGAAGGAGCGTAGCAAAGTTGTTCTGATGTCATAACAACAAAATCAATATGCAAGATGATACATATTCTATTTATAGGATACCAAAATAAAAGTTTAATGCTGTTTCGGTAATTAAATTGTTGTAAATTCATTGCGAAAAGTTTATAAAAATAGCTTAAGGTACGTTTAAAAAGGACACGACTTTTTGGCGAGGACTCTTGTGCTTAGCTTTAAGGTAGCGAAAATTGTAAATTGAAAATTGATTTCTTGTTTTTCTGTTCCACACTCATTACAATACTTATTTATTAACGCTTTGACAATAAAATTTGAACAAGTACTCTGTTTTAATTAATAAAATCGAAAGGTTTTGGTTAATTAAGTAATTTACCCATTATCACAGAGGAGTAGAGTTTCATTCATCAGTGTGTGGTTTTTATTAGACTTAACTACACATTTGTTGAATATAGTCTTTCCGAAGTCAGTTGAACATGTATTAACACGCCTGGCAATAAAACTTAATGAGATTCATAGGTGTCCCTAAAAAAGTTTTCTGCTAAAAAATAATATGAATTTGTATATAATGTGTAGAAAATTTCTATTAACCTATGTTCATTTGGTCAACAACATATTTTAATTATTTATTCATCAAACAATTTTATTATATTGATGGTAAACGTTTTGTTCCGTTTCAAAAGGTCTCCAAAATGTCTTTTTGTGATAATATTAGTAAACAAAATATTCCTCTTATTTCTCCCTTTCGCAATTGAAATCTGAATGATTCATAGAAGGTGCCTATAATAAATTAAAATTATCTGAATCACCAAATTTTGCATTGCTGTACTGCACTGCTATGCAATTTGTCAGTCACTTGTCAAGATCTGAGATTTATTGCCCAGTCGCCCAGTTCGGCTGTCTGTGTACGCCGTTTGCCCGCGCGCGCATTCTTCAACTGGGCGTATACATTTCTACCACCTCCATGTTTAGTTCGATCAGATCTGTATATGACTATGGCTAAATAAATATGGGAACAAGTTTTTCAAATATTCCCATGCCGAGTTGCTGCATTAGCGACCGAACCTGGTACATACTACCAACCTCTTGGTTCTTCAATTCAATTGAGATCGGAAAAACTATACATTTACATACTCATATTCTTTGTTACATTGTCGACTTTATTTATTTGTAATTCGGGATACAACAGTTCTGTTAAGCCTGCTACACAAGAAATGTAAGTCGGTCGGCTTAGCTTGTACAAACTAAATCGAATAATAAGTCAGTTTACGCCACACATTTTACATATTTCGACGATATCTAGTTTTCTTGTAGTGAGCATTTTCATTTATTAAATAGTGAGCTTTTTTTCATATGCAATAAAACTTTATTTCGATTTAATTTTATATCTACTTGCGTTTTCTCTATAAAACTGTTAACAAGTCTCTTGTAATATCAATCTTCTCAGGTCTGTCTTATTTACAAGCATTGCTTGCTGTTCGATGTATTTTACTAGAAAATGACGATTTTTTTTATAGGATTTCAATTATTTTTGAAAAATTCTTTTAGGGATAATTAAAATCTACTTCAGTATTTTTTTTTCTTACTAAGGTAATTGAAATAAATTTGTACTTATTTATTAAAAAACTTGTAACTACGACGTTATAGTTTTTCTCCAAATTCCGCATGTAGTTAAAAACTAAGAATAAAATTTTGTATATCGAAATGTTTAGAATACAGTTTCAAACAATATATTTGTACTGTACGTGCTTTATTACAATATCGTTTTGTATTAATTTTTTTTAATATGATGTATGATGTTAAGACAAAATATATTTAGAATCAAATTTTATGCATTGTGAAAATTTTAAATATTTTTAGTACATTTTTAAAAAATGGATTTGTTTCTACTTACGTTATAGCTTTCTTAAATTCCTTTTAGTGTAAGTAATGTATCGCAAACCTTTAATGTTCAAATAAAATTTTTATATGGAAAAACCTTTAATGTTATTAAGTAAGTAAATAATATTCAACTATTATACAAATGATAAGAGTTTACGTATTTGATTAAGATAATATGAAAATATTTATGTTTACCCAGTGATTGATAGGTTTCAAATGATTATTACACCACATAATTTACCAGTACTTAATATTTTTATAAGAAAATTTGTTACTATATTACTGTGTTATTAGGTACGAATATTTCATTATTTCGGATTATTTTAACAAGACATACAGGGTGATTCACAAATGGTGACCAAAAAAGAAACCTCGTATTCTATGGTGAATTATAAGGGGCGTCTTTTCTATAAAATTTTCATCTAGGACGCCTCATTAGAAAGATACAGGGTCTTCAAAAAATATATTTATTTTTTTAAATAATTTAAAAACTAGTAAGTGAAGTAATTTGAAATTGGGCACATGTGTTTATGTAAACATTGCCCAAAATCTGAGGGGTTTTCCTAAAATTTACCTGCTCCAGTGGCGGAGATACAGGGTATCGGTGGCATATTTTTCTAAATAAAATAGTACGCCACTGCTTTACGGTAACAACCATGATATTTTCGAATTCGTCTTTCAATTTTCTACAAATTCTACTCTCTTATGTTTTTCGAAAAAAGCCTGATTTTCGAGTAAAACTTACATAAATATTCGCCCTTGAATTAAATCGGAAAAATTGATCTGAAGATTACTGTTTTTCCTTCTAAAGTACTATTGAACATCTGACTAAAAAAATTAGTTATCGGAATTTCATTGTTGATTTAAAAGTCGAGAAAAAAGGAAATTTTCAATATGCTATATCAAATAAATAGTAGAAGAATTACTTACAGTGAACTTTTCTGGAAGGCTGCAAAAAAATACTCTATAGTGAAACGCTATTAGCCAAAGAGTTTGAAAGAGGTAGGGGAAGAAAGCAGCCATTCTGGACACCGTCTAGATTACCCTCACGCCTACTTGTTTTTCACTTTTGACTAAACGAATAATTCGATTAAAAAGACAATTGTTTGCATTTGTCAGAGAGTGATTTTTGTTGAGGCTGATCATTTTGGTGCAAAACTAAAAAGCGCCACAAATAATTAATTTACCTCGACAGTTCGTTAGAAATTTAGCGTATAACCACTGCCCTTTGGGGAGGGTACCGATTTGGCAACGTTGGCCTACCGGAAAAAAGATAGACAGCTGCTGTTTGTGCCCATATTGCCCAGGCCCCTATACTCTCTTTTACTTTTGCACCGCGCCAGATAGTCTTCTTGTAGGACATCACCTATGTTGATGGAAAAATTTAACATAAACCAGACATCCTCGAATTTTCAGGCTATCTTTACAACTTGAGTTCCGAATTTTTTATTACGAATAGTCCCTTCTAACAGTGGTTTTAATACGTTGTTGTGGTGAACGTTGTGCGGTGAAAATTGTATTGGTTCCGAGTTACTTTCTTCTGTACAAAAACCATCTCCCTAAGTATACGTATATTGTATTGTATTACTGTCAGGTACGTTTAATACTGCATGACATTTCTCACTTAAATTAGATAATAGTCCGAATAATTCGATTAAAAGTACAATTAGTGCTTTTGTTTTGCTAAATGAGAACAGAGGCATGTCTAATTAATCGTTTCGATTAATTTTTATCCAGCTTTTAATTCTCAAAAAACGATTACTAGTAATTTAAAACTAATTAAATTATTAGCATCAAGGATAATCAGATTATCTAATCAATTATATTTAATACTGCTTCGGAAGAACTATAAAAAAATTAAGTTCCGGTAAACACAGGGATATAAAACCGTATAAAACCGATATCTCTATTAGGTTTAAAATTAAAAAGATATAAAAAATTGCCAAAAATTTGCGTATTATTTTATAGAATATATTCGTGAAAATATAGCAAGATAATATACTGACTATCCAGATTTATAAAAATACTTAAATGTGTATTTTATATATCATTGAATAAAATACTTAACTTTGTTCGAGGTTACAACCATTAAAAGAAATAAAAGTTGCCTCGAGCACTGTAGATTTGCCATCCAAGAAAATTGGTCTCGCCCTGTAGCTTAAAAACTCGCTTAAAAATAATCATAAAATACGTACGATTTCTGATTTGAGAGTTTTGAATTTATAATAATAAAAATTGAGTTCGATGATGCTGTTAGTTTTTTTTTAGTAGGAAAGTTCAATACACTGAAATACCTTCGATTCAATTTGACTTTCTGCAATGTAGGTACATTTAATAATTTTTTTTTCTATCGGCGTGCGCGTACTAAGAGTGATAAAAACGGACCGGATGGATATTTTTAATTGATGTTTTCAAGTTTTCCTCTTGTTAGACACGATAATGAATAGCGATGAGTGCATTATTCGAGAATGTAGTAGCTGCCAAAACATAAATCATATTGTACGCAAGTGTATGTAAAATAAAAAATAAAACGGTCGTAATTATAAGTAAAAATATGTATTAGTTATATGTATATAACTCTCTGTTAAGTATGCAATGTAACTTCTAAATTTAATAATTAAATCCATACAAAGAAGTTGTGAGTGTACATTTATATCAGTAGAACTGCATTTGTACAAAAAATTCTCGTGAAAAAAGAATTGTTGTCTACTCATTTAGTGAAAATAGTGAAATAAACAAAGCCGTGTATGTTCTTGCCGTTTCTATTAAGAGTTTTGACTTTTAATTTATATTACCCATATGATTAAAGCTCTATAAATATGTTCATGGTCACAAACAAGTCACATCTGAGAAAAGTGCAGTTTTATCGATATTGTTCTAGGTGTATTAGAAATATCCAGCAACACACATCACAAATGCAACGCTACGTGCGTGCTGTATTCAATTCTAGCACACCTTCGTAATTAACCTCTTCTCTTATCGCGCAATGTTAATTGATTATCTGATCAGTGATCTGATCGTGGTCACCTTACTTAGGGGTGATTTAAGAATGCGTCATTTCAGACACTACTTGGCCTGACAATTCTCCAAAGGTGGGTGTTGACCTGAGCCCTGAACATTTTGCTCCGAACGAATCGAACGTGCAGAAAGTGCACAGACGAACAGACCGAGCATTTTTTGACTATGTGATTGTGTGATAACTAAGAAAAATAATATCAAAACATATGTGGGTGGAGCGCCTTTTCAACAAACTCATATTTTTTAAATTTTCTTCATCAGGATATAATCCATATGTTGGATTTCATATTTCAAACATCTTTGCTTGCTTCAGTCCATTTTTTTCAGTAAAAATCAATACAAAATCAACTAAATTGGCACGGAAGCCTGCGATGCGAACGTTACAAATACCCGTACTCACTGGGCACCAGCGAGCGATGGCATTTCCTTGAGGAATTGCTATTTACCGAGAAGCGTGGATAATGCTTAGCGTGTTCAATAAAGTTCGGACGCAGGTAGGTACTGAATTCGAAAGTGTGCTCTCTGCTTTCGCTTTGTCCGGAGTAAAATGCTCAAGTCAGTATAGTCTTTCCGAAGTGACTAGAACCTGTATAAAAACACCTAGCAATAAAATTTATTGAGTTTATAGGCGTCCCTGAAAAAGTTTTCTGCTAAAGGTAAAAAATTATAATAATTTGTATATATTTTGCGGAAATTTTTTTTTTTATGTTCATTTGGCCAACAACATATTTTAATTATTTATGTCGTCAAACAATTTTATAGTATTGTTGGTAAATTTCGTTTTGTTCCGTTTCAAAAGGCCTCCAAAATGCCATGTTGTAATAATATTAGTAATCAAAATATTCCTTTTATTTCTTCCTTTCGCAATTGCAATATGAATGATTAATAGAAGGTGCCTACGAGGGTGCATATAATAAATTAAAATTATCTGAATCACACCAAATTCCGCATTGCTGCACTGCACTGCTAGGCCATTTGTTGACAACTGAATTTATGGTCTTTGTGCCGCGTTTGCCTGGGCGCTCATTCTTCAACCGGGCGATCAGACATGTATATGGGTATGGCTAAATAAAATAATAATAAATATGGGAGCAAGTTTTTCAAATATTTCAATGCCGAGTTGTTGCGTCAGCGACCGAACCTGGTACATACTACCAACCTCTTGGCTCTTCAATTGAGATCGGAAAGACTGTACCCCTCTTAAGAAAACGATACGGCAGATTAATTACGAAATAGTTGTAGGGGTAGGCCGTTAGCTACTTCTGAGATACAGAGTGCTTTATTAGCTTCGACCATAACTCGGATAAAGTTTTGTACGACTATAGTGACTAGTATTTTTTGGTCCAATTAGAAGCTTAATATACTATGAAAATTGAAAATATTCCAGGGCCGGCCTAGATTTTTAAAATGCTGCCTTCTGTGTTGATAAATGATAATAGCATCCTGTATAGTTAGCATGTTCTGGTACTTCAAAATAATATGATTACCTCCTCTTATTAACTTATTTCAAAACGTCTTTCTTTTGTTAGAACTATCTAGAGCTGAGGATGGGGCTACACCTGTTGTTCCTAGAGATTTTCTAATATATTTTGTTAAGACGGTATGATTTTTTCTATTATTTGGTGAAATTTTGTTGAAAGTAAAGTTTTTACGGGATAAAACAATATAGGTGACTTAGTTATGCATAACTTTATAAAATATTTTGTCAGTTTCAATGTTGATTTTGATTTAAAAATCCAATAATTGACATAAGTATTGCTACTAATTACTTAATTACTATAGTGTTAATTATATTAATTATTATAACGAGCGTTCAAATAAAAAAGGTGGTCAAGTTGGTTCTGAAAATTTGGACGTAGGGCGTAGCGTATAGCAAATGAACTTAAACGTCATCTGTCAAAGCGCTATATCGCCGCTATCAATTTGAATATTTTCGTTTTAAAAAGCGTTTAAAATGGTGTTTTCTCAAGAACAAAAAGTGTTTATCATAGAGTCCTACTTTAGAAATGGACGCAAGATTGATGGAATATGGAAGTATTCTATTGAGGAATGTTTCATAGAATTTCAAAATCAATTTCCCGGCGTTGTTGAGTACAAAATTTTTCAAAGTGCAGTTCAGCGTTGTGTTAATGTTTTTCGTGAAACGGGCAGTGTAACAAGAAAAGAAGGAAGCGGCCGACCTAAAAAGCGGACTGAAGAATTAAAAGAAAATGTCCAACAAATAATGGAAAATGCGCCAAGAACTTCTGTACGTGTTTTATCACAAATGGTGGGAGTATCAGTCGGTACCTGCCACACAGTGTTAAAAAAAGATTTGCGTTTGTTCTCCTATCGTTTAACTTGTCAGCAAGAACTTCATGAAGTTGATTTTCCGCGACGGGCTGTATTTTGTGAATGGTTTTTAAACAACTACGGTGAACTTCATAATATCACCTTTTTTTCTGATGAAGCCTGGTTTCATTTAAGTGGTTACGTAAACTCACAGAATATGAGAATGTGGTCTTCTGAAAAACCAGATAACTTTTTTGTCGAGGGCCCTCTACACGCTCAAAAAATTGGAGTTTGGTGTGCTCTCAATCGAAGGAGGATTTATGGACCTATTTTTTTTAATGGTACTCTTACTGCGCAAAGGTATAGAGAAGAAATTATCGCTCCTTTTGTTAACCAGCTGGAAGAAAACGAAATTACAAACTTTTACTTTCAACAAGATGGCGCAAGGGCACATACGGCAGGCGAGACGATGAATATGTTGAGGGAAGTTTTCCAAAATCGACTAATAAGTCTCAATGCTGAACATGAATTTCCACCGAGGTCATGTGATATTACGCCGTGTGATTTCTTTTTGTGGCCTTACCTTAAAAACACTATTTTTGAACTGCCTATTCCTGATTTAAACCATCTGCAGGCTCGACTTATAGACAAGATTCGTGAAATTAACAATACCCCGAGCATCTTAGAAAATGTCTTTAATTCTTTGAGGAACAGGTGTGAAAAGTGCTTGGAACAAGGAGGGGGACACTTTCAGCAGCTGCTTTAATTTATTGTTATAACAAGGAGGGGGACACTTTCCGCAGCTCCTTTAATTGTTTGTTATTGTTATCACGATTATTCTTTAAAATAAAGTTATATAGTCATTAACGTTATTGAAACTGACAGCTGCTATACAGCTCGTTGAGAAATGAGGTTAAGTTGGTCGCTATAAGCTACTCACTACGTCCAATGTGTCGACCACGTTTTTATTTGAACGCTCGATAGTAAATTTCAAAATAATTCAACATGCCCTCAATATTCGCTTTGTTTTATAGTTTGAGGTATAAATTATCTTTTAAAAATATGACTAAAATCTTTAAAAATAGTGACAGTTATTGGTACAGGTGAAAATGTATGTAGACTGTACAAGAAAAAAATAAACCTTTTTCCAATAAACTCATAAAAATATGGGACTTGTAATGGGGTGTTTGCATAAAAAACCTAGTGCTTTGTCATTGAATACTATACAATGAAATGTATGTATAGTTGCAAATGCAGTTTCGCAAAAAAAAATTCTTATACAAATTTCTATTTGATTTTAAAAATGTTAATTCGAACCGAATACCGTACACACAACTTCTGACGTAGGTACTAGACTATGGACACGTCATTATAGAAAACTTCTTATTTACATAACATTTTTTGATAAGCTAATTAAGAGAGGCGCGCATTTGGTCGGAATTTTGGCAGCAGACCATAACGCTACAGACAGGCTCGCAATGTTTACAAATTTTATGTTACCTACAATTTTAAATTATATTTTATTTTTCTTCGCACAGTGAGGTCACTATTATTTTTCTAGCATATATTTTCGATGTAATGAAGAGATTGACCGTTGACCGTCAAGTCTGCACTTCGCCACATGTGCTGCATTCAATAACTTTATCAATCCTTTTTTCAAGTATTCGGCTAAACAACTGACCATTTACATATTGTCGTCACATATAAACAAAAAAGATGTACTCACTGGTACGTTTTCATGTATTTGGTTTTTCCTTTTGTGCAGTTGCTAATAATTATACTTTTTAACATCGTGCCTTTTTGTTTGTTTCCCATTCAACCGAGCATTCAACTATTCCACGCCTTCTCCTTTTCTCCAAGCAGATATCGGCAATTCTATTCGCGTAATATGGTAAGGCTTATTAACCATGACAATCACTGCGACATTATTTAGTGGTTAGAAACGTAGATGTAAACAATTTTTCAAATACCCCACCGACTAGATATATTCCCATGAAAACTCCTGTTCATTTATACTTACGTACGTGTAAGTAAATCATTCATCACAAAAAAATCCTAATTCGCTTCTGATATGTCTTTTTCCAGAGGGTGCTTTTAATCCCTTAGAAAATATTCTTAAAAGTGTTTTTCGTCTGATGTCGATATTTAAATCTTGCCAAGCCTTAGAAACCTTATGTTCTCTTTCTATCCTTGTTTCATTGGGATATTACAATTTTGTTCTTTTCTATTAGCATACTTTTTCGATTTCGTTTAAGTAATAACAATTAATTTCATGTATAGTACAAAATAAAACTCTTTGGGACAATCTAGTCAAATCTTGGAAATGTTGGAGGTTCCATTTTTAAAATAAAATCCCTGAAAACCCCTATGAATCGCCAATTTAACGTCATTGTCAAATTGAATTTTTTTCCTGGCACGTGTTTCTATTTCTTTTGCTTTTTTACACGTTCCATGCATTTTTATTAAACAACTGCACATTTCCACGGCATGACTCACTGTCATCCGTTTTTCGGTCTCGAATTTTCTAGTAAACTTCCTTGATCTGTTAAATTCGCCTATTTATAATTACCTTTATTATATGATTTCATTTAAAAAACACATTGGATTAACTAAAAAATTAAAGTAATACAAAATTTTCCTATTTTCACGCATGTGATACGAAAGGAAACGCCTAAGTTGGAAACTGACAAATCGAAAAATAACAAGTTGTATAATATTATAAGAATTTCGTCTTAACAACGGATATTTTGTAATGTTTTATAACAATTTGTCACACTGTCATTTGCCCACGGCCAACTTGTTACAATAGGAATTTTTGAAAAACTCTTTTTGTTATTAAATGATAAATATCTCAGAAATTAATGATTTAGGTATAGGGAATGCTTTATAAAAATTAAAGAACATAAAGTGTATTTTCAGTTTTTAAAATAAAATACAGGGTGTTTCATTAAAAAAAATTGAGAAGATTATGTGCTCGCCCTATATTCAACTGTTGCAATAATAAAGAAATAGCACTTTCTCGTAAAACTGTACCAATATCAGAAAGTTTTGCCTGCAAAAAATTATAAGTTGTTCTGTTTAGGGTTTAGGGTATACAGGACGCTGAAATGGGAATGATTCTCGTATACAATTGACCATAACTTTTGAAATATCCGTATAACATAATTAAACCCTATATTGGAAGCATGGGAGAGATGTGCTTAATCTAAATTTGAAATAATATATAGGGTGTCCCAATTAAAAAATAGTATATTTGGTTCACCTTGGTAATACGTAACACTCTATATACGAAAATAATTTTAAAATGTGAAGTTTGAAGTTGGCTACAATATTTGTAAATAATTTTTTTGATATCTTCTATAATAAAGGAGATATCGTACTTCGACGCACTAATACCGCACCCTGTATGTTGTCTTGCTTCGCCATAAATTAAAACGATATCCATCAACTTCGAGTTGCTATACAGCATACACATTAAGCCATTTTTGACACTAACTACTAAAAAACTATTGTAAATACTATCGCAATGACGTTAATACTAATTGTAAGTCGCTAGAGCCACGTGACAAGAGACTACAGTTGTCCAGCGATGTAATGGTGGAAAATACTACTACAACTTTTGTCCCGGAAACTACAAGGATTTTACAATTTTTTTTACGATATTGACTACATTTTTCATGCCGCATCTATTTCCAAATTTTTTTGGATAAGCTGTGAATCACTGTATATTAATATTTCGCTATGATTTTTAAAAAACAGGTTGATCTAAATTGAAGATAACATGTTTATAATTAGTATAAGTGGATAGTTATTCAAGTGTTCATATTTGGGGAATTCAAATTCTTATTTAACACAGTGAATCATTTAGTAGATAGTTTGATAAATAAAGTATTTAAAATTACCACATATCCATCGTTCGTCATTGTGGCTGTAAACAATGCGCTATTGTTCGGTTTTCTGTTAATATGGTTATAAAAATAAACCATTTTGGTAATACCTAATAATAACTATTTAAGGAAATTTATATGCACAAAGTGTAACTTAGCCCTTTTAATAGCAGATTCTGGTGCTCAAAATTAATGAAGAGATAGTTTATTTAAAACAGCTGAGGAAAATTATGTAAATAATATTTTATTTCTTTCATGGATAACTTAATTACTTGAATTATTATTTTCATTTCAAAAACAATTTAATTCCTTCTAACATATGCACTTGTGGAAAATCAGAAACGAAAAATAATGCAATAAAAAATTGATATTTTTTTTCTTTCATTCTACAAAATAACGAAAATAAAAGAAGAAGAATCCTCGAAACTGTTTTTTTATCTCTGCTTTGAATATTATGTAATTAAATTTTCAATATAAATTCGAATTTTCCATTAATCATCTTACAATTAATTTTTTTATACAAACCTATTATTTTTGCTCTCTTGAATTCCGCATTCTCTCCCAAGTCAAGTGATATATGATGTTACTCTGTTTAGTAACATTTTAAAGTAGTATCAGAAAGGTGTTCAAAACATTTCAACAAGTTTTGTAATTTTTTTTAATACAATTGAAAATAATTGTGTTGAATTTTATTTGTTCATTTCTTATTAATTTTCTAAACTTTTTAGAGTTGTTAAAAAATTGTAAATACGAAGATTCGAAAAGCTTAAAACATTTTTGAATGTTGACAGTATCCCAAATGCAATTAAAGTTTAGAAAGGTTATATTTTACACTCAAAACAAATATGATTTACTACAGACTTACTGTTTAAGGAATTGTTTGATTAATGATAACTAATTCTTATCTTTTTCTGTTATAGCCTCATCTCAAGTTGAGTTGACCGTTCAACAGCGATCAAGTGGCTTAAGGAATATGGCATCACCAAGTGTTCATACTAGACCAGTGACAACACCCACATCCTCTAGAATTACCGGACCTCAGCCTGTAGATGTGAGTAATAATTTTTTTTTTAATTACTTAAATGCTACTAATGTATAAGAAATAATCGCAAAATTGTATGTATTATTCAAAAACATAAGAGTGATCTAAATTTGTGTGTTTCATATTAATCAAACTAGGTATATTTAAATAACATTTTAAGAGGATACTTCATTGAAAAAGTTTTTTCCTTGTAGGTGTTCAAGACTGTTATTTACTTTTTGCAAATTTACAATATTTAACTCACTGCTATAAATAGCAATAAATCTACAGTGTTCTGAATTGTCATAAATTAAACTTTTTCAGGTGATAGAACTCTTCAAAATTAGAAAAACTTTCCTTAGTTTCCGAGACACAGGCATTCAACTTGAAATTCTTGAAAATGCTTTCATTTACCTTAGGCGTTTTAATTATAATGTAAGTAAACGTTTTCAGGTATTTCAAATTGAACGCCCTATTTTGGGGAGTTCTATGATGAGGTTCAGTTTAGTTTTTTCCATGCAGGATATTCGGTAGTTAATTTATGAAAGCGAAAAAAAATATCTTCAGTACTTTTTTTAATCTATAATTGGATAACTTGTGATACTGAAAAGAAAAAGCAAATTTAATTGTTTATTAACATTTTAAATAAAACAATTTTTACAGCAAAATAATTAGTCAAAGTCAACTTGGTTTTTCCTTACTAGGGCACTGAATTAATTTTTAGGAATTTCCTATGTAAATTCAAGGCTTTATTGTGAAAAATTGGGTACATTATTATATTTCAAAGTATCGTCCATTGCTAGCCACAACTTTTTCCCATCTTTCTGGCAGCATACAGATTCTGCATCAAAAGAACAACTCGTCTTGCTATGCTATCCAATAATCGATCCAATTTTTCATATCTTTGTAAGATTAGAAGCCCTGCTTAGCCAGGCTGTATTCCATGGATCGGAACCTGATGGAGCAATATCTGCTGAATATGGCAGGTGGAGTAAAACATCTCATTTTAGCGTTTCAAAGTATTTTTTGACTTCATGAACAACATGTGGTCGTCTTTCGAGCATTGTCATGTTGAAAAAATAATTTATCATACCTTTGCCCGAATTGTGAACGTTTTTCCTTCAATGCATGGCTCAAACTATCAATTGTGTTTGGTAACATTCACCAATGATGGTTTCATTTGGTTGAAGCAGCTCATAATACACAACACTAAGCTGGTCCCACCAAATACAGAGAATGAGTTTCGAATCATGAATATTCGGCAAATCCCATTATTTTCTATGCTTAGGATTATCATAGCATATCCATTTTTCACTACCAATGATGATACAATACAAAAAACCTTTTTTTGCTGTTGAAGCAACTGTTCACATGTAAAAAATCAACATCTCTCGGCTTCAATTTGTATGGCACTCAATTTCCTGCAATCAACATTCAACGATTCAACAAGTTCATCTTCGAACTTTTTCAGTCAACCGTATCGAAATCACCATTTCTAAAATGTTGAAACCAATACTCATATTTTTATCGATGGAGTATGTTCAACGTAAGATTCCAACATAACTCAATGATTTACAGCAACATTTTTCTTTGGATTAAACAGGAAAAGTTAAACTTTCCGCAAATTGTGTTTTGTTCGCTCATAATTTGACATATTTGGAGCTGAGAAAAAATATGTTTACACTTCAGCAAAATGGACATGAATGTAGTTACAGAAGCTTGTCCGATACAATACAGCATATGTTATGCCATCTATTGTAAATCCCTCAAAACTAATTCACAGTTGTAGTATAACTAGAATTTTTTTGTATTCTTGTTTAGTTTGCTAGTATGTTATTGTAGTGATTGTCTTATTAGCTGTAGTGATGGTCTTATTACTTATCTTTGTATATAAGATTTATTTATTTTTATCAGATCAGCTAGGGTCTGTGGTAGCTAATAAAAATTATTGACAAAAAACAAGATTTTTATATTAGCAGAAAAATAAACATAAAATTATTTTGGAGTCCTCATCCTTTTCAAATTCAATTATATCAGCAAGAATTTAAAATATATTATGTTGCGATAAAAGTACATCGTCAACATAGTTATGTACACTTTTATATTTAAATTTTTACATTTTTAGTTGACTTAAGGAACGCAATTTTATATTATTTTGTTCTATATTCATTTTTTAGAGTTTATTGTCTATTTTGTAGTAGATATGTTGTGGTTAATGGAAAAAAATGTATCTTCTAGGCATTCATGTTTTTTTTCTAAAAATATATAATTTTGATTACTTTAAAAGACAAATTACAATGTCCTTATTTTTTTGCCTGTGTTCTGAATTTTAGCAGCTTTGTATTGAAATTAAAAGTTGGCACTATCACCCTAGTGTTTCATAAGAAACTATAAAATTGATATCTATTCCTCTAGAATGCAATGCTGAGTTTTTTTGATAAAATAAATTCCTTTTGAAAAATTAGCGAATGGATTATATTTTATATTTCTCATATCTTCAAAGGCAGTTACACTGAAATCTTAACATTTTTGCATGACTCAGTATCACCGCGACTGCAAATAAGTAATTATTCAAAATATAATCCAGGATGCAATAAAAAACAAACTTGGGATAATTGCGAAATTTAAATATTTTAGAACGAAAAGCAGCACCAGCTACAGTTGGAAAAAGAGCAATACTACAGATTGATGATAGAGAAAGAACAGCATTACGTCGATCTCCTCCGGAGCCAGATCGCCTCCTCCCCAGACGAAAAGAAGTGCCTGGAACTAGCCAAAACGGAGAGAAATCTTCAAACCTTACAGGCAATGTTGTTACGTAGTCAAAGCGAGGTGAGTCGTTTACCGTTCGACGTACGATGTTATGAAATGTGCAGTAGTGATTCTGTTCTGTTTGTCTGTGTGCCGGTATTGAATGGATTGCTTTTTAATTTAGTGAGTGGTTGTGGGTTTCAAGATCTCCCACAACGGCTCAATTCTATTGTACATTTTTTTAGTTGAGCTGATGTGGTGGCACTTGTGATGGTGATTGTCTAATTTTTCACTTGGGGCAGCCAATATACTACACGACATTAATTTACTAATATCGATAGTCTGGTTGGATATGGAGATAATTTCTATTTGCATGAGATCTGACGGTATAAGGTTTGTTATTCAGGATTGGGGCACTGCGCCTGTCGTCCAACCAGTACCGATTTGGACTAGTTTGTAAAACTCATAGAAATGAAAAAAGAATTAATGGATATTATTTCCTTTTTCCGACCACCGTTGCCCCACGCAGTTCTATTTATATTTGCTTCAAAATAGTTAACCTTTAAACTTTGCCCAAAAAAATATTTTTGACATCATTTCAATCAGCTGGTTGCTAATAATCAGGCAACAATTTCAGATTTTTCCCACTTTTTTTATTATTGTTGTTCACTATATGGAAGCATAATTGTAATATGAATTCCAGTTTTTCATCACTAGTCATACAGGGTGGCTCAATTAAAACAGTCCACCTGAAACATTTTCAATGCAACAAGTTTTTTCGGAAAACCCCGAAACGGGTCGATTTTGATTTCAAGGGGGACATCTTTTGATCATAAATTCATGGATGTAGAGTTATCCCCCTAAACGGGGTGTCAACCCCTACAAGAATCTTAAATGGCACAGAGAGTTAATTGGCATATCATTTTAAAGGTATTGAAATTCTCGTTACAAACATACTGACATTTTTTTGTTCTGCTTTAAAATTAATGTAAAAAATCTGTTGGAAGTGTTGGTGAAATGAACGGAAAAAAATTTTCAAACAAATTTTAATTAATTAAGGGTTCAAATTGCGACCCATTTCACAACATTTCTGTTCACAAAATTGTATACGGCAATCTAGATCATCTTCATTAAGCTCTTGCACAAGATAAATCTTATAGGAATGAAATTGAAGCTTTTTCAAGATCCTCTAAAGATTACATTGTACGCGGGAGCGCAAATGGCTCCATCTGTCGTGCTGACTCCCAACTGTGCCATTCAAATGGCTACAGTAGGAAGCGACTTGCCATATTGCAGGTACTTGTTGCACGACTGCCACCCACAGAGGGCGAAGACAATGTTTTAATTGTCAGTGTTGCCAGAAACAACTACTCGGAGGGCTATATGTCCCTACCGGCATTGAATTATACTCGCAACACCTAGTGCAGTCCGAAACCGGTCTGTGCTTGGTGGGTTAAACTGACGAACGACCCTAGCTGTTGCACTAGGTGTTGCGAGTATAATTCAATGCCGGTAGGGGCATATAGCCTTCGTAGTAGTTGTTTCTCGCAACACTGACAATTAAAACTCTAAAGATTACTACCAGGAATTCCTGAAGTTGTTCTGGTGCTTGAAGTGGGATCCAGTTCAACATGTCTCAAAATTGCAACCTGTGCAGCCCTCTTCAGTAACAGTGTGTTGCCTTTCATGTTTTTTGTTAGCAACGGATCCAGTCTCCATGAATTTAGATATTAAATTTATTACCTAGGGTGGGCTACCGGGATGCCTTTCATTAAACATTTTTGCAGTTACCCGGGCCATTTCATTATTTTGAAAATAGAGAGTGACAATTTTAATTCTCTCTGTAGCGATGTAAACCATGATGGTTTGAATCGTTTGCTTCAAAATAGAGAATAATAACAAATCAACGGATTTCACTACCTAGACAATTCCGATTGATGTAAAGTTGAAGTAAAGTAAACTGCGTGTAAAATTCTAATAAAACCCATCACTTTATCAAGACTTTGATGATAAACCTCATTTTTTACAGTTTCATTATCCAGTGAGTTTTTTTAATATTTTAAGTCTTTTTTCGATTTATTTTCTCGACACTTCCAACAGGTTTTTAACATTAATTTTAAGGCAAAACAAAAAGATTTCAGCATGTTTGCAAAGGGAATTGAAATACCTTTAAAATGACGATTCCATGCCATTTAAGATTTTTTAAGGGATATCCCCTTGAAAGCAAAATCGACCTGTTTCGGGATTTTGCAGAAAAACCTGTTGCATTGAAAATATTTCAGGTGGACTGTTTTTGTTGGGCCACCTTGTATAATGTATAATTTGGAATAGAATTGTGAAAAATTCCACTCTTGACGTCATTTGTATCTCGGAGAGTTTGAAGCACAAATGAAACCAAAGTATTGAAGCTTGTACTAACGATTATAAATCCATACTCTTTTGTATTTTTCATATCAGGCAAATTTCTTCAATTTTATACATTTATCTCTCATCTCTAAGAATTCAAGGTGCAAATGAAAAGAAAAGTCGTACAAACGGTACCTATGCCCATTTAAATTTTTTTATTGTCAATACGCTCCATGCTACGTAGAATTTTAATTGGCTGCCACCCGGAGGCACAAATGAAAATAAAAAGTGGTACAAACTGGTACTAAACGAGTACAGTTGATTGCATTAAATAAAATTTAATTATCCAAAGTTTGATCTTAACTTCAGATAACAATTTATTTCCAAAGAGCCTTTTTTGCAGAGATTTTACTTTGTCAGTTTCACGATTTAAACCTTTCATAGTTATTTCTTGTAATGGTTGCTCATTTTGGTTTTCAGTTATACAACATTACATCTTATTTTTTCATCATTCCATATTCATTGTATGCCGACTTTTTCTGTTTTAACTCTTCGTTTCAAATTTCGAGGTTTGACACAAATATTTTATTTCTTTAGAAACATTTTGAAGTGTAGTGTGTAGTGTAATTTAGATGAAAGTTTTCGAAAAAAATAGTCTTGTGAAGAACTTCAAAATGTATTCAATAAAATAAAATCGTCTGTGCCAATTTCGAAATTTAGGTAAAATATTTATTAGCAAGACAAATGGAGTGATGGAAAATTTAGATGCAGTGTTTCAAGAATCTAGTTATGGGATGTAGAATAAGTTCTCTCTGATTTTTCGTGAAAATTAATGCTTTATTTAAAGAAATCAGTAAAAACATGTTACTGAAAGTATTGTCCATCGCTAGCCACTATTTTTTTCCCATCTTTCTGGTGGCATTTTATTTCCGCATCGGAAAAACGATACGTCTTTTGAGGCTGTGCAAGAATCGACCCATTTTTTGGCACCTTCATGGGAATGGAAGTGCTGCTCAGCCAGGCCATGTGCCATCGATCAGAACAAGTAATAATCAGAAGGGGCAATGTCTGGTGGATATGGCGGGTGGGATACGACTTTCCATTTAAGCGTTTCTAAGTGGTTTTTCACTGGTATCGCAACATGTGGGCGAGCGTTGTCACTCTCCAAAATCACTTTGTCGGGTCTCTGCTCCGATAGTGATTGTTTTTCTTCAATGCTCAGCTCAAATGCATCAACTGTAATTGATAGCGATCTCCCATGATCGTTTCGTTTGGTTTGAGCAGCTCATAATAAACTACAGAAATGCAGAGCAGAACCTTGCAACCATGGATATTCAGTTTTGTTGATGATGTTGACGCATGGCCGGGCTTGCCTCATGATCTTCTATGCTTAGGATTATCGTAGCCTATTCATTTTTCATCACCTGTTACGATACGATGTAAAAAATCTTTTCTTTTCTGCTGTAGAAACAGCAAAGATGCCATTCGTCGTGTCTTCGCTTCAACTCATATGACACGCGTTTGAATCATTCTTAATGCTTTCAAACGTTTCGAAACTGTTGTGTGATCAATTCCTAATGATTCTGTAAGTTCATTTAGCGCCTGATATGAGTCGTCATGAAGTAATGCTTCGAATTTTTCATCTTCAAACTGTTTCGGTGCGCTAGAACGTTCTTTATCTTCAACATCAAAATAATTATTTTTGAAGCATCTAAAACAATCTCTGCATCTTGTTTGCGACAGAACACAGTTGCCATAAACCTCAACCGGAATTTTGTGTGCTCCAGTTGCAGATTTCTTTCGAATAAAGTATTGCAGTAAAATTTTCGGCATGAAATTCGATATGTTTATACAAGCTTGCAGTTCTGGTAACGCCATCTATTGGAAAACAGCGAGAACTTAATCAACGTCCCATTACTAAAAATCAGAATGATTGTTGACCCATAGCAAATAATTTTTGATGAAGTTGTTGAACTTAAAATTAAAAAAAAAACGTACTGAGTGTTGCAAAACGTGTGCAGTGACCTTATTTTTAATAATGGATCTATACGAGTTAACAAACGTTCGTAATGTTTTGGAGGATATTGGGCAGCCTCACAGCCTCAGCGGCATCAACACATAACTAACAACGCTTTACTTGATCTCTCTCTTACAGCAACAATCTCCGCTCCTAGACACTTCTCATACTTTTGTCCCTCTTCCATCCCCTAAAAAACACCGAAATACCACACCGACGTCGCCCAATGGAAATTCAGACGTGCCTCCGCCGCTACCCAAGAGAAACGTCCACCAGTCCCGCCAGCGAGTCAACACAGAAACTAATACCTTAAATAATAAACGTGCCTTATCACATATTAATGGGAAAGTGCCTTTAGACATTAATTCTTTTAACAACGAAATTAACTCTAACATAGCGAACACGATCCCATCCTCGCGAAAACGCCATCCACCATTTGGCCCCCTCGTTCTGGACAGATCCGATAGACCTCCTCCTTTACCACCTCGAACACCCCATTCGGCCCCCCTGCCTCAGCGGACGGACCCGGATGCGGTTAACTCGATAAATAAACAAATGTCCTACCCGTTAGTGGCCACCTGCGCTACGTTAGTTAACAATTATGTAAGTAACATAGTAGAACCTTATTTGATGAATTCTTAATGTTTAATGTGTTTGCCTTCACCACTCCGTGTGTACAGTGCCGCCGCAATAAAGCTGCCGTTGCTCTGTGCTTTGCTTCTTTTTAACTTATCGAACAGAAACTTACATTTGTTATTTTTCTATATCGCCTTTACCTACATCACCTTTGCCTACTGATTGTTCATCTTCTTTTATGAAAATGAAATTCGGGGACGTGTAAACTAATAATTATGTACAAGATGAGTGAAATTTGATGTTCATCATTGGGATCTTAAATATACGAGACCGTTCTTTGAACTACGGGCAACGTTACTTAGTTTTTTTTTCTTAATAATTTACTGTAAACATATCCAGAATAATTTCATTATTTTAGTTTTTTTTTAGTATTTATGTATTAGTATTTCTTTTATATTTGTTTCTAGTGGCCTGAAAATTTTGCAGCGCCGTTACTTAGTCGCTTAAATATGCATCTGACACTTGTTATAATGTTAATACAGTGAAAATTGGTTATAACGACATTGCTTTGTACGACATAATGGATATAACGACGGAATTTGGAAGTCCCGATTAAATCCTATAGAAATACCATATTAAAAATATCGTTGAGGGTTGCTTTCGGTGTGCAGCAAAATAAAACTCTCTCAACAGTAAATAGAAATAAAAGAATTTTTATTGAAAACAAGTTAGTGAAGAAGAGTAAGTGTTGTTGGAGCGAGCATTCGCTGGAGTCTTCTTGTTGTGGCGTCACTGGCAGGTATAAGTATCTGGTCCTTGGCGCCAATCTGCCGTGGTCCTCTTCCGGGAACCATATCCACCATTGCACATTGTTTCTTGTCGTCTGCAATGGGTAGCCCGGTCCGGGCGGCGTCAGGCTGACGCGCTTGTCATAATACTTGAAATGGGTCACTTGCAGACATGTGTACCCACATCGTTTACTACGACACTGTTTACAATGACATCTCGGATTTAATTTAGTGGTTAATGGTTTGGTTCAGCGGAACGAACTCTTTGTGGACAATGCCCTTGGAATCGTAAAAGCAAATCAACATTGTCTTCACTTTTAACTTCTCCATACGAAATTTTTTGGGTTTTGGTTTGTCTGGTGCCTTCCATTTGGCATTTTGGCGCTTGGGTTTTGGATCAAATTGAAAACACCACGTTTCACCACAAGTCACAATGTTGATCTTTTTGGCCTCCTTGATGACGTCCTTCGAATGTTGAATTCTGATCAATTTTTGGTCATCAGTCAACTTGTGCGGAACAAACCGTGCATACACTTTTCGGTAGCCCAAATATTTGGCCAAAATGCGATAGATTGATGCTATTGAGATGCTCAATTCCAATTCCATGAATTTCAATGAAGATTTTGGCTGATCTTTGATGAATTCATAGTTTTGATGGAATTTGCAGTGATCAAGGGTTTCGGTTGGCCGACTTGTTGCTCATCAATTATGTCCCCACTACCATTTTTAAACCATATATATCAATCATTAACTCTGCCACGGGAAAACAATGATAATCATAAACTTGATTCATCAATTGAAACGTTTCAGTAAAAGTTTTACCATGTTTAAAACAAAAGTTAATATTAACTCTTCGTTCAATACTCATTTTTGTATCTTTGCCACAAACAACTGCCACTTCAGATGCAAGAACTCCACTTCTATTCGTCCAAATATCATGAAATTTTGGCAGTACATCAGTGAAGGATCTACCTTTCGACGCATGTCCTCACTAGAAATATCTATTTTTGAAAAATACTGTGTACTTTGGAATGCACCTAGTATATGTATATGAGCCCTAACTACTAAATGTTCGGATGGAAGAGTTTGCTTCTGATTGCGTAATTCTCAGAATCTACTTTGGCTTTTATGAAAGCGCAAATTCTATGTCGTCTTAAGCTTCTGCAAAGTCTTCAGAGTGAAAAATTCATCAGGAATTGTCTTTTGGGGGTTGTTCCTCAAGGACCTTTTCATATATCATAATATTTGAATGACGTTTAGATTGGAGTTGCTTGATGGCCAGTTCAAGATATTCATTTCATTATCTCTAAGCCATTTGTTTGTAAGTTTGGCTATGCATACACCATCTTGCTGGAAAATGAAATTTCATTTGCTGAATTGTTCTGACGTTAACTGTGCCATATGAATTCTAGTTTTCTTATCCCCTTTGGCGTCATGCATCCTTAAATCATTTCTACTTGTGGAAAATTTAGTGTATGTTTTAAGGGAGGTGTTTCAATGCTCAATATTCAGTTAACTTCTAGCAGTCTTTTGCCGAGAGATTTAGAAAATCTAAGCCAGTTAGAAAAAATATCTCTTCATTGTACTAGTACACAAGTTTTCTCCAGGGTATAAAAATTAATAGCTCTTGACAAAATAGGACAACTACATTTTCCGATGTTTACATGACTTGTCAATGTTTTCTATGATCTTTCACTACAAAATATTAAAGGTGTCCTTGTATTTCAACATTTCTCTAGTCAAAAATGGCGATGATGATTTTCCTGTTCTATTGTCTTACTAAAAGTGTGATTTCTTGTTTATAAAACGGCCTTAAACACTTCTTCTGGAAAGCTTTCCTTACCCTTCATGTCATGTGCTCAGGAAAATCTCCAACATGCACACCAAACTTGGATTCATTACTTAAAATTACTTAAGTCCAGTCTTCACTTGCCCAAGTAGTTCTTGGTTTAGCTCATGTTAAACGCTTATGGAGCTCCAAGAGTGATTTTTCTTTTGCCTTGAGGAAAATAAAATCTTTATTTATCTTTCGACGTTAATAATTATTGCCCATCAAGGTATTTTGCTTTGTTAAAACTGTGTGCCCACTGATGATAACGTTCTTTGGATATGTTAGTGTTTGTTCTTTGGTTCTACACCACAATTTCTCTCACACTTCTTTGCCACTTTCAGGTATCAACAAGAGGTTTGTGAGCTTTTAATAATTGTTGGCAGTTGACCAGAACTCTCTCCAGAACAGTCTATACTATCAGTTTCTTGGTATGTTGAAATTCAATCTTCAACTGTGGATTTTGACATATTCACTATGCCAGCAACTTTTTTCCCCTGATTTTCCCTGCTCCTATTGGTGAATTCTTATTTCACACATTTTTTGGAGGTTGCCAAGCAGCACGTCATAGTTTTGTACAATACTGTCGGTAACACTGACAGACACAGGAATTGCAGCAATGGACATTCAAAGGGCTTACAAATCGAAGTAAATTGAATTGTTTGTAAAATAGTCCTTGAAATGTTACCTAAAGTGTTTGTCAAAGAAAGAAGCTGCTGTAGAATACGTTTATTCTAAAGTTGTGTGACATTAAACTGTTTTTGACAAAATTTCCACTCGTCCGGAAATTTAGTTGTTAGGGCTCAGAGAAAAAATATTCTAAACGAAAGCAAAGGAAATGTCAGTTCTATACCTGAAAAAAAAGAGAATTGGATATTAGTACAGTGGAATTTTGTTGTGAATTAAATTATTCTGTAAAATACAAAAGGGATAATGGACATTGTAACAATTGATGACTTCTAAATAAAAATTTGACATTTGTTGAACAATGTAACAATTCAAAAGATTTGTTATGGAGTGAAGAATCATGATGTCCTTGCAATTGAACCATATACAGTACCTTCAGAAATGATTACAAGCCATGTGACGAGTAGTTTTGTATGGAATTTTATTTCCTTCGTGTTAGCAATTAAATTTCGGTAAAATTAAAAATTGTTAAAACAATATCAAGATTAGATTAAAACAATATTCCGTTTCACCGGCTGGTGATTTGTGTTATTTTCACGAGCTTTTATTCAACCAATCAGCGATCGCATTATCTCGAGCGTAGATGTAACAGTTTGTCATTGTTCATTGTAAACGATTCATTAATATTGATGGCTTGTAATCACTTATGAACGCCCTGTATGTGGTTTTCAACATTTAAATGATGGCTGAAAATACAAATTTGACTCATCTCATTAAAATATTTTAAGTACCTACATGGGGTGTGGCAGAACTTTTTTCAAGGCGATTTTTGGTATTTATGAAAAATAAATTATGAAATTATTAAAATATTTTACTTCTTAAGAATCCTGTTTATCGTTTATCATTTTTTCACGTAGCCAATAATTGAATAAAATTTATGTGGAAATCATTTTCCTGTATAGATAATGTCTGTAAATAAACACATACTTTTGGTTTCCGCTGATTATGACTGATCCATTAAAATTATTAAATTTGTCTTTTAATATTGAACACATGTAAGATTTGTGAAGTTCATGATTGTGTTTGATTAATTAATTCCAGAAGTTGTGTATTCATTAAAAAGTGGTGGTTTCCTGTTACCAAATGACTAAGTAGTTAAGGTTTGTTAACTTTTGAAAAGGAATGGAATAAATTTTTTATCCATAATCGGTAAATTATATGTATAAATCACTTGAAATATCTTTCCAAAACGAGTAGATTTATTAAATAATTTGTTTTCCTATCCACTCCCAAATGTAGCTGTTATTTTTTGAAGAAAAAAAAAAGTTAAATGCAGTGGAGCTCCGTTGTAGACACAATCAAGGGACAGTAAAAATTATATACTTGTATATGGGAATTTTTACATAAAATTAAAAAGCTCTACCCCCACCCTTTTATTTTTATAATTATAAAAAAAATGTAGGAACAGTTTTGGTAAATTTTCTCGTGATTTCAAAGCAATTTTTTTTTTTGAATGCAATGATACAGGGTGTTTGGTGCATCGTTTGCCAAATTGAATTGGCCGAAAAGAGAGGTGATGTGCAATCTCTTTAGTGCCAATAACTCACTCTTGGCTCCATGTGTTTTTTTATTACAACTTTTTTATTGTTGTTTTGACAAATTTCAAAATTCAATATTTAAACTTAAATTAAAAAAAAGTTATTGGTGTAGCCTCCAAATTTAATTTAAATTTTTATGTTTGTATTGTCTGGTTCTATCAAATTCAAAATTACTATCAAATAACATCTAGTTGTCATTTTTATAACTCACAAATTTTTTGGAAGAGGTAAAAAGAAAATTTCCCTACTTTCAACTTCCGTGGCATATACAAGTTCTTTGGCCCGCCCCCAGACGTAAAAATCTAACGGAGTTAGGTCTGGAGAACCAAGACAGATCTATTGTGTGGTGGTTGCCGAGGATCTAACAGTAATCTCTCTGGTACATTGGACTTATAGCAGTTTTTGCAATAAAAGGCTGCGTTTCATGAATTGATACTTTCATTAGGTATGGGTGTGGGTTGTAGTAAACATGAAACCTAAACAAAAAAACAATTCAAAATTAAGTCGTTTATGAGCAGTAGGTCTTGATAACTGGAGTTGTTGTAAGCAGGCTGAAGCGCCATCATTTTCTGTCAGATAAAACAAATGATGGTGTCAAAACGAACCTAGATTTGTTTTTTAAATTTGTCACCTTGTAGGTTTTTAAATATGTAATTGCGAGCATAGTTGGATTGATTAGTTTCTTACGATTGCAGTGACAATGATTGATAGGTTTTTCTTTAGTAATAAGGAGATAGCTTAAGAGTGTCTGCCACAAGCTCAAATTGTTGGAAAAAGATTGTATCTAGGCAGCCATGTTTTTGTTATGTTGTTTTCTAAGATATTATGCTTCTGGCACACTTTCTTGGTCATATCTTATATTGGTTATGACTTTTCTTCAGCAAAAACTCAGAAACGGGATTTGCTGTGTACACTGGTCCCTGGTGTACCGGTGCATGACTTGTAGTTTTTGGCGCATATCATTCTATTCCTGAATTTTTTTGGATGAGTCGTTTTTAAATTCCTGGTGGTTCTAAACATTCATCATACATATGGGATGCTATATGCACAGAGGTCTTGGAGTAGACCCTCCCTATACTTGTCTTCGGAACGACTGTCCCTATCTTCTTTGAGGTGTCGTATCTTGTTAATGCATCCTTGTGTATAGAGCACAAACATTGTTGCTAGATATTTCGCTTTTCCTTTTCCTTAGATGTCTTTCTGATGACTTATTTAACATTCTTGTTTGGGTATCCATTTTCGCTAACAGGAGATTGCAAGTGCTGTAGTTCCTCCTCTAAGCGTTCCGGCTCACAGATGGTCCCTGTTCTTGTATATACAATATGTTGACAATACCTGGATACCTGGGCTTGTCGATGAAACTCAATCTTCAGTCCATCTGTGTAAATTAGCTTTTTGGAAACACTGTACCTCAGGGTGTCGTTTGGTTTTCTCTTGACAAAAGTCAGCTAGGAATTGCAGTCTACCATTTTCTTCCATCTGCATTTACCGGAACCAACACTTTTGCTGACTCCAGGACTTTATTTTCGAAGGTTTCCATATAGATATAGGCCAAAATTGGGGACAAGGGTGAACCTACAGCTGCTTCTTCAGTTTCTTCATAAAAACAGTCCCTATAAGGTATTTTATTATGAGAGACTTATGTAGGTACACATGTCGGCATGTGACTCATTTTAAGTATCACGTTAAGAGTGCCAGTTTGACGTCGAACTGGTCTAGGGTTTGGATACATATGCGAGACAGGTATATGTATCTAGTTCCTGGCACCAATCTGCTGTGGCCCTTTTCCCGGAACCATAGTGTGTGTGTGTGTGTGTGTGTGTGTCCCATGTTGTAGATTCGTTTGTTCTTTATCGCTTGCGACTGTTAGACCGGTCTAGCGTCAGGCTGGCACTCTTAACGTGATACTTAAAATGGGTGACTTGCAGACATGTACCCACACACCCCGGACGTGCAACTCCAGATTTGTACAGGGTGATTCTCAAATGGTGACCAAAAATGAAACCTCTTATTCTTTGGTGAATTTTCAGGGTCTTTCCTATAACGTTTTTATCTAGAACGCTTCATTAAAAAGATACAGGGTGTTAAACTTCAAAAAATATTTTTNTGACGTCGAACTGGTCTAGGGTTTGGATACATATGCGAGACAGGTATATGTATCTAGTTCCTAGCACCAATCTGCTGTGGCCCTTTTCCCGGAACCATAGTGTGTGTGTGTGTCCCACGTTGTAGATTCATTTGTTCTTTATCGCTTGCGACTGTTAGACCGGCCTAGCGTCAGGCTGGTACTCTTAACGTGATACTTAAAATGGGTGACATGCAGACATGTACCCACACACCCCGGACGTGCAACTCCAGATTTGTACAGGGTGATTCCCAAATGGTGACCAAAAATGAAACCTCTTATTCTTTGGTGAATTTTCAGGGTCTTTCCTATAACGTTTTTATCTAGAACGCTTCATAAAAAAGATACAGGGTGTTAAACTTCAAAAAATATTTTATTTTATTATTTTTTTAAATAATTTAAAAACTAGTAAGTGAAATAATTTGGAATTGGGCACATGTATTTATGTAAACATTGTCCAAAATCTGAGGGTTTTTCCTAAAATTTACATGCTCCAGTGGCGGAGATACAGGGTATCGGTGGCATATTTTTCTAAATAAAATACGAGTTTCCATTTTTGGTCACCATTTGTGAATCGCCCTGTATATTAGAACCCCGAGAAAATTTTCAATATGTTAAATATGTACATAATTTTTCATTTACAAAAAAAAAAATTATTGATTTCACACGTTTGCGAAACTTTCATATAAAATTGTTAAGTTTCAGAAAAGTTCTTACAACTTTTGTATTTTTAATATTTTTTCTATCTCCAAAAAGTAATAAATAAGCCGTGAGCGGGTGTAAAATAGAGAGAAGCAAACTGTACGGTTTTATTGAATATAACAGAATATTAATTAATCTTAATATGTTACAGTTATTGAAACTTAATATATGAAGAATATAAACACATTTTTTGGGTTTTTTCTTAATTACTTAGTAACCTTTGATAATGAGTTTTTTAATGACGTACATTTTATCGTTCTTAATTAACCGTGAACTGGGAATTTATTATTTATCTGTTTCACTATAATATATTTTGATAATAAAAATCATATTCATTAATATTAAAGGTCTCGGTGATTTCTTAGAACTGGTTCTCATACAGTTTTAATCAGCAAAGTGTGAACATATGTTATTATTGTTGAGTTTATTCGCAGAATTTAATCTACCAGGCCGAAGCGATTTAAATCGAGTTTTTTTAATTTAAAATTTGATCAATGAAAAGGTAAAGGTGTGTAGTGTAGGCTTTTGTCAGTTTCGTCGCTAAGAAATGTAACTTCCTGTTTCAATAAAATGTTACATAGCAAACTTTGATGTTCTGACTGAATGTTCTTTTATTCATAAATATTGTACATACTATAATCAAATCTGTACTAAATTTTTTCACACAACATGCAAACTAATTTTTAAGTAACAGTGTATGATAATTTTGAAACTGTACATTAGCACTTGCATGTATCCACATCATATCATTTTGGTCATGTTAATTTGTACATACATAAAACTATAAAAACATTAACACTGACATTGGTAAAGTGTAGTATATATCATTCAGTGAATACTTTAAAAGATTTGTTTGTTTAATCTATCCATCTCCGTTTCCGATAAAGCATTTTTCTTATTCTTGTTGTTCATGGTAACGAATCAGTGTAATTGCTGTTTACATTTGGATAGTGACGAACAAATTGTGAACACATAAAATCAAAATTGTGTGGACGGTGCAATGAGACTAGTATAAATAATTGAAATTGCTTTGCAGTCGCCCAACCCAACTCATCATCGAACGAAATCTAGTCCAGAAACACTGATGGTCCTTAGTGGAGTTGATGGTTCTAGAAAACTTTCTGAAAGCATGAACGACCTTAGGCAAGAGGAGTGGGAGGGAGCGGAAACGCCCCCGGGAACTCCCCCTCCTCCTTATCCTAGTCCTCAAGTTTCTAGAAGGGATAGAATTTGTATTCCGGAGGATGGAGATGCCACATTTGGAGATGTGAGTTAATTTTTCATTATTGTACTGTATGCATACATATATCTTCATAATGTAGAGACGGGAAAAGCCCCATCTATTGAATATTCCTGGAAAACTGAACATTTCTGAAATTTGTCTCTTTTTCCGCGATCTTTTCAGAGACATTTCAAGACATTTTGTTACCATTTTAATTAAAATGAACACATGATTTGAATTGTGCTCCATTTTCATTCCAAAGAGTTGGTGGTCGTTTTTGAATGACCCAAAGATTGTCTCTGCCCCAAATTCGACAGTTTTGCTTGTTCACATGCCCACTATGATGGAAATGTACCTCGTCGCTGAAGGTGATTTTTTTTTAGCAAAATCGCCATCCATTTGTTGATTCTCCAACATCCAATCAACGAATGTCCGGAGCATTAAATGATCGTCTGGTTTCAAGTCCTGGATTAGCTGAATCTTGAATGGATGTAGATGCAGATCTTTTGTTAAAATCCACTGTATTGTGCTTTTTGAAATGTTTAATTGCAGTTACCGACGGCACACTGAGGTTACTTGAATTTCCGCCATACTATCACTCATTGTAGCTATATTTTCGACTGAACGTTCAGTACAAGGCTAGCCTGTTTTTTTATTGACTGCAACTGAACCTGTTTGTTGAAATTTGGCAACTATATTTTCACAGTTGTTTCATTTGGGGTGTTCCTTCTAACGAAAATTCCATTCCACGTAATTAGCGCACAGTCTCGGCTACACACTCTCCATACTTGTAACGAATTTTCACAATCTTCACTCGCTCATGCGTCGTATAGCACTCCATTTTTCTAACCGTAACGTATTTACTACAAACGTGATCTTGCACAACGCTGCCAATCAACTCTGGAAAGAAAATTGCGCACAATTCAAATCCTGCGTTACTTTTGGGACATCGTTTACTTGCAAAATAGATTGTAATTTCTTAACGCCCATCTAGTGTATTTGAATATTTGATAAATATAAGGGTCATATTTATAAATAAAGGCTACTTTTGACTTTTAGAAAGAGATCACTAGTTTTTTTCTCATATTCTGTCATGAAAATAGAATTTTTATAATTTTTTGGTAACTTTCATACTTTGCCGCTGAACAAGTTAGTGTTACCTCAATGAAGATACACAAACATGCCGTCCGTCATCAAACACTGAAATAAATAACTTTTTAAAGTTATTACTTACACTACCCAAGACACCACTAAATACCACAATACATCTTACTTTAAAATTAAACAACAATGTACTGAACAAATTCTATTTCGATTTCAGTAAAAACTAATACTTTACGCAGGAAATCGAGAAATTATATAATATTATAAATACTTTCTGATCAATCGATAAACTGAAAACTAAAATAAATGTAATAAAATAAAGTGCTGACATATTTGGCCATTTTCATTTCGCCAAGTGAATGTTGGCCTTTCGTTTTTTGCCCACTAATCACTTTGTTGTCAGATCACATTGGGTGGATTGATATTATGTAGTTCATCTAAATTAGCTTAACGTCAGAAGTCATAGACTGAATACGGTTCTTTAAAAAATGGTAACATGCTTTTTATTAAAAACTTGAAATGGTTTTAAAATTATTTCAAATTCATAGTTTTCGGACACCTTACGTAGCAAAATAAAAATTTCAGTTTTGATGTTTTAAATATTACTGTAGGGTATTATTTTGTTATTTTAAATATACAGGGTGTAAGAAGTTTGACTGCCATTACTTTCACAATTTCATCACAACGTGACAACAGCTAATGTTACACAGCTGATGCACACCACTTGTGCACGCGGCAGACATGTCCTACGGAATAACAAAAATGTAAACAACTATTATTGTAAAACGTTTAGTAAACTTCAAGACCATTGTTTTCCAGTTTTTAAATAAATAAAATAAAATGTATCGATTTTGTAGGACGCAGATAGTGTTGTGCTTAAATTTTAACTCGAATTTTAGTAATTATAAATCTCTTAAAACAAACTTGTCCTATGGATAACAAAAATGTAAACAACTATTAACTATTGTGAAACATTTAGTAAATTGCAAGACAATTGCTTTCCAGTTTTTAAATATATAAAATAAAATGTATCGAATTTGTAGTGAGAAGATAGCGTTGTACTTAAATTTTAACTTGAATTTTAGTAATTATGAATCTCTTAAAACAGGAACTTTTAATCAAATTATGAATTTGAAAAATATGTACATTGAAATACGAAAAAAAATAGTTTTTTTAATGAAAACTGTAATTAAAAAAATTGGGACATTTAAAACGTGTATATATGTAAAAGTTTTTAACCTTACAAAATTCATACAAAATATAATGTATTATAGTAATACATAAAATGAAATGAAATGTTACGTTAATGACGCAAAAATTCATATATTGTTGTTTGTCTCCTCGTTTTCTTTAAAATAGCGTCCAGAAATCGTATTTCTAATTTGGAAATAAGGTCCAAAGACCAAATGTTTAAGCTGATTGGTTAGGATAATAGCTTCACCATAATTTGGTATAGCTTCTGTTGGTACTGGAACCTCATCAACATCAGAATCTTCGGAAAATTCTTGTATTTCAACAAGGTTTTCTGTTTCTAGTCCTGAATCTGGATCTTCAACATACAAATTTCCATCTAGGTTCAAAAAATCATTAAGGTTTTCATTATCAGTCAGTTCCAACAAATTCTTATTTTTGGATCAGATATATGTGACATCCTCAGTTAACTAATCTTCACTTTTATTTTCATGGTTAAATCCTGCTTTACGGAAGCAATTTTTAACTGTTTCCTTTTTATTTTATTTTTTTGTACGTTTAAGAGAACATTTTCTTGTGTCCGCGTCCGTTCAAGAGAATGTCCGTCCAAGAGGGAGTTAACACAATGGAAATTATATGAGAGTTGGTCGGTACTTACCAAAAAGCAAAATTCAGTAATTTTTAAATACAAAGTACAAAACAAACAAACAAACTACAACAACATATGCTTAAAATGTCCACCACCATTATCGATGCACGCATAACATCTTCGAATCCAATTTTCGCGAACTCGATAGAAAATACCCGGATTTATCCTTATTTGACGGGCAGCGGCAAAAATTTGTTCTCGCAAGTCTTCGACTGTCGAATTCCATATACCAACTGAATTGCGTATTGTTGGTTGTTGAACACCTTAGTACCTCGTGTTAACCGCCGCGACGTTGTCACATTGCTCGATATGAATTTTATCAAATTTTTAAATTTATTACAATGCTAATTATTTTTTAGAATTAAGCATAAAGAAGTTCAAAACAGTGATAAACATTGTATTTTATGGTATTCTATGCACGCAGTTATGTCAATATTCCTTAATTAATCGAACTTTTTTACATCAAATTGGAGAATTTGATTTTTTTTTTTCTCGGAAATGATTGAGTTTAGGACCCATGTCATATAAGGCTTTTTTGTTTATTTTAATATATTTTATCGTCTGTTAAAATTAAGGCATTCAAACTTCTAACAATTTGTATATTATTCAGAGAACATAAAAATATAATTTTGTAGCGATGTGAATGATGCTAAAACACTCAACCAAAGAATGAAAGTGGGTAATACGTAAGAAAATTTCTAAAAGAATCTTCAAATCAAATATAGTCCAGTTTGTTCAATTCATTATTATTGTTGAGTTCATCATGTTGTAAAAATGTAAAAGATAGAAATAAGTCACCATGTTAGCTGAAGATTTCAAAGAAAACTCCGTTAATCCTTGTTTTTATTTTCTTAAATATTTTTTTGTGGAGTTTATTCTTCTTAAAAAAAAAGCAGTAAAACAATTCATATACCTACTTAAGTATATACAGTAATCAATCTAATTGAAAAATTTATTTCAGAAAAAAATTATAAATATTTCTATCTTGGATGTTAGGATTATACCCACATTTATACAGTATTAAACGAAAATATTTTGAATAGACATCTGCTTCTTATAAACACCATATATTAAAAACAAATTTTTAGAACTTAATGGATTCTCCTGATGCCTCACCTTTTCGGGGTAATGGATCTACACGTGTATTGGCAAACAGTTCTCCAATACACGCTGCTAATCCTCAAGTCTCCCAAGAACCCATTATAAGTATGGAGGATGACGAAATCTCAGACCAAGAAATTGTAAGCACTGATTACGTTACATTAATTATATCAATCTTTTTTTCACTGAAAGTAAGATTTTCTTTAAGAGAAATAATGTGACCAAAAAAAATACTAGCTTTCACTGAAAAGAAAGGTAAAAATAAAAAATAAATAAAATTAATTTCACTAACATTGCACTCTAAACGATATTTGGGTTAGTTTTTCTTGTCATGTTTCTTTTTTTAATAATTTGAAAGCTAAAATAAATAACAATGAAAGCAATGTTGTTAGTAATTTTATCCAGCACCAAGGATTACAAATTTGTTTTAATTAATTTTGATAGTTGAAATTCGTAGAGAATTTGATTTCCCTTAACTTTTATCACTTCGATAAAAAAATCACGGGTGTTTTAAAGGTAATCGTACTTTTGTGTGATTTTAGAATCAGTTCAAGGACCATGGTTACTTCAAATCCCTTTCCAAGTTATGGGAGCACTTACCTCATCTAGCCGTCTTCACTAATTATATATTATCAAATTCTGATCCCAACAGTCTGATGTTTTACCTATTAACGGACCTTTATAAGGAAGGAAATGCCAAAGAAATGAGAAAATGGGCTTTTGAGATACATTCATGCTTCTTAGTTCCAGGAGCGGTAAGAAATTTATTAAACTGTTTTATTTTAGGTTATTTTAGGTTTAATATTGACCGCATACATTAAAACAATACAAACACCGAACATAAAAATTAGAGTATATAAAAATATCTAGTATGGCAGCTGTAATAGTCGATTTTAGTTTGTGTTATTTTACATTTTCGTTATGTCTTTTACAGTGATATTAATTCCAACCCAGCTAAATCTTTTTACAAACATGACACTGGTGCATCACAATGTAATCAGAAAATTTTTTAGTAAATTAGTGAAGCAATAGGCATTTATAAATTTGTTTAGAGGTGGACCTGTATTAATGCATTAAGAGGGCTCTATTACAAAATAGACAACCAACAATACATTTTTATAGATTTTATTACACCGTTTGTCTAAATATGAATTAATGCACAAATAACAGACTTTCTACCATCTTAACGCAGATTTTCTATAAAATGGAGTTTTTTTGAAACTCAAATTACTTTTCGTTGTAAAGAAGTTTGTAATTTTCCACTTTTGAACAAGCAGCATAGTAAATTACTAATTTCTTTACACCAAAAAGTAATTTGAGCTTCAAACTAACTCCATTTTATAAAAAAATCTGTGTGAGAATGGAGGAAAGTCTGTTATTTGTGCCTTAATTCATATTTAGACAAACTGTGTAATAAAATCTATAAAAATGTATTGCTGGTTGCCTATTTGCTGTAGAGCCCTCTGAAATGCACTAAACAAATGAAATAAACCACTGTGCAGCAGTTAGCGAGTTTTATGGGTACCCCATCTGGGGTCCAGTTACAGCAAAAATTCACGAAAAAGTGCTAGGAAAAATACAAAAAAAAATTTGTTCTATAAGTATTCAAATGTTCATTTATATGGTTAAGCCCCGCCGAACGTGAATCCGCGGTCAGAATTGATGATTCTTTTTCAAAAAAATGGGTCAATTAAGGTCAGATATCACGAATTTTCAAAAATAACCAATTCGCGCCAAATTTGGTATCCGGCAGTTTTCAGGGTCGCTGATCACGGATTCGAGGTCAGTTTTGCAAAATTCAAGATGACGGATCCAAGATTTCTGACCAAATTTAAAAAAGAAACACATTTGTGCCATATGGATATAGAAAAAAGTGTTTTTTTGTATTTTTCCTAGCAGTTTTTCGTGAATTTTTGGTGTTTTTGACCTGTTTTTTGAGGTTAGGAAATTCCTGTGATGGATAGCTCAATTCTGACACAGGATTCGTGATCAGGAGGCAAAATTACTACGGATAACATATGTCGCATGAAAAGTACAAACAACTTTTTTTTTGTGTTTCTTTATTTTCCGCATAACTTTAATTTTCATTTAAACAGCATTTTGAATTTTGAAAAATGGTTCGTTAATATTAAATTAAAAAATAAGTTTAAAAAAAAACTAATTTTATCTGTCAGTTGTTTATGAAGAAAAATATATTTCTTTTCGAGATCTAAAGCACAATCCCTATTTGATTTTCTTATTTTGCAAATTTTGTTTGAAATTTTTTCATCACTCTCTCATCACTTTGTGGACCTAGAAATCGTCTTCTAAAATCTGGTATGTCTTATTTCTTATTAAAAATATGATAACTTCAGTTTTCGCCAGCCACTGCACATTCCCTACTTTTTGATAGATATTAAAATTGATTCCGAAGAATAATTGAATAGAAATCGATTTAAAAAGAATAATTAAAATAAATATGTTTACGAAAGTACCGTAAAAATAAGGAATCGTTTTTTTATGCAGCCTCTACGCTTAAGCAACGTCGATGAGAACATAGCCAGAGAAATCGACGATGTCCTTACGAAAGAATTTGATAAAGAAGACCGGTTACGTAAAATATTCTGGAAGGCCAGGTCTAGAGCCAAGGAGGAACTAACGAGGCTACTAGCCGAATTCCAACAGAAGAGAACCGCCGGGTTAGGTACAATTTTCGGACCCACCGACCAGGCCCTCGCAGAAGTTTATAACGATAAAGCGAAGGAAACTAAATTGTACGAAACGTTGTTCTTAGAGAAATTAGACCCTTATTTAGACGAAATTGAAAAGGAAAATTGTGATTTGAAGCGTTATTATACAGCCGCTGCCTTCACCACGGTCCTGACGAGAATTTTCCAGATTCGTCCCGCCCCGCACGCACTCGATAGGTGTCCGACATTTGTTAGTAAGGAGAAATCTTTCCGGACGAAGTTTATCGGGAAGTATTCTAGAAAGGTAAGTGCGTATTTCACATAATTTTTTAATGTTTTGTCAAATATCGATCAGTTGCAGTAGGTATTTTAGACATTTATTTGTTGTCTTGTCTAGATTATTGCATTTGATGGGGAGGATCATTATTTATAAAAAAAAATTGACATAAATACGTATATTGAACATTAGGTGTGGAACACTTTATTTTCGAGATGCAAGTTGTTGAAATTAAAAAAAAATATTTGTAATATATATTACATGAAACTTGGCTAATGATTTGTTTAACTGAAGATAAAAATTGATTAAATTGATTTATAAATACAGGCCACCAAATATTTTGAAAATTTGGTTAGTTTCTAATTCCCCTTATTTCTAGGAAAAGAAATCTCTCATTTTATTGGAAGAATGAACTCTTTGTAGAGTTGTGATATTTTTTTATTTCACAATAAACTTTCCATCTAAAAGAATCCATTTCACGTAAAAAAGTAGGATTTTTGTTAGAAATACAATTTTAAATACAGGGTGATTCAAAACTTATATATAAAAAAAAAACACATTTGGTCCTGTTTCTACAAACTAACACAAATGTTGTCCTGCTTCACCATAACACTAACATTGCACCATAATACAAATGTTGTCTTGCTTCACCATAAATTAAAACGATCTCCATCAACTTTGACAATTGTATTGGAAGTCCCCGAGGCCACGATAAAGGCTTCTCCATCATAATATTTATTGCCATTTTAATTTTAATTTTAAATATCATTTTTTTTGACATAGTCTGTAAATTATTAATTGTTTGAAACACTGTTGCTTTTTTTTTTTTTGGTATTTTGTATTAGCGTTTTTCCAGTATGTAGTTTTGAGGCAATACCATTTTCACAAAAATAACCCCTGTCTAATCATTCGCAAGGCCTTATTTCATTAATTTAAAAAAAATTGCACAGTCGGCTAAGTAATAAATAGGGAAAAATCCATTTATGTCATCAAAATAAAAATAATCTGCAACCTAGAAATTTTTATTCTTTTTTGATATCATTAAAAAATTCACAGTTTCTACTTGAATATTGTTTTTCCATTAACCTCACCATAATATGCACTATTACAAACTTATTCTTGAATGAAAACTGTTACTTTTTAGATGTCATGTACTTAATATGCATCACCTTGAAACATGATGTATTGGCTACTAGTGTCTGTGAAGTAAAAGTGAATAATAATATTTCACTGTAATACAAATGTTGTCTTGCTTCACCATAAATTAAAACGATATCCATCAATTCCGAGTGTTGCGATACACACAAGCCATTTTTGACACTAACTAGGTACTAAAAAACTATTGTAAACACTATCGGAAACTATAAGGATTTTACAAAAATTTTTTTACGATTACTCCATTTTTCATGCCGCATCTATTCCCAAATTTTTTTGGATAAGTTGTGAATCAGCTTGTATTGTTTGTAATTATTTATTTGTGGCATAAGTTTTGTTTTTTTTTATTATGTATTTTGTCACATGCGAAAAAATTAAAAAATTAGTCATTCGAGGGTTATTTTTTAAGAAAATAATTTTACCTAACCAATTATTTCATACTGAAAAAGCAAACAAATACAAAGATCAAAAAACATTACTCACCTTGAACTCTATTGATGGATATGTGGGAAGCCGCTTGAAAAATGTTTTTGAAATTGTGGTGGTGTGATACGAGCCGTGGGTCTACCAAGCTAAAATATATCAAGGTTATCGTATTTCCGGTTATACAGGAAGTCGATACCAACTTTCTTATTTTAAATGGAACCCCCTGTATATTACTGCATTTTTGAAAAGAGCATTTATTGTTAAGTTGAAAGCATAGCACACTCCATATTTAGGACCGACCGTTTCCGAGATATTTTGATTTTTAGGCAAAAATTGACAGATGCAGAGTGCCAGTGAAATTTAGTTTCCCCAGAAATGGAAATTTTCCAGTTTTTATATAAGATGGTAAAAAAAATGATCAAATATGAAGTTCAGAAAATGTGGCAAACTCGAGTTTTTAAATGGAAACCCTCAATTTTTTAATGTATTTGCATTCTGCATTAAAATTGAATGTAACTTCGTTAAAGCTTCCCTATATCTAAACCCAGTCGTTTTCATTTTATTTTCGAATAAACATTTCCTTTTTCCCAAAATAGTTTTTCCATTTGTATTGCGCATTTTAAGTTGGCCGTGACAGGTAAGTAACAATCAACATGACAACTGTCACATATTTTTACAGCCGCCTCGCTCAACAGACCTGGATTATTTTATTTGGGGGACAATAAAAAATAGTGTGTATAATAACAACAAAGGAAAATTGTATGCATAGAGTAAGGCAAGGATTTGAGCAGCTATCACAGGGTTCCATTAGAGCAGCGACCCACAAGAAACTAATCTGAAGGTATAAAAAATGTTTAGAAGTTGAGGGAAGACATTTTGAACATTAAAATATATTTGACAGTTAAAAACCTGTAACAGTTGTCATGTTGATTGTTACTTACCTATCACGGCCAACCTAAAATGTGTCAAACAAGCACAAACACCATTTTGGGAGAAGGGAAATGTTTATTCGTAAATAAAATGAAAACAACTGGGTTTAGATATAGGGCAACTTAAATAAATATGTTAAAAAAATTGAAGGTTTTCATTTAAAAATTTCAAGTTTTCCACATTTTCTGAACTTCATACTGGTTTATTTTTTTGACCACCTTGTATAAAAGCTGGAAAATTTTCAAGTCAAATCCGATAAATTAGGTCTTCCTCTACAAAATCTCCGATTCCCACAAAAAAATAAACCTGTGTTTCTGGGAAAACTAAATTTTGCTGCATCTGTCGATTTCTCCCTAAAACTAAAAATATTTCGGAAACGGCCAATCCTAAGTATGGAATGTGCTATGTTTTCAACTTAAAAATAGATGTTCTTTCCAAAAATGCAATGATATACAGGGGGTTTCATTTAAAATAAGAAAGTTGGTATCGATTTACGATATAACGGGTATTTCAAAAGATCCTTCAAGCGGTTTCCCAGATATCCATCGATGATGGGACACCCAGTATATCCTGCACTTCCTTTAAAAAGTTACTAATGTTTTGAAGATCTATCTTTTTTGTCCTTTGAACTTTTGACTTTTCGTTTTTTGAATTATTTTTTTTTGTCGAACCCCATTCAGTTATGTGACCGTTTTCCCAAGTGTGATCGCAAATTTTTGAGTTCTCAAATTCTCGTTTTTTAATGTAATCTTTGCACTCGTCTATTCTAATTTTTACAGGTTGAAAGATATCTCCAACATAATGTTTATTACCATTTTTTGAATTTTAAAAATCATTGTTTGGACAAAGTCGGTAAATTATTAACTGATTGAAAAACTGTTGTTTTCTTTTTTGGTATTTTGTATTTGCCTGCTTTTTTCAGTGTGAAGTTTTGAAGTTTCTGTTAGGAAAAATTATTTTCACAAAAATAACCCCTGTCTGATCCTATTAGCACAAGTCTTTATTTAATTCATTAAAAAAAAATCACTGTTGGCTAAAGAAAAAACAATTTTAGTCATCAAAATAAAAAAAATCGCCAACTTAGAAATTTCTACTTTTTTTTTGAGATGCCCTTAAAAAATTACAATAATTTCTACTTGAATATTATTTTCCATTAACTTCACCATTATATGCAGTTTTACAAACTTATTTCTGAATGAAAACAATCACATTTTAGACGTCGTGTACCTAATATGTATCACCTTGAAAACATGATGTATTGGCTACTAGTGTCTGTGAAGTAAAAGTGAATGTGAAATAATAGCGCCAGTAAAGTAAAAGCGGACGTGAAGTAATTGCGTCCCTAACATAATATTTGAAAAGTAACATTAAAAAGATATTGATTAACAAAACGAACCCAACTTTTTTAAATTTATTGAAGTCCATAAAAATGCAACTATTTGGGAATATAAAATTAACAGTTTTGAACTTTTTCCAATGACATTGTATTTAGAACTATATTTTTAATGAGAGGTGTATTCAATGTATTTTTTTTTTCATTGTTGCTTGTAATGGAAAATCTTTAAGAGTTGATTTTCATGAGAGAATGGAAACTTTGTAGAAACTAAGAGGTTTTTGAAAAATAAATATTGGGCAAAAGTTGCAAAAAAAATGTGGTTAAAATTTTGTCACTTTTTTTGGAGCATCCTGTATTATTTCACACAAAATTTAATTTTAATATAATTCAGAAAATATTTTTAAAAACAATTTTTTTAACTAGAACACTATTTCAAAACTGCCTCGAGGAGAAATATTTTAATATATTTTCTATATATTTTTTTATTTTTTTTTAATATATTTTTTTAATCTTGTATATAAAGTTTGGACGGGTTAAGTTAAAATTCAAATTAATTCTGTTTCAAAGTGCAAATCATGATATTTAAAACAACGTATTACATTTATTGTATTTTTATGGTCAATACTACTGTAATAAATCTCATTACTGATTGAGTTTAATTCGAGACAATTTATGTCACCCTGAGAAATACACAAGCCAAGAGTCACATTAATATTATTGATAAGATCTTGTAGCGTCATTAGTTTGTGTGGCTGTTATTTTTAGTGTACACACACCATCATCTTAAAATTATTATTGACTAGTAAGTACTACTTCCCATTGTATTTAATTTCCATAAAAAAACATCTCTAGCAGTTTTTTGTACCAGTAAAAATAAATTCCTTGGAGTTCTTGTTTTATAGCTCTGTAGAAGAATTTTTTTGCGTATTTGTTTTGAAACTAAATCTAAATTATTAATTTTATTAAATAGACAGAATAAGTTTTTCTAAAATTCCCATTTTGAACAGTTCATAGGTGATTTTAAAAAATTTGATATTATTTTTGTGCGCATTGAAAAGAGATTCGATAGGTAGGTGGGATAAACTTGTATATATTTTTGGTAAATAATGATAATTGCTTATGTTCTGTTTTGGTTTGATTTACGACCTTAAAAATAAAAACAAAAATTTTAATCAAGAACAAAATTTTAACCAACTTTCCATTTAGAATACAATAAAATATTTATTAAAATGAGTTTATTTATCAATATTTTTAACATCTATTTCATCTGTCATTAACAACAGTGATAGATACACATTTTAGCCCTGACGAAATGAATTTTAAATAAATACTAAAGAATATGAGTGTTGCCTTCTATATTTCGGGAATAGATATCAAGAAAAGAAATTAATTATCGTATATGGCTTTATTGTTTTTCTCCATGAAGAAATATACACTTTTGCATGCTCCGGAACTAATTTTCGAAGCACTTCTCCCATTCCGATAGATGTACTTCCAAAACATACATTTTCCAACTGCTTTTTCAGACGTTGAAAAACGTTGAGCTTGTAATTTATTTAATTATTTTTAATGTGCGGGAGTAAAAAAGTCATTAGGTGCCAAATCAGGCCTGTACAGCGGATGATTCATTAATTCGACTTTCTCAAAAACTTTCTTAAGAAGTCTCTTGTTTAAGCCAATGTGTGGGAACTCACATTGCCCTGGTGGAGAATGATGTGTCTTTGGTGTGTACCATTCAGAATTGACCATCTGATGTTGCACTAATGGTATAGTTACCACATATCAAATTTTTTCGAAAAAAACAGACGACCGTTTGCTTAGAAGTATTTTGTGTGCAAATAACTTTTGTTGGATTTGGTTCATCTTGAAAGACTCAAACAGTCGACTGCTGTTTACTTTCGGCATCTGTTACGATGTCATAGTTTTGTTTTAAAGCACCGCGATCGTATTTCTTAAGCATTTCTTTTGACTAATCAACACAAGGTTTTTTTTTGAGCGTTTGACAGACTATGTGGGATCCAACATGGATATTTTTTTTTTGCTGGCCGAAAGTTAATGCAATATTGAATGTTTGCCCAAGGTTGCCTCGATTGCACACTAAGTCTTGTGACAATCTTGCAATATCAGTTGCAGAACAACAACCGATTTTTGACGACTTTCACGAAATATGTCAGTGAACTAACCATGGTTGAATTCCGCATACCACCGATATACAGTGGTTTTTGATGGTGCTCCATTGCCAAAAGTCGAATTAAGTTCATCGATGCACTGTTGTTGAGGTAATCCATGTCGGAAGTTGTACAAAATAATGGCACGGAAATGTTTAGGACCTATTTCTCTTTTTCGGCTGTCAATGAGATGAATTTTTCAAGTCACTGTAAAAAACACAAATAGCGATTGTACGTGAAAACGTTCTAAGTAAGTATACCACCAACAAGTCAAACTTTACGATAGGGGTAAGTAGGTTGTCAGATGGCAGCACAAGGATCATCCATTCCCGAAATATAAAAGACAGCCCTTGTAGTAATTAATCATGATTTATTAGTTTTTCAGTTTTTTTTTTCAAAGATTTTAGCAGAGTTATAAGCTAATTTTCTAGTTGTTTTACAGCCAAAGCACTTTTATATTCATTTTTTGTAGGTATATATTATTTTAAATTAAATTTATAAGAACATTTTTTACAATTAATTATATGCAGTGTACAAAATATACGGGAGTATTATAAATTTATTTTATATTGTCGTGACCTTGAGTCATTTTCAAGGTCAACTTTGTTTTTTTTTTAACGGAAACCCTTATTTTCAACCCAGGATTTGGAAAGACTGGAAAATTCTACGTTCAGATGATGTATCACGTGTGGGGTCCATTTTATCCCCTAAGGTCACGTGAAGGCCAATTTTTTTTTAATTGAATCTTTTCACCTAAATGACCCCGCAAAGTTAAGGTTAAGCGAAAAATAAGATTCAGGAAAAAAATTAACCTTCACGTGACCTTGGGGGGCCAAATGGACCCCACACATGATACATCATCTGAACATAGAATTTTCCGCTCTTTCCGAATCCGGGGTTGAAAATAAGGATTTTCATTTTAAAAATACTAAGTTGACCTTAACATGACCTTCAAAATGACTCAAGGTCACAGACAAGGTCACGACAATATGGGCCCTTTGGAGATCAGTAACTTTCATCTGAACCATTTTTCACATAACCATGTACTTTGGATTTTAGAAGGGGTGAATGGGTGGTCTGGGACACCCCGTATATATCATTCTCTTAAATTAAATTTTATTTGATCAAATATTAGGTGAAAAAAATATAAATACATAGCAAATAATTTTTTATGCCTACGTGAAGTCTATGTTTATTAACAACAAAATAAAATCAAGATACTGACAGGTCTTTATTACTTACATTTCTATATTATGAAATATTTCTCTTTCAGTTAAGCGTCTTCGGCCACCAGTACATCGCGCAACAATATTATACTGTCATAGGTTGTAATAACTGCCACCAAATCATATTTGGAATTAGTCCCCAAGGATACCAGTGTTCAGGTGGGAATTCTAATTAGAATTGTTAATATTAAAAATTAACCATTCTTTTTATTTTTCCAGTATGCCATATCAATCTACATAGACATTGCGTTAAACTTTACGACGACAGTTGTCCCGGACCTATAATAAAAAAGGAGAGAGGCATCAGGAAACTAATCGGTATGAAGGACAACACCGACCACAGCAGGATCAAGAAGACGTCGCACTTCTTGCAAAGTATGTTTATATGAGGTTAGGGGAGTAGGTGAAAGATATATAACCGTTTGTTTTGTTCGCAGTGGAAAAAGAACGCAGGCAAATGGAGGAGAGGGACAGCAGTTTTGAACAAAGCGAAAGCGGTAAGTCTATTTATCTTTACAAACATTTAGAAAACCAGTTAAATTGTGATAGTGTTTGTATCCTGATACACATGTTATGGTAATTACGTTGCTGTTAGACAAAATGGAGTGCTCTGTGACAGATGAGTGAGTGAAGAGTGTGAAAATTCATCACAAGTTACGGAGAGTGTGTAGCTGAGACTGCGCGCAAATTACGTGGAATTTTCAGTAGCGAACAAGCAAAACTGTCGAATTTGGGGCAGGTCATTCAAGAATGACCACTGTATACCCAAAAAGTATAGTTTGGAAAGGATTTTACGTTTGTGGGGTGATTGGTCGTTTCTTTTTTGTAATGAATTTTCACAATCTTCACTTGCTTATCCATCATATAGCGAACTGAAAATGGAGCACAATTCAAATCCTGCTTTACTTTTGGAACACGCTTTAGTAAAATATTAAATCTTTCATTTTACACTTTTTTCTGCTTTAAAGAGTGGGTTTAATCGTTAGCTGTTATTTCATCTTTTTTAACTGAATTTTTCAGAAATATTCGTACATAATTTTTATGATGGTGAAAATTAAATTAATTAATTAATTAGTACACTAATGCAAATATTTCAGGGGTCAAAAGAATTTTGGACATTTTTCCTTGATTTTTTACACTGTATTTAGGTAAAAAATGGTCGTATCGGGAATTAAAAAAAAAAAGCATTTTGAAGCTCTAAGATTCAAGTTTTTAGATCTTTTGGTCGAAATTTTTTTATAATTTTTTTATCAATTCTAGAAATAGCGCGACGAAAAAATTAAAACATTTTTTTTTTTCCGAGTCCACAGACCAAAGGATCCTTTTTGTCTTCAATCATCGATCATCTCGGTGACAAATGGTCTTATAGAGAATTGAAGGGTAGTTTTGAAAACTTAAATAAATTTCCTGTATCATGCTGCCACAACTTTACGTAACAAAAAATTTTTTTTTCATCTTTTACACAAATTTTAAAAAACAGGAAAAAAGGGGTAATTTATGGTTTTTTAGAAAATAGACGGCTAAATTAGAAATATTCACACATCGTGAACCATTTCTTTGAATTTTTGAAAAAAATTAAAGTTTTTTTGAGCTTAAACACTAATGATTAAATTGGAAAAAAATTTTTTGAGGTTTTTTCACATTTTTACCGAAAATAACGTTTAAATTGATGAAAAAAAAAAAAAAAATTAAAAATTTGTTTTTTTTTTTTGGAAACGATTCAGCTTTTCCGTCCTATGCTTCTGTTCATCAACTTTTAATTAAATTAAAATTAAAGTTGATGACCCAAACCAGATTTCGACCTTGATTCATGTCGTTTTTTGAGACAAATTTCTAATTAATTTTTGTGCATTCTGTAATCACTTAAAAAACAGTTTTTTTCAAAACTACCCTTTTCCTTCTCTGAAAAAAATTTAATTTTTTTTTTCACCCATTTAAACGTTACTTGCGGTAAAAATGTGAGAAAAATTCAAAAAAGTTTTTTTTTCCATTTTAATCATGATTATGAACTGTTTAATCTCATAAAAACGTGACCCTTTAATTTTTTTCAAAAGTTTGAAATAAAGAAACAGTTTTGCTAGATCGAGATGAAACTTCACAGGGTTCTTCTAGGTATATCGAACTGTAAGTCATGCTTAACATTAGTCATTTCGTGAGTATTTCTAATTTAGTTGTCGGTTTTCTAAAAAACCATAAGTTATCCTTTTTCCAATTTTTTTAAATTCATGTAAAAGATGAAAAACAAAATTTTTTATGAAAAGTTGCGGGAGCATGTTACAGGAAATTTAGTTTTCGAAACTGCTCTTCAATTCTCTGTACGACCATTTGTCGCTGAGATATTGATGATTGAAGAAAAAAGGATCCTTCCATTGAAAGTCCAATATTTCGATGAAAAATGGTTGTATCGAAATTTATTAAAAAGAAATTGAAGCTGAATAAACAAGTTATCTGGTTCATGATATGGCTTAGCTGAAAAAAATTTTTCCAAGTCTGTGGAAAAAAAAATTTGCAAAATTTTTTTGTTGCGCTATTTCTTAGAATTGCATGATATCCGTCGCTCCTAAAAAATTTCGACCGAGAGATCTAAAAACTACAATCTTAAAGCTTCAAAATGCTTTTTTTAATTCTCGACACGACCATTTTATAGTCTGTCAAAAATCATGGAAAAACTTTGGAAATTTTTTTGACCCTTTAATTATTCCTGTAGTAAAATTTTTTTTTTTAGTACTTTTTTATTACTGGTTTTAAGGATCTCAGAACCCGTGCTGATATTTAAAGTAGGTAAAGGTCTTTCGGTTTTTTACGCCGTGACCTATGTACCTGGTCATTGCCAGTTATAGAATTACGTGCCCTGCCCTTGTCGTTCTCGGGCTAAGCTCTATCGGGGTGGGCCTATGGGTTCTACTAGGGGGTCAGCCCCCGCTGAGCCTAGCCTGAGAACAACAAGGGCATGTCAAGGATTCTTAGCCACGGCTAGGCCATAGCATGACACCCCAAAAAGCCATCATGCTTTAAATACTTTTTTTTATCCATTTAGGTTATTTTGTCACACTGAAAACAAATTGAAGCATTTACTTGAAAAAAGGTACTAAACTAACGTTTAGTAGTCTGATAAAACTAACAAAACTGGTTTATTGTTATCTTCGTACAACAGTGTGAAAGGTATTATTATCGTGGAATGCAGTTTATGAAACAGGTATAATTTTATAGTCACCAAATGTGTTAGTATCTATCTCAAATTCGATTAAACTATTCAAAAATTTTAAGCAAAGAACCGTAATTAATTTTCAGCAAGTATTTGTTAAATTTGTCTGAATTGTTTTATTTTAACAATTTGTTTTTTTTTATTTGTGTATGTTCCTAAAAGGGTATAGCAGAGAGGCGGACATAATATAACTATTACGGGATCTTGCCACTTTTGCACGTTCGATACAAAAATATATATTTTAATGAGTGATATAACCTTCACTACACATTAAATTTGTGCTTAAAGAGTTCTAATTATTAGATTTGTATTTTAATATCATGATTAAAATTAATATTTCTCTGGCCAAATTTGCAAATCTGATAGATGTTTTTCAACCATGTTGATTTTTCGTCATAAAATTGGAATATGAGCAAATGCCAAGAATACAACTAACCTTACGTTGTACTGATATTTTTTAAATAAGCTTCCCTCACTTTTTGTCGTGTCCTTATGCCACTGAGGGCAACAATTGCCTCAATAGTGATTCCCAGTTTTAACCCCACTGACAAAATTCCATGTACATCATTGTAAGACATAGTCTATTTTTTTCCTTTTAGGGTTTTTCACTATTAGTGTCATCCCTATTTTCCCTATTAATCAAAATATGAAAGGATAAAAAAATGTTAGAAAAACATTTGGGGAAACTTTTTTAATATCTTCGTTGGAGAACTAATTAAAAAATGTCGCGTTACTGACTAAGTTTCTTTGTATCTCCATTACTTTAAAATGAAATGTTTTTGTTTTCTAATACCAGCTAATTACCTGCAAGGCAATTATCTTGATATAACCAAATTTTATTTTAGTCATAGGCTCCGATTTTAAAATAAAAAAAGAAGACCTTTAAAAAAATATATAAACATTTTTTGTTTTATCTTATTTTTAATTTATCATCTCTAGATACCAAATTCGAATAAGATATCTTTATTCTGTTGTAAAGGTTATAAGCTAATTCAATTTTCTTTTTTTTTTTTTTCGAAAAAATTTTATCAATTGAAGTTAAAAATGCTCTTCGATACCAGGTATGCAAAAAATATCAAACCTCCCATACAATACTCCTAACAGTTGATATTGCGGGAAACAACTATTCTATGAGCTACATGCCCAAACTAGCATTGAATTATACTTCGAATACCCAGTAAACAGCTAGTAATAAATAATTATCCAAATTAAAAATAAAAATGATGAGTGTAAATATAATTAATATAAAAAATACATACCTGATATAGAAATTGTTAAACAGTGTAGTCATTCAAGGAAATATCTTGTATTTTTGTTCTACCATATCAATGGTTAGTAGTTTTGTCTGTGAGGTTAGATATCTTTTGCATACCTACCTAGATTTCTGGTATCGAAGAACATTGTTTGACTTGATGACTTTGAGTTAGTAAGATTAAAAAGAAAATGAATGAATACCTTTATAACAGAATAAAAATACTAGAACTAATAGAGATAGGTATATATAATTTTTAAAAAGATATCTTTAAATTTGCTCAAGATATGGATATCTTGAGTAAATTTAGTTTTTTCTTACTTTAGCGTAATAATTAATTAAAAAAATATTTAAGATACATAAACTTTACCTTTTTAAGTACTTTTTATTTTATAGTAAGGTATTAAATTTCCGAAAAAATTTCTTTTATCTAGCTGTTAAGAAGGATTAATTTAGGAACCTACATACACCAATATTTTCACATTTGTTGAAAATATTCAGATCAAGTAATAATATACAGGATGTCCCGAAATTAATGCAAAAAAATGTGATCATAGATTCTTAAGACAAATTTAGGGGACTTGTATTTTTTATTTTTTCCAAGTGGTCCTCTATTTCTGAGTTACAACCCCCTGAAATCCATCCCTAAGAATAGTCATTTCAGAATGCTGTTGTACGAGAATCACAACTGATTAATTATAACTGTCAAAAAGTAAATTTGTTAATTGTGAACGCCAGCCACCCACGATTAACAGGTAGAATTTCATACGAATCACGATATGCATTCGATCACATTTTTCCATTTTCTCGAAAACTTTGCCTTCCACAAAAAAAAAATATTAAGCTACAAAAAAGTTCCTAAATTTTTAACCCTTTTTAACCCCTGTTTACCAAATTTAGTGATTCTCGTACAACACGATTCTAAGATATATGTATATAAAAAAAACTATTCATAGGGGCGGCTTTCAGGTGGCTGTAACTCCAAAAGAGGGCGCCACTTGACAAAAATAAAAACATACGTGTCTTAACAATCTGTGACCAAATTTTGTTGCATTAATTTCTGGACACCCGGTATGGCAAAAGAAGAAACAAAATTTCAACGTAACTAAATAATTGTGTCTATTTCTAGAGAACTATTAAGATAAAGTGAGGATAAGAGAGAAGAAAAATAGTAAAAGTGTAGAAAAATGCATAAAGAAAGGAAATTGGTTAATTGAAAATGAGAGAATTATTTAATGTAATGTTGCTTATTGTTATTTTGTTTGTTCTTTTGTGTGTTTTTATGCTGTGAACGTTTTCAGAGAATGTGAAAATCTTTCCTGCAGACACAAAATTTTTATTACCAACCAGATAAAAAATAATTACTCAGTTGAATGGATTTATAAAAAATAAAAAGTAATAAAAAAGAAGAAAATTTTATCTAAATTAAATAGTGTTTAAATTAACAGTTATACATTAGAAAAAAAAACTAAATACCTGGATGTCCATATATTCAGCACTTTTAAAGATATTGCATTCAAATTTTGTAAAGAGTGATGTCTGGAGAGATTAAATTAGAATATAGGATTAATATTTTGATAAAAAAATTGCTAACATTAATTTCGAAGAAAATTCGTTCCCTTTTTAATTTTATCTAAAATAAAATTTGGTTACATCAAAATAATCTCTTTTTATTTCATGCTAAAATGTGAAAATGTTTCAATTTCAATGAAAAGAGATATAATAGTGGCTCTATGAAAAGTGATATTTAGTGTATAACTCTAAATATGCACTTTCGAAGGGAACACTCGGTATATTTTAGCGTACTTAGATACTTACTATAACGTTTAGACCGCTAACAGTAAGGGAGTTAGATAAAGCTTTGGTTGCCAAGCAACTAGGTACTAATAATCTGCCTAGTTCATTAGGTTTTATTCTTATATACCACATTCTTTCGGGCATGTGTCTTTATTATAAGAGCAGTGGCGGCTGGTGCGTAGGGGATCTGGGCGCCGCCCCCCTAGAAATTTTCATAAAAAAAATTAATTTAAAATTAGTTTACAATGTTATCTAGATAATTAAATAGATTAGCCTTATGAAACACATTAAAAAGGAAATGTTAAATTTTTAATGAGCAGTCAATTTAACTTGACTTGCAAAATTCATTTAAAAAACATTCGTAGCTCGCCCCTAAATCTGTAAAGTGTTTACAGAGGTGGTCATGGTTATCGTCACGCAGCAGTGAAAGACGAAGTGAGAGTAGCGCATATTTATGGTCCTTTCGAAGTCAGTTGAACATGTATAAAAACGTCTAGTAATAAAATTAATGAGATTAATGGGCGTCCTCTGCTAAAGGGAAAAAATAATATTAATTTATATATAGTGTGTAGAAAATTTCTGTTATTTGTTCATTTGACCAACAGCATATTTTAATTATTTGTCCTCAAACAATTTTATTATATTGATAAATTTTGGTAATGACATCAAAAAACTTTTACATTTTCATTAAAATATATTACTGCTCGCTAAGAACCGACGGGAAGGTATGAACATATCCTTGAATTATTACAATTATTATTGATACGAAAGAAATATTAACAAAGAACCGTTATAATCGTGTGCTGCGCTGGGCGACGTATCGTTTCAACTTTTTAAAGGCAGGTGATGGACGATGGCGATGCTGTTTCAATTTCCGCGTTACTAGTTCCCCCACGCCGTAGTTTACTCACGTGTTGGCCGCCTTGTTGCCATGACAACCGCCGTAAACAACACTACGAAGTGAAGCGGAATACAAACTGATTCCGATCCGCGTCACTTGCTTATGTTGTACGTGGTACAAGGTTGATGTTCGCGCTCAACGAAGGCTATTCTGTTTATTTCTGCGTATAAAACAAACAAATGCAATACATTTTCAATATAGAATTATACCTAAATTATAAAATTTATATAAAATTAAAAGTAATTTTAAATTGCACAACCAAACGGAAATTTTAGGTGAAGCCGCCACTGTATAAGAGTTAAAGTCGTTAATTTTTGTATCACTGTAATCGCAAGAGAGCATTCAATCCGCATATGTAAATATACAGGGTGGCGGGAGATTAAGTAGACCATATTAAGTCCGTATCTATGCAGTCCCATGCTCGTTTTCGTATCTTACGGCGGGTATCCACTTGTGGCAATGCTCCGTAACGTAACAACGAACATGTTACGGCCTGTTGCAAAAGGTGACACGGTTCGCTGCGAAAGTATGTGTGGTTTTGGTCGTATCATTCATTCCGTAACGTAACAAAATAAGGTTACGAGACGACATAGGAACATAAACTCACAGTATTAACCTGACTGCAATAATGGATTCGTCACTGCAATCGCAGTTAGCAGTAGCGTAATATATTTTTATTCATCGTACAATTTTGAAGAATCAGAAACGGAATCTCCGGAAATCTTTTCTTTACTCCACTCCATGGCACAAACATAGAAAAACACACTCTTTCTAGTCACTGCAGAAAACAGACTGATCCCAGACCATGTACAAAAGACTGACGAAACAAAAAATAAGACAAAATCACATGTGCAATAGGCAACGTTACGGCCAAAAGGGTAACCCCGGCTCAACATGTGTCGCATCCCTTTGATGCGACGACTAAAAACCGACAACTGATGGTTCGTCCCGGATTAGTTACGCGTGTCAAATTTGTTACACGTACCATGCAACAGTTTTCCGTCTCCACTAGCTGTAACGTAACATGTTCGGTGTTACGTTACGGGGCATTTGACACAAATCGATACCCGCCTTTAGACGTTCTATGGTGTTTTCTCAAGAACAAAAAGTGTTTATCATAGAGTCCTACTTTAGAAATGGACGCAAGATTGATGGAATATGGAAGTCTTCTATTGAGGAATGTTTCATAGAATTTCAAAATCAATTTCCCGGCGTTGTTGAGTACAAAATTTTTCAAAGTGCAGTTCAGCGTTGTGTTAATGTTTTTCATGAAACGGGCAGTGTAACAAGAAAAGAAGGAAGCGGCCGACCTAAAAAGCGGACTGAAGAATTAAAAGAAAATGTCCAACAAATAATGGAAAATGCGCCAAGAACTTCTGTACGTGTTTTATTACAAATGGTGGGAGTACCAGTCGGTACCTGCCACACAGTGTTAAAAAAAGATTTGCGTTTGTTCTCCTATCGTTTAACTTGTCAGCAAGAACTTCATGAAGTTGATTTTCCGCGACGGGCTGTATTTTGTGAATGGTTTTTAAACAACTACGGTGAACTTCATAATATCACCTTTTTTTCTGATGAAGCCTGGTTTCATTTAAGTGGTTACGTAAACTCACAGAATATGAGAATGTGGTCTTCTGAAAAACCAGATAACTTTTTTGTCGAGGGCCCTCTACACGCTCAAAAAATTGGAGTTTGGTGTGCTCTCAATCGAAGGAGGATTTATGGACCTATTTTTTTTAATGGTACTCTTACTGCGCAAAGGTATAGAGAAGAAATTATCGCTCCTTTTGTTAACCAGCTGGAAGAAAACGAAATTACAAACTTTTACTTTCAACAAGATGGCGCAAGGGCACATACGGCAGGCGAGACGAAGTTTTCCAAAATCGACTAATAAGTCTCAATGCTGAACATGAATTTCCACCGAAGTCATGTGATATTACGCCGTGTGATTTCTTTTTGTGGCCTTACCTTAAAAACACTATTTTTGAACTGCCTATTCCTGATTTAAACCATCTGCAGGCTCGACTTATAGACAAGATTCGTGAAATTAACAATACCCCGAGCATCTTAGAAAATGTCTTTAATTCTTTGAGGAACTAACAGGTGTGAAAAGTGCTTGGAACGAGGAGGGGGACACTTTCAGCAGCTGCTTTAATTTATTGTTATAACAAGGAGGGGGTCACTTTCCGCAGCTCCTTTAATTGTTTGTTATTGTTATCACGATTATTCTTTAAAATAAAGTTATATAGTCATTAACGTTATTGAAACTGACAGCTGCTATACAGCTCGTTGAGAAATAAGGTTAAGTTGGTCGCTATAAGCTACTCCCTACGTCCAATGTGTCAGAGCCAACTTCGACCACGTTTTTATTTGAACGCTCGTTATTTATGGTGGGCCACCCTGTATACCTGTAGAAATGCCCCTTTTTGTTTCTTTTCAACTTGACTCTCGAGTAAATTTCGAACAGTGTAAATATGAGAACGACTTAGAACTTTGTTGGGAGCCATAAGTCGTCAGTAAATCTCCTTTACACGATATATCACATTTCCCTCTCGGTTCCCCTTTTTATTGTACCCAGTCGTAAACGTGGTATTCCTAGAGTTTACTGAACTCTTCTACATCTCGTGCTCGTTCAATTTTCGAAAACTAAAAATGCTCCTCTGTTAATTGGTTTGCCAGAACGTACAGTCAGTCGCCGCGATATTTTTTCGACGTGATCCGACCAATTGTCAAAAATGCATTCTAGGTGGGCATTGCGGAATCGCAAGTCATGGGTCTGCCCGTCCGTTCTTACTGCGCCGCTCTTGCTCTTGGTCGCCGTTGTCAAACATTGAGCGCCTCGTGTCTCGCGTGTTGGGCAGGTTAGTGAGCACGGAAACTCATCGCAGGCAGGTTCAGCCGCCGCGCATCTTGGTTCGACGCTCCGGCATCTCTCTTTCCAGTTCCACACAGCATCCTTCCTTCGTTTCCTCTCCGATGTGCATTTGTTTATTTTAGTGTTGGGGTGTCACGTGTGTGTGTATGTGCCGCATTTAGAAATTTCCAAACAGGAACTGCTGGGATTATGTCTGTCTTGTAATTCGTAATTGCCGTACAGTCGTCGGTGGTGAAGCTGGTATAGAATGCATTGCGTTTAGAACTGCATTTTTGTGAGCGTTTTTTAGAGGATCTCTTGCGAATATATCGGATGAGATTTAAGTTGGGCATTTGCTTGTTACCTTACCTGCTCGCGCGGACCCGTTTTCGCCTTGTTTCTTTTGTCAAATATTCAAACATTTTATTAGTAGCTCCCAGAGGCATCTGAGAACGTGGAGATGGAGAAGTGTAAGGGGTCCATGCTTGCTTTTGTTGTGTATTCTAACCTGTGAAATATTATTATCGACATTACAGAATCACATTTTTAATTATTTTAAACGGAGCTAATGATGAAATAATTGTCGGATAAATTTATATTTAGCGTTTTATTCGCTCGTTTTTATTCGTTTGTCATTTATAGTTGTTGTACTTTTCTGCGATCTACTTAGTGTAATGATTCTATTTATATTCTTTATATTCATGAATAATGGTGATTCGATGCCAAAAGTTTACGTTAAAAACAGTAATTTGAAGTTACATGAATTTCCCAGAAAGATGTTATATGTACTTACTATTTAACTATGTCAGTACATATAAGACAGGGAATTGACGTTTTGGACTTTCAATTAATTTTTAATTCTATAAAAGCATATTTAAGTATTCTACCCATACGCATAGTTTAGTGCAAAAACATAAATCGTTAATGATGCATCGTTGAATATATTTTTGTGTTATTAGGCAGAAGTAAATCTTTAATCGTTTTAAATATTTTTTGTTTGAAAAACTAAACAGTGCTACTTTATTACTTACTGATTTTCTACGCATTTTCAAAAAATTAAAAATATTTAGATTGTTTATAAGTATTTTCATTATAAATGCGAAAATATGTTTATCTACATATATGCTGATTTCTGAAGTGTATCAGTATGATAACCAATATTTTTAGTACAGTTTTATGATGAGAGTACATGGTTAGATATTGGGTCTTTATCAAAACCACAATTTGTTATCACGACCGATTGTCGCCTTATTTGCGAAAAAGGCATATGGAAGCTTGTTTATCGCTAAGGTCATTGCGCATTTTTTATTTATAAAAATAGCACTGGCAAAAAAATACATCTCAAATCTTTTGCCAAAATTGAATACAGTTCGTCACAGACTAAAGAAATTAACGTTTAAAAATGTTGTAGGCGTTTTAAATAGTGTTTAGGTACAACATATGTTTTGCTTTCAATGAAAGTATAGGGCTAAAAATACTTGTTGTATTCGTTACGTGTTAATTTACTAATAACTAAAAATATAGATATGGAAAACGTTCTATTTATAATTAATTTTAAATTTGATGATAAGCTTGTGTCTCATAAAATACCGATAAATGTTGGAAGTTATTTTAAGTAACAACGATTCAAGTTGATCTAGAGACACTCAACCGAATTTTGGTAATACTTTGATTAAAGGTACATACTATCCCTGAGGTCGTGACCGGACCATTTTTAATTTTCCTGATTTTTTGGTGTTTAGAGTAGCTTTCATGAGTTTTTTTTCAAATTTTTATCAACTCAAAAAGTTATGAGCATTTGAATGATATTTTGAGTAAAAAATTTTCGAATACCTTTAACATTGCAAAAACTAAAGATAGCATTAACTTTTTTATTTCATTTTGTTCATTTTGAGATGTAGTTTTACAAAAAAATATAAAAATAATACATGTTTTTTGATTTTTAAACCAAAAAAGTGCTTTTTGACAGTGAAATTTTTCTTCGAAAAATTCTCAAAAAATCGTCTTTTAATATGTAAATTTATGAAATAGGTTCCAAAATGAGACCTTTTGTTTTTCGAATTCTCAAAAAATCGTCTTTTAATATTAGACCAGGAAAATTAGCAAAAAAAAAAAGAGAAACTCGAAAAAATTCCTATCCGCATTATTATTATAAAATTGTCTAAAGGAACATAATACAAGACATCTCTCATCTCGTGAATCAAAAAATTTTATTAGCTAACCTTTTTAAACAAATAAGTGGGGAAAACAGTTTTTTCACTTTGCAGGGAAAACCATCAATTTTAGCGAAAAGTGACTCAGACAGCTTGTAACGAGTAAAATTATTTACAAAATGAGACTTATTAAATTAAAATCGGTTAATAAACAAAAAAGTTATTGCAAAAAAACAAGAAAAGTGACCATTTTTTAATTTGTTTATAACTACCGCATTTATTGTTAAAATTTTATAAAACCTATGACAAGTTGAGGGTTTTGTCATACTTTAAAAGTGTGCCAAAAGTGGGCGCTGTAGGTGCAATAGTTTTCGCACAATTCAATTTGTTTATAACGGAGGCTCCAAAAGTTATGGATTTTAAGCCTCTGTACAGGCGTTAATTTTCAACCAAACATGATTCTGAAAGCGTCATTGTAATCTTAAAGACGTAATTAAGCGACTTATTAAAAAATATCACCGTTTTTTTGACATTAACATTCTGAAATTGTGCAATAAAAAACCGTGCATTTTTCGCGTATAAACAATTTGAATAAAATTGTTGCTATTTATGCTACCTCACCGAAAATAGATGCAATGAATACCTGGCAAAAAATACAATTTTTTTTAAAAAAGCACCCTCTACGACCAACAGGAGCCAAGATAAGTTCAAATTGATGCGCGTTGTAAAATTTTGCAATATATCGGCTCGGCTTCTATTCATCGTAGAAACTACTTTTTTTTTTAAATCGGGGTAGCTCGACGAAAAAATAACAATGGTCATATTTACGAGTTCGTAGAATAGCCCTGAACCCCAGAAAAAATGCATCTGTTATACTTAATTTTTTTTAATCTACAAAAATGTCACAAAAATTATTGTTAAACGAAATATTAATTAAAATTTCAATTTTGGAATTATTTTACTATTATTAAATAAATAAATGAAGCTATCGTTCATTTAAAGATATATTTTTTTACATATTAAGCGAAAGTAAACTTATTTTTTCAATATTTTGTTAGTTATTTAATTACGATTTAAATGTAAAATTAAAGTAAAAATTCACAAATTATTTTCAAATTATTATTTATTGTTAAAGATTTAAAAAGAATAAAAAGCGTTTGAATTGCAAAATTGTCAAAATTAAAAAATGTTAATAAAAATAATGCGGTCGATAAAATTACAATTTTAACTTCTTGAAATTTTAATATATAAAGTTTTTTTATTATATTTATTACTAATTTTATACAAACAAATGTTTGCAATATAATCAAAATTAATTAAAAAAAATATTAATCACAACCATTTTCAATAATAGATATAAGTAATGCAATATAATACAATTTAAAATTTAAATTTTTTTCTATTTTTATGAGAAATAATAATTTCAAATAACAAAATAAAAACTAAAAATGTATTATTTTTATATTTTTTTTTTTTATAAAAACTACTTACATCTCCAACAAAATGAAAAAAAAAGTTTGATATCTTTAATTTTTGCCAAGGTACAGGTATTTGAAAATTTCTTAACCAAAATATCCTTCTTCTTCTTGATGGGTTGAAATAAAAGCTTGAAAAAATTCGTGAAAACTACTCTAAATGGGTACTAAGCAATATAACAAAATCAGGAAAATTAAAAATGGCATGTACAGAGGTCATTCAAAATTCATTATTAACAGAGAACCTCAAAGTGTTTTTCTTTAATTAATATTTTGGTATAACTTTTTTTTGGTACAAACTGTATCAACAAAAATCATCAAAATTGTAAGTCTTATAAGTTTGAAATTGTCCTAATTGACTAAAAAATTGATCAGTAACTTTTTTTGACACTCAGTTTTTCAATAAACTGAGTAGTAGTAAGTTAATAGTTTCAGTTTATTGGAAATGTGTCGTTCGTAAAATTTTGACTGCACCAAATTCCTCACCTAATTAGAAATAGTTTTTAAATAACACGTTGTCATGAATAATTTCACCATACAGTCAGCAGCCATCGATTGAACAAGCTTAAAAGTAGGTCATACCGTCATAAATTTTTTATGACTACCCCAACTATGGGGTTGGGTTACTTTAGACCGAGATTTTAGACTATATGCTTTCTATGAATGTCGATCAAAATATTTCACAATCCTTAAATCAGTATTCTCACTAGTTCATTAATAGAGTAGTGATTGAACGATGAACTGCCACTCCTATTGATTCGATTGTTGACATCTGCAAAGTGTATACTAATTGGATATCTTTAGGCGGCGTCCTTTATTTAATTAACTATTCAGTGCATTGAAGGATCTGGCTTACTTATTTATACGTATAATATAAGATTGCCAAAAATATGAGACACATCCATTGAAGAGTTAGATCGTCTCCCCTGGACGCCCAAGTTGTTGATGCGAAACATGTGCTTTCAAAAAGTTGCACTTATTTATCCCTAAAAATAGTTTAACGGCAGTATCTAATTTTGACTTAAAGTGTGAAAACAGATATTTACAACTTTATGTCAATAACTTAGAATCTTATCAGAGATTAATCCGCTTAAGTTACATACATACGTGCTCTGAGGTGTGTTTTTAAACCGAATTCTGGAGGAACTTAAAAAATTCGTGACTATACTATTTTTTTATTGTGATGTGAACGTAAAATATTTTATATGGAGTCTCAGGATTACACTACTAGGTCAGGAAGTTTGAAAAGATCGAGTAGTTTTAAGAAGTTGTTAAAATTGCCCAACTGGGGTTCATCTAGTTCAGGTAAGATGTTTGAGATATTGTGTATTACGATTTTGTCATGTGAAAAGTGAAATTTTGTCTTAAAATGCCAAGTAGGTAATCGGGTTGCCTTTATCGTAATTTGGAAAATAGACTCAAAATAGCTATAGTTTTCCGAGATGTGTTTTCTGATATTTGCGAATTTTTTTTTAAGTTTTTCATTTAATTTGAAATGATGCAACTATTTAGATGTAAATATAATAGTTTTTTTAGTAGTATAATAGTAGCAATGCTTTTTCTTTTATTTGATAAACATTTAAACTCAGTCACTGTAAATTTTTATTTGTGTTTATTTTATTTGCTATTTGGTATTAATGTAATAAAAGAGTGTTTATTTTTTAAATTGCTTTGGTTTTATGAGTATATTTTGTTCATGAACTACACTCTTTGAACATTTTTTAAATATTTTTCGTATTGTACATGAGAAACTTGGTCACTTTTTTAAATAATCCGATACTGGATATTATCCAAGTCATCCAATCGAAATTGTAAATAAATCAGGGTTATGTGACTCAGAAATCAGTCAAAGCACGTAGGATATATATTTACGTCTACCTACGATTAATACAATAAAAAAAAAACAAAAATAGAGATCACAACTTTTATGGCACGAATTAACGTCTAAACGTGTTAGTAGCATTAAGTACATAATTAAAAAGTTTTTGTAATTTCCGTAATATTATGTGGGAATGTCTATTGGAAACTATACAAGGCAGGCAGTCAATTTAGACATATTTTGAAGGTATCCTGTGTTTCACGATCGTTTTTTGTGATGTCAAATAACTTTTTTAAGAAAAAAATCGTTTTGAAAAGCAATTTTTTTTTCAGTTTTTGTTTTTTTGTTCATTAGAGTCTAGTAGTGTACGCCGTTTTACATAACTTTTTTTTGGTTTTTCAGATTTTCTTTAAATATTTTCGACTTTTTTAAATATTTAAACATATTTTAAGATAAACATGATTTATTTCATCATTTAATTATATTAATTATATTTCGAAATGATTCGACTGAAAAAAGAATTACATATTTGTTTGTGCAGATAAACAACAAATGAAGAAATATTTTTTATTAAATAGACCTCGAGATCGACCTTAAAAATGTAAATATTAGGAAACTTCCTTAAAATTTCAAATTCTAAACTTTAGATTTTTGCGGTATCAACTTTTGAAAAAATTTTTATCCCAAATATATTCATTTTAAACGTTATATTTCAATTACGTTATAATTGTACGTATTTTCTAGGTGAATAGTGTCAAAAAAAGTCAAATTTTCGTTTTTGTAGAAGCTTTTGCACAAAAAATGTACTCTTTTTTGCATAATTAATTTTTTATAACTTAAGATAATGTCATATTAGTTTTCGAAAAAAGCTAATACTTACATTCTTTAAATTTTGATACATAATTAAATATATGTAGCAGGTTTCGAATCTTGAGGAAATTGTAGTTTGCAGAAGGGCATTCTTAGGGTCTATTTCTATACAAAAAATGACTTCATTTGATATTTACTTGCTATATGTTTGTTAATGACTTTGTCCTTTAATATGTATACCCTTACAAGTTTTTGCATACATGTGTATAAAACATAATTTTAAACGGATATATTATGCAAATTTCAAAAATTGAAAAATATGCGTTTTTGACAAAATGTAATTTTGGTTATCGCTGAAAATTAGCCGATTTATAAACGAATTAAATTGTCTAATTTTGAAGTTAGCCATACAATTTAGTTACCTTCGACAATCTCTAATAAAAATAAATTTATTTTTCAGTTTTATTATAAAGACATTTGAAATATTTTGAAAATAAGACACCCTGTACACTTGCATAAGCACTAGTTGTAATAATAACGCTTAATTGTACATTATTACAATACGCTGTAAAATAAGTAAATTAAATTTAAAAACACACAGTTAAATGATGTTGGTACAAATTATTTCAGTCATTTGGTGACATTGTGTGGAAAAGCCGAGAAATATCTACTTTAATAATGATATCATTTGCATGATTGTTTACTGTAATCATCATCGCATTGTACAGGATGCTCAGTAAAGAATAGCTTCTATAGAAGATGAATATAAAATAATTTAGACTTTGGTTTAGACAGAGATGCCACATATACAGGTTCGGTTCCGATACAGGTTTCCGACCCTGTATGTATATTCTTAAAATGTCATGCATGTTCATATTAATTTTTTTTTCTGAAAGTGCTTGAAAAGGAACTTAATGAACTATTGCTCTGTATATACAGTATGCATTGTACCCGAACAACAGCCAAAAATTGTAAATATTTTTATATGCCTTTTAACTTTCATGTTTTTCAGAAATTCATAAATTTATATGCATTGAAGCGCAATATAACTATCTTTCCAATAAAAAATATATAGTGGTGTAAGTTCAAAGAAATACAAAAATAATCAGAAAATAATTTTAAGTTTTATTTTTCCCGAAACGTTTGATCAATGATCAATAACCTTTTAGTGCAATTTTAATTGTTTTTTTTTTATTTCCTTTTGAATATATAATTATAATATTGAGTTGAGAATCTCAGGCGATAAACCTTCGAACGAAATTTTGTTTCGTGCTGTAGGTATTCTTGTTGAAGCCCATTTTATTGTCTTTGCCTGTAACCAAGGCACCTTCACATAATGACGGTGGACAACAGATCCACACTGACAAAGTTCGTAGGTAAATGGAAGGAATATCCCAGCTTGTTTTGCACGTTATAAAAATGCTGGAGGCTGACTTCGGATTCGGCAGCAGCACTTCAAAATACAGTAACTTCCATTCTCATTTTACAATTGTTCCAAATTCAGTGCATTAAAATACATTTAAATATGGCCCTGGTAATTTTCAGTAGGTTCTACTATTATACCTAATGCTGACCACTCCCAAAGCGAGATTTTACATATTTTCTGTATTTAAGGGTGTTCTTTTACAATTTAAAAAAATGGAGGGCGATGGAGCAATTCTCAAAATATATAAGGATACGCAGGTCTAATCTTTGAAACAGACCACTTTTTATTTTTTATGTACGTGTGTTATTCTTTGTATTATTATTTGTAAAAAAAATAACTTTTTTCCTCTTAAATTGACTCCTAAGAGCTTACAATAGCGATCCTTCAAAATTGACTATATACCACAATTTTTAGTATTTATTCAGATTTCGCTGATTGAACTGACAGTAAGCATCTCAAATCTGACGCAGGTCTTAAAACTTATGCACTGAGTTTTAGAAGATTATTGCAGGAAAATTATGTGAATGCTAAAAATACGTCTTGTAGCGTCTTAGTTTTTCCATAACATCATGTGCACTGTCAGTAATTGACATTGATTGATTGATAGATGAAAATAGGTACAATTTAAATTTTTTGCATAAGATCGTTATTAAAGTGAAATATAGCTAAATGAATTGGGCATCTGCATGATAACGTTGTAATTAGAGCAAAATGAATACATATAGTAGTCATTGAAGCTGAAAATCAGCTATAACCTCCGAATTCTTTGAAACTGCATGGATTTGCATGAAAATTTAGAATAAGGCTCATCTTAGGCTCAAGTTCAAAAGTGACATAAGCCCGATTGACGCTTTTTGTTTTTTAGGGGTAAAAACTACCCCTAATTGAAAAAAATTGAAAAAATTAAGTTTTACGCTGATTCTGATGAAAATGGTACAGCCCATTTTTCCTTAAAAAATATGAGCAACCCATCTGTTTTTGACGATAACTCCTTTTCTCTCTTTTGCTCTAATTAACTTTTATTTGATCATTTTGAAGGTCTTTTTGAGTACTACAAAAAACTCCAGGAGCGTTTTACACGTCAAATTAATCCTTTTTTCGTTATTTGACGTTGAATACATCGATTCGAGTATTCCCCCCAAAACAAGTCCCCTTCCACTAACCATATTTCGCTTTATATAGGACGTACAACACTTTTTTTTAAACGATTTTCATTGTTTATTTATAAGCTACATTTTTGTACATTACACATTTTTAAATAAAATGCGTAGTTTTTTAGTTATTCGCGAAAAATACTTTGAAAAAGTGTTTTTTTTTCCACTCAAAATTCCAAGTTTTCAATCGTGAATAACAAAAAAACTATTGATTGCTCGAAAAAATTCTTCGAATATTTTTTGCTCAAAATTTGATTCTCTATCGATTTCCAGCGTTATTTTTGAAAAAAAATTGCACCCCCGAGAAGGGGTGTCAACCCCCAACAGGGTGGAAGCGTCAGTCGGCGTTATGTCACTAATGTTCATTGACCTTTTCCCTAACTATTTGCCAAATTTCAAGTCGATCGGTTCAGTTCCAAAGAATTCAGAGGTGAAAAGCTTCAATGACTGTACTAATATAGCTTTAATCCTTTGATAATGGAGTTCCTACAGACCCTTCATAAATTCCACGTGACCAGCGAGATTAGGCAGCCCAATTTTGCACGATTGGGCCACGAAAATTATAAATCTTGGCTTCACCAATATTAAATGATATGTTTACAATTAACAATGACAAACCGTTACGTCTATGCTCGAGATAATGTGATCGCTGATTGGTTGATTGAATCTGCTGAAAAATTGCACGAATCACAGCCGGTGAAACAGAATGTTGTGTTTTAATGTAATCTTGATCTTATTATTGTAATAATTTTTAATTTTACGGAAATATTGCCAACATGAAATAAAATTACTGGTCACGTGGCTTGTAATAATTTATGAAGGCTCTGTAGTAATATCACGAGATTTATTCGAGTTTTATACGTATGGAATTCACCAAGTTGTTGAAAAACTGTCTTTCACTTTCACATACAGTCATTAATTAAAGGATTTTCGAATCTTTAGTAATGGTCTTCGGAAAAGTGATATAATCTTTCTGAAGTCAGTTGAACATGTATCAATACAACTACTACTAGCAATAAAATTTAATGAATTTCGGAGGCGTCCCTAAGAAAATGTTCTGCTAAAGGTAAAAAATTATAATAATTTGTATATAGTGGTAGAAAATTTCTATTATATGTTCATTTGGCATGTTTATTTTAATTATTCATGTCCTCAAACAATTTTATTATATTGATGGTAAATTTCGTTTTGTTCAGTTTCAAAAGGCCTCCAAAATGCTATGTAATAATATCTCTCTTATTTCTCCCTTTCGCAATTCTAATATGAATGAATAATAGAAAGTACCTATAATATATTAAATTTACCTGGATCACACTAAATTCCGCATTGCTGCACTGTACTGCTAGGCAATTTGTCAACTTGTCAACAACTGAGATTTATTGCCCAGTCGCCCAGTGCAGCTGTGTTATACGCCGTTTGTCCGCGCGCGCATTCTTCAACTGGGCGTATACATTTCTACCACCTCCACGTTCACTTCGACCAGACCTGTATATGGGTACGGCTAAATAAATATGGGAACAAGTTTTTCAAATATTTCAATGCAGAGTTGCGTCGTCAGCGACCGAACCTGATACATACTGCCAACTTTTTGGTTCTTCAATTGAGACTACCTACTATTACTTACTTTCTTTATCTGTTTTTATGAAATGAGTGGTCACTATATCATACCTACCTATGCCCTTGGAAAAGACATAGGGTTATTAAAGATTGATGAATTACAGCACGTGGTATCTGTATATTACAATTTTATACAAATCAATCAAGAAACCCATCATTTCTCAGCTCAATTTATTTTTGCAGCGCTTTAGAGATAAGGTAATTATTTTATATCTCGTTAATCATAGTGTAAAAGTCAGTGTAAAATATATGCACTTTTTCATTAACCTACATATTTCGAACGTGCAAGCATTTTTTACTTATTTGATGTGGAGAAATGTTTCTATAATTTTGTTTATATTTGGAGTAAGTTTTTGTTATAAAATTTATATGCCTCTAGAGTGAAAGTCTGGAGGATAGTCGATCTTTCGACTATTTATAACGGTAGATTAAAGTAAAAATGTAATATTTCACGTGCTATATGGATTATAAATCATGCTGTTTCCGAGCGAGGAGTGTGAGGGGCGTCGCGGCGTCGGTTTGATCCGTCGTAAAATAGCATGATTTATCGAGCGTCACGATTACTCTGGATAGTTTCGGTATTGTGGGTAATTATTAAATTATTTATGGATAAACTATAAAGAATTCGATATTTATAAATAACCCAACCTATTGCCATAAATTAATTTGCCAAAGTTGCTGTGCAGTTGGCAGCTATTTTTATATTCATATTTATGTTTTGATCTACATAACGCATGTCTTGCTCAAGCATTTAAGGGGAGTTGCTGCGTAATGCCAACATTTTTTACTTAAAATACTCCTAAATGTGTGACATATATACGGGGTGTTCCGATTTGTGGGTGTATACCTAAGCCATTAACATAATAAGTAAAAATAACACAAAAGAAGCTCCAATGTTTTTTTTAATAGGCCCTAAAAAGGCGCATACGTATTTGAAAACTACGTTTCCTGAAAATTGCGAATGTTGAGCCTGATACAGTCTTTTTAGAGTTCAATTTATGAATTGGCATTTTTTTAATTCAAATAACACCATTCTGTATCTCTCAAAATGTCCTTAACTTTTATCTATTGATTTTTAATAAATTTTTCGAGGGGCGATCCGCTGATGTAATCTTCGTACGTTTGCCCTGGAATCTTTATGTAATCTACGTAATCTTATCTGTAATCTATGTAATCTATCTGTAATCTACGTAATCTTATCTGTAATCCTCGCTGTAATCTATGTAATCAGCTAATGAATTTCGTCGATGTAGTCGTTATACAACCCCCCCCCCCTACCTCATTTTCCAAAGAATGCCACAGAAACCTCGACAGAAACCTATATGGTGCGATTGGTGTGTTCCGAAGGGCAATCCGCCAAGGAAAAAACAGACGAAGATTACAAAATTTCTGAAATCTCTTGTAATGTATCTGCAGATTTCAATATCAATTCAAAAAATATTACAAATTTCATATAAATAATCAAGATTACAACACATTTCAGGAGATTTCAGAGTTATTTTAGTAGATTTCAATGATTACTTAAGATTTCAATAGGATTATTAGAAATTAAAAGAATATTTCAAAATTTCTTAATAAGGTTTCAAGGAATACGGGAAGATTACAATAAGTTTTGAATGTCCATTTGAACAAAAATAATTGAATTAACTTCAAATGTCATTCATTTCATTCATTAACAGTAGTACTTTGATTAAGAATTTCCAGTATCAGGCATTTTTTGGGCAAAAATTGTAACATTCTGATTAAGTTTTTTGTTCGAATGAACGTTAAAAACATTTTGTCATGACAAAAATGATAATGCTATTTTGAAAGTAGGTAAGTATTTTCCCAAAAACTAATAAATAAAAAATATATTAAGCTTTTATTAATACTTGCATTTAATACTTTACTTGTATACAGTGTGTTTAAAAAAGACGCGGCAATATTTAAGGGAGTGATTGCTCAGGTCAGTTTATAAAAAAAGTCCTATAAACATAGGTCCGCAAACGCTTCGTTACCGATCTACAGAATGTGAAATTTCATTAAAAAACAGTAAAAATTAAATTTCTCTAAAACGCAGCCCCTTATTATTACCTACTACAAACAACAGTATGTACCACATTTCAAAAATCAATCAAATTTGATAATTTGAATTTCTTTGTTCAATAATTTAAATTTCTCAATTAAAACAACATTGGGTTTAGGTGCGCAATAAAATGTTTTTTATTTTTTTACTCAATAACGGTGTGACGTACGGTGCGTATAATCTGAGGAAAGCTTTCTTCTTCATAATTGAACAAGGAATTAAAAAATTATATTTTTAGAAAAACCAGCGGGGTCCTATTTTTTTCATTAAAAATAGCTAGTCACTGGTAAGACTAAAAAATCGTTTTGTATTGCAAAGTACGCGTCTGCCATAGCTATTGACAGGCCTAAAATTTCATTATAATATCAAGAGGTTTTGGAGAAATTTAATTTTTACTGTTTTTTTAATGAAATTTCAACATTCTGTAGATCGGTAACGAAGCGTTTGCGGACGTATGTTTATAGGAACTTTTTTTTATAAAATGATCTGGGCAATCACCCCCTTAAATATTGCCGCGTCTTTTTTAAATACACTGTATACAGGTAAAGTATTAAATACAAGTGTTAATAAAAGCTTAAAATATTTCTTATTATTTATTTTTTGGGAAAATGTTTATTTTATGTTACTTTTTTTTTTTTATTTTTATTAGTTTATTGGATTATTATATTTTTATCTTTCAATAAAAATATATACTTACCTACTTTCAAAATGGCGTTATCATTTTTGTCATGACAAAAAGTTTTTAACGTTCATTCGAACAAAAACTTAATCAGAATGTTACAATTTTTGCGTAAAAATGATACTGGAAATTCTTAATCAAAGCACTACTGTTAATGAATGAAATGAATGACAGTTGAAGTTAATTCAATTATTTTTGTTCAAATGGACATTCAAAACTTATTGTAATCTTCCCGTATTCCTTGAAATATTATTAAGAAATTTTGAAATCTTCTTTTAATTTCGAATAATCCTATTGAAATCTTAAATAATCATTGAAATCTACTAAAATAACTCTGAAATCTCCTGAAATGTTTTGTAATCGGTTGAAAGATATTGTAATCTTGATTATTTATATGAAATTTGTAATTTTTTTTTAATCGATATTGAAATCTGCAGATACATTACAAGAGATTTCAGAAATTTTGTAATCTTCGTACGTTTTTTTCTTAGCGGATCGCCCCTCGACATTTTTATACGAAAATGTTTGGTATATTTTTTATTTATTTCTAAATTAGTTGCTCATTATTTTATTCTTATTTTTTTTTCAATTAATATCGAACAAAGGAAGCAATCTCTTCTGCACGATCTTAATTGTTCTTGTAAATTTAGTAACTGGAAACAAATCGGAGTAGGCTAATAACCCCACTTTACGTATAAAATAACGGTTATTAGAATTCGAATAAAAATTTTTACCTGTATTTTCTTTTTACTGAAACATAAGAAAAACTAACATTTTCGCGTATAGCATTCAAATTATATTTATTGGATGTGATTAGTGAATACCATTACATAACCATTAAAGCCATATGACATCAGGCGGGAAATCTTGGTCAGCTTATCTTAAAAATTATCTCTTCCTAGCTTTCGCGGCTTTCCTATAAATTAATTTGGAGAAGTTTTATTTATTCAACGAGTATTTTAAACAGACTACGTGGTAAAAGTAGCAGCTTGTAGATGACCTATTGACAATGATCTAAACTAGTTGAAGTATCAGTACGTTTTTAGAAATGACTCATTTTTATACAATCAAAAAAATGGCATAGTTATTTTGATAATGAAAATGATCAATTGGAAATTGTAAGTTTGACACTTGTAGCAGCAGGAGAGAAGCGGCATTCAAACAATTGTTCTTTTTGAAAATGTATCATTATATTTCCAAGAAGATCAGATCAAGGACAACTGTAATATTCGTATGCAGAAGTAAATAAACGTTTTTGAAATGGCGATGACAATTTAAGACCTCTAACAATTTGCCTAAGGTGAGGCGCAGCCCTAGAAAGAGTGATGTCAGATCTACAGATATTTTTTTTGGAACTGGGGAAATTTTGCTTTATTTCTTGGGATTTTTAAGTCATTTTAAAAAGTGTACTTAAGTAACAACTAAATGAATTTTAAATGCAGCTGAGCACTTTACTCCATTTGAATAACTTCTCAGTACGGGAAACAAGGTCACTAGATTTATAAACAGAGGTATCTACTAGCTACTGTAAAAAGTTTTCTTTGTTACGCGTTGTGCTGCCCTCTGTTAACGGATTGTATTAACATATCGGAATACCGGAGTCGAAAGTGACATCTGTTAAATAAAAGGCAAACGACGAAAACAAAGATGACCACCGGTCGCTGAATTACAAGTGGAAGTGGATCTTATTTGTGGAAGGTCGAAACGGGCGGTGACTATGAGACGCCTTCATTATAGCCATCCTTCTCTATGGCATGGATTTCTATCTTCTTCTTACTTTATCGATCTTACGTAACGGCCTATGAACCATGGAGACTTTCCGACCCTGTATATTTTGAATTGCTGTCAGTGTATATATCTACTTATACCAACTGACAGGATTAGCGACTTTTCGTTTTTAATTGCAAATTTTATTACTTATAACTTTTGCTCTGGAATGCCCCAAGGCTCTGTATTAGGACCATTGCGATTTAAAATTTGCATTCATGATATTACGTCTAAATTATGTTGTGAAGCCGTATTATATACAGAGATTTAAAGCTATTCACGTCAGTTTGCAGTAATGGCGGATTAATTAAACTCCAAAACGATTTAACTTCTTTAATGTCCTAGTGTCAAGCAAATCAAGTTACATTTAAAATAAGCAAATGCAACTACATGAGTTTTAGTTAGACGACATAATTCTATAATATCTAATTATTTACTTAATAACCATAGTATACAAAAGTGTGACAAACCGAAAGATCTTGGTGTCAATTTCGATTTTAAACTCTTTTTCAGATCATATATTTGAATTAGCTGCTGGATATGAGAAACAGGTTTTCCTAATTTGAATACTTTACTCTTACTGTTCGACACCTATGTTCGGTACAAATTAGAATATTTTTTTTCGATCATATCACTGTACTGATCTCATGTTTATTGTTCAAATCTCGAAAATAGAAAAAAATATTTACCTTTAATCGGTAGTGCATTTTTACCTAATATATTTCCTTGTTATAGATATTGCACTTTTTTGTTTACACTCTAATTGCTGTTCACCTTTGAGTGTTGTCGCATTGAAACTATTAAAACAATATTCATAATGTAAATTGGACACGCACACATTGAATAGTATTTGTACCTAAATGCAGTCGATTGAAAATTGACATTGGTTTCTTCCTTATCATTTTTTTTGTATCACAAAAGTTAACTTTTTACTGTACGTTTGTCCTGTCGCTTCTGGTTTCATTGTTACATTCTCCGAGAATGATCCTAATGAGGAAATATAATAAATTAAATGTATGCATGTTTTGAAGGAAGTAATTTTTTTTATGTAATGATCCCTGTGTACTTATTTTTGTACACCAATGTTACAAATAAAATTCATAAAGATTGAACATACGTTAAAATCTTTTTAAAGAAAATCATAAAACAAACTTCAAATTGGGCGCTGACATTTTTCATTTGAGGTTTGCAGATAAAAAAGGCACCGATAAGAGAACGGAAATGCCAATATGCGATAGTATACCTATTTGAAGAGTAATATAAATATAAGCAGTTATTCTCCGACTGTGCCCAATTTCAATATTTAGTTTGAAAATTGTCCAAAGGTGTAACTTTAGATTATTGTATAGTCCTTTATTTTTCTCTTACTCACGTGGTGAGTCTAAAATGGTAAACGTGTATACATGTATAGGTGATTATTATCTTGGAAAATACATAACATCCCTGTTGTTGTGCAGATTTTTCAACTGTCATAAATTTGATCCATTCTGCAAAATAACTTAATTTTCGAGAAAAATGTTTGAATAAACATTTCTCTAACTCCATTCATTTTTCGTAGAATCCCAAGACTCTAACTTTCATCTCTTTATAGGTACTTCGAAAACAGTTAAAAGTATTGAAAACATTACATAAAAAAAGTCTTATGACTAAAAGTTCTTTACAGTATCATCAAAACGGAAGTATGTTTATGAGAAAAAAATATCAGAGTGCCACAATGTTTTCATCTTACAACCACTGAAAATATAGCACCGTGTTCAGAATTTAATTATCTTCAATCTTTTTCAAGAAAAACGCTTTTTCCAAGACATATCGACCACTCCATTCAGTGTACAAATATATATTTGTTTATATCGATTAACAAATCAGTTTATATGCCCAAACGTTGCGTCTTATTAAAGCAATTAAAATTTTATAACCCAGCTGCTCGTTCAATTAAATATAAACCCGTAGGCGCCCTGAGTAATGATAGGATGTCCAAAAATAAAAATTTCATTGATTGCTGTTGATAATAAATTTGTTACGCGATAAACCCTTTATTTTGCTTTTCCGATACCTCGAATATATTGAACTCAGTGTAATAAGTCAAATTAAGTAATTTAATAGTTTCCAAACAAAATATGTAGGAACTTTTTGTTATACAGCGTGATGATGAAGTTTGGAACAAAATTAATAACTTTTATACCGAGTGATTTAAAAAAAAAACCCGAGACAGATCGATTTTGTTGTCGGGAGGGGCATCTTTTAAGATGATTCAGTTGTTACATGGTGACCCATAAAAGCTTGACGGTCAACAAATTTGTTTTTTTCTTATGGAACCCAGTATATTTTCGACTGAACGGTCAGTACGAGACCGGCTTGTTTTTTTATTGTCTGCAACCGAAGCTGTTTGTTCAAATTTGACAACTAATCCTTTCACAATTGCTTTATTTCCACATAGTTAGCGCAGAGTCTCAGTTACACACTCTCCGAACTTGTAATGAATTTTCACAATCTTCACTCGCTCATCTGTTGTATAGCGTTCCCTTATGTCTATCCGCAACGTATATATTTACTACATGTGGCCCCGTCCAATGCTGCCAACTCTTCGGAAAGAAAATGGCACCAAATTCAAAACCTGAGTTACTTTTGGGACATCCTTTATTTGAATCAAAGTGAGGGTTGTATATTTTTTATTTCAACGCTTCGTATCTTGACAGCTAGTCTTTAGACTTTGTTTCATTCATTTTGACCTAAAATAACTCCAAGAAACAAACTAAACTTAGAATAACGTGCTAAAAAATACAGTGCATCTAGATACTGGCTTCTGATATCGTAAAAAGTCGACGTTTCTAGTTCCATTATGTTTACACCATTTTTTAGAACATCATCTTTCTGATTTTTTAAACGTTCGTCGACAACATAAGGACGCAATTTGTTTAGTCACGTAGTAGATGAATTTTGAACTCGATTTTGAATGTAACAGTAACTCGTAACTTCTAATCATCACGGATATAAATCCATCTATTTATTTACACCAATAAAATTACATGTTCCGTGTTCAAAGGAAAGGAAGCCAACAAATTATAAGTTTTATTTCTTTCTCTAAAATATGGTATTAAAACTCATTTAGGTAGGTAGATTTATAGCAGAGTATGCGTAAATAATTATTAAATCGTAATTTAACAGAATTTAAATGAAGTGTTAAGTAATAACGTATTTTTTAGACAACTAAACCGTATTTATTGTTTGTTATATACTTCGTATATTGTTCAAAGCATGACTGTAACACTATTTCAACAAATGGTACACTAATATCAAAAACCTGCTTCTAAATTCATAATTAAGTACAGCTGTGGACAATAAAAAGTTTCTGAAACTGCTAAAACAAGATTTTGTTAATTTAATACATACTCCGAGTGGATAACACCAGTAGCGTATTAAAAAAATCAAATTTTGGCTGATATTGTATTGAGATCAATTAAATTTAAATTGAATCAGCTTTAACATCTTCCATCTATAATAGACGTCTTTGGATATCTTATATTTGACCTAGATGCTTGCGATTTCCGATGGAACAGACGTAATATAGATTTCTATTTCTGCGGTAGTTCTTATTTTCTTGTTGGTTCATTTTAAACCCTTCAATCTGGTGAAGTCACGATTGAATTCAGAATAGCTGATCGATAATGTTATATCCTAAAAATTACTGAGTTTATACACCACCAAACCGCCGTTAGTGTATATTTGAAAGCCAGTGGCTGCTGCTAATGTATGCTTGTCATAGCAGTTAATGTTACAGTTTATTTCTTAGTTTTTTGACTTACCACATTCCATAATTTTAGTTCGATATTCTGGTTTTATTTGACATATCCACTTGTAGGTTTATTGTTGTCACAAAATACAGTTATAGTATATAATAGGAAAGAAATTAACCACGTCTTCAACCATTGGAATTTATATAATTTGTAAATATAATATATAATTTAATTCAAATCTTTTATAGTTTTGAAATTTATTATCTCGGACTTTAGCTACAATATCTCTTACAGTACATCATAAACTGCAAACATATTTGTTTCAAAACTACCAGTTCCTTAAAATATATGTATTTAAAATTTAGTATTAATGTAGCATACTATAATCAAACTTATATTTTCTTGAAAGAAAATTGTAGGTCACAGAATGACGTAGGTGGGAAGTAGCACGATAGATGGAGCCAGCACTTACGCTCTGTGTATACACATCTCCTTGTGAGTAACGACACTAAAGCAGCTGGATCGTTCTAACAACATGATGAGGAGAATCAATAAATCCCAAACCGACCTATGTCTGGTTGGTTAAACTTACAAACGATCCTAGCTGTTGTACTAGGTGTTGTGAGTTTGAAACAAAATATTTTTTATTACCGAGAAATATTTATATTCAAATATATTCTTAAAATAAGTATATACAATCATTTGACAAAAACTATTCAATTTTGTATTAAACAAACGATACATTAATTACAATACAAAACATGTTTCTATAAAATCTACATATGTAGATCATAAAATTAAGAATTGAATTTGTTTAACCGTAAGTATCAAATATTTATTTTAAATGCTGCCTATTTTTAAAGTAAGAAATTTAAAATATTTAAATAAATAAATAATTTTCTTGAAAGAAGAAAATATTTTCTTGCGTATACAGGGTAGGAAAGTACCGATGGTCTATCTGAAGTTACGTGAGAGCGATAAAGTAAGCCATAGAAATCCATGCAATAGAGAAGGATGGCTATAATGAAGGCGTCTCTTAGTCACCGCCCGTTTCGCCTTTCCACAAATAAGATCCACTTCTTATTTGTGGAAGGGCGAAATGGGCGTTGACTATTAGACGCCTTCACTATACCCATCCTTGTCTATCACATAGATTTCTATGCCTTACTTTATCGCTCTCACGTAACTTCTGGTAGACCATCGGTACTTTCCTACACTGTATGTAAACGTGTGATACCTTAAAATCAAATGTACATTTGAATCAAGAAATTTCTGTACAAAAAGTAACACCTTTTAAATCATTTCGATAGCAATTTGTCAGTTGATCTTCAAAAAAGTGCCTGATATATTTTTGATTTCATTGAATCTTAGGAAACATTTAAAATACATAAAATAGAATTAAATATAAAGCTTATCATCCTTTTTGGAAAAAAAGGTTACAAAATTTTGCGGTGAGATATTACAAAACCTGTGTTATGGAATTCAGTTTTAAGTACAATTTCATCTCATGTTGCTTAGAGGCATTTCGTTGTCAGTTGTGCGGCATGACCTTTATTGCTCGATGCTGGGAAGGTGTATTGTGAAGGAATGTTAAGTCGGTCAGTATTTTCCTAAGAAAATCACCATCCTTTGATTTCCCAAATATTTTAGGGTTTTGGAAACCTGGCAAGAGCAATTAGGCCAACCAATAGAGATTTTTTAGCACACTTAAATATTACAGCCATGTATTACTTTTTGAAAATACGTAGTAAATGAAAACCCGAGTGATTTCCCCAGCAAAGTCGTGAACATTTTTTTTAAACAATAAAAACTGCAAAAAATGAAATTTTTTTGTTTTTTTTTTTATATCGAAAAATAATGATGGAATCGTCTTACTCTCTCTATAGGACTTTTGTAGAGAATAAAAAAAACTATAAAATGTGTTTTTGTGCGCCCCGATCGGTTCATTTTTTACAGAGAAAATCCGGAAAAACTTTTCAAAAATTTATATCTCCGTCTTTGAAGCTGGAAAAACAATCTTGCCGAAAATGACAGATAATAATATGTAGTTGAATCGTGTGCAAGATGGTTTCTGTCTGATGCATAGTTTTTGCACAATTGCATTATAAGAGGACTCCATCATTATTTTCCGAGATATAAAAAAACTAAAAAAATGTCATTTTTTGCAGTTTTTATTGTTAAAAAAAAACGTTGATGACTTTGCTGGGGAAATCACTTGGGACTTGGGTTTTCATTTACTAAGTATTTTTCAAAAGGAAATACATGAAATTTGCTGTAACATTTAGGTGTAAAAACAGCCTGCTTTTTTGGTCTATTGGTTGGCATAAATAGTTTTCAATGAAAGAGATTTTTACAGTGTCTCATTCACTTCGACAGTTTTAACATTTTTTAGTTATGTTTAAGAAATTAAAAGTTAGCAACACGATTCTATTATCATTTACTGCTTTTGTGCTATGTGATCGTGTGTATTATTAAAGGTCAATCCATTGCTCTAATTTCTGATTCCGAAAACACCTTTCATGAATTACGGACTAAATCTTTTTAATTTGTTAATCACTCTCTTAAACTCTACAAATTGTGAAAATAATAAGTACCTACGTATTTAAATTTTTTGCAAGTTAATTTTGTACACAGCGTAATAATAGGGCTCATAGCTTTTACATACAAATAAAATATCTTATTATCCTGCGCCCTAGGCAGTGCCCGTACTCCTCTATGTCTGCCTTTTACGGTAGCTTCCGACGTCTGTCAGACCGATGCAGTCAGATGCGAGGAACCCCCTTTTCCAGTATCGATTGATGGTTAACTCCACCATCGCCGTTGCCACTTCACGCCGCCGTCTGCTGATACCCAAAATAAACTACGGAATTTGTCTGCAGCCGACGATTCTTTTCCCCTTAAATAATCTCGGAGGAAAATTTATTAAAGCGCCATATTCAACTGAATCTAGTCTAGAAGGTAGAAGGAGAGGAAGCAGAAAGATGTATAATATGTTTGTGCAACTACATGCCTTTTTCCTTATATCATGTATCTGTTATACAGTTACTAATTCTGTTTCAAAATATTTTATTGCGCAACACTATTAAGTTTATCCGGTTTTATTTATTTACATAATGATTTGAGTTGATAAATTTTATAGAACATGGATAAAAATTAGATTCTATCGCCATATTAACACTGTATCAGTGTCAGTTCTTGATTTCCATACCTGGGAGGGCGGTAAAATTTATGTACAAATTATTGAAAAAAATCGGATATAATTGGGTGGTTTTATTTTAAGTACTATTGAAATAAAGGGAAAATGTACTCAGCTATATTCTGTAATAACTAAAAGTTCATTCTCCTGCTTTTGTCCGAAATAAACTTTTCAATTTTATTTTCATTAAAGTTTGATATTTCTCGCACCATTGATTGATTAATCAATAGATTAGATAGACAAGTGTGCAATCAATTTACACTTTTACAATTTAAAAAAAAGCATACAAGAAACAATCCGTAAGTAACAGAATTTTAACCACACCTGAAATTACGTTTATCAAGAAAAAAACGGCGATTATCTATTATTTGGTTACGTAATCTAGTCAATAGATAGAAGACCTTACAAAAAATACCGCCTGGAAACAAAAAATATGGTGATATAGGAAAAAAATTTCTAAGGAAGATAGTGTATTTTTCCTGTGGCGCATAAAACTTCGAAGTTAACCTAGAAAATTCATAAATATATCGATTTCTATATTACTTTTCGAGATATATCGAAAACACCGTTAAAAATCCTTTTTTGTTTTGAAACTTGTTACTTGCTGTAAATGTAGCCCTCAGCAAGCAAAAAAGTACCTTTTTAAAATAAAAAAAATATTAAAAAATTTTCGAGTTAGGTAGGTATATCGATTTTCCGAAAAAAAGGTCATCTCGAAAATCGGCTCGTCTTGCTCGACGAATAGTCGTAGAGAAACGAATCAGAGCTCATTTTTTTCCATAAGAGTTGTACTTGCTTAGTAAAAAAGAGTGATAGTGATTTTGTTCATTTCAAGTGTCCAAAGATGGCTTTGAAAAAAGTACAAATTTTTTAGTCGCTTTTTTCTCGATTTTCATTTCTTGATAATTTCTATTACAGGAATAGATTGCTGGCATTTTTACGCGAATTTAAAAAAAAAACGTTGCTCTACGACCTTCTGGAGAAGAGACAATTTTTGTTCAAAAATTTCCACAGGCCGTTATTTAAGTGCTACAGCGTCCATTCTTACGAATTACATGGAAAATTAAGTTCACTGCGTGGAAAATATAGGAAGCGAAACCATGGAAGAAGAAGAAAATGAATCACAATCGAGGGAATTGAAAAGAAGAAGAATTGAAACATAATAGTGATATACATAAGCTGTGAAAATAATAAATGTATTCGACGAATATTTCTATACCACGTAATTTTCTGTAGGATAATTAAATAAATATTTTGTTAATACTTTTATAACAAAAAGATATAATTACCATAAAACGTTGTACTTACTTTATTTCATAAACAATTATTGAAATGTTAACAAGAGGTGAGAGAATTTTAGACTAAAGGAAAAATACATTTTTCAAAGGTACTTAATTATGGTTTTGAGTCTGTCTTAAACGTCATATTTTGGTTTAGCTCGTCGAGCTACCCCAGATTAAGCACAAAAGAGTTTTTGTACGTGGTCCAGAAGTCGAGACAATGAAGATTTTGAAAGTAAGAGCGCTTTTGAAAGCGCGAATTCAGTTTTCGGAGCGGCCGAGTACACTTGCTGTAGCACTTAAATAGCAGCGTGTGGAATTTTTTGAAAAAAAAATTATCTTAGCTCCAGAAGGTCGTAGAGCAACGTTTTTTTTTTTAAATTTGCTTAAAAATGGCAGCAATCGATTCCTGTAATAGACATTATTGAGAAATGAAAATCGAAAAAGATGTTCAAGAAAAATGCGACCAAAAATTTTTTTACTTTTTTTCAGTCATCGTTTGACAATTGAAATAAATAAAATCGTTATCACTATTTTGTACCATGAAAGTACAACTCTTAAGGAAAAAAATGAGCCCTGATTCGTTTCTCGACCAAGAAGAGCCGATTTTCGAGATAGCCCTTTTTTCGAAAAGTCTATTTTAACGGTTGTGTCTTTATTTATCTTCGAATTGTCCGTATACGTTTTTAGAAATAAGTCTAGTTTTAAATTAAATGAAACCATTCATAAATAAAAGCACTATGCAAAATAAGAAATACCACATTCGTTTTTTTAAATACAAAATATCTTGTGATTCACCCTTTTATTTAGGTTTAAAAGTTTTTAACAAATTGCCTTCTGAGATAAAGAACACAAATAATTTTATATTTTTTAAGAAGAAGCTGCACAAATACTTAAAAAGAAATACATTTTATACTTTAAATGATTTTTTTATTCTTAATGTATTTAGAGTAGATAGTTTTAAGTTATTTTAAGTATAAAAAAAATGTGACAATTCCTATACAATGTCTGTCTTCAAGGAAAATAAATATTATTATTATTATTATTATTATTATTATTATTATTAAATCGATATAACACGAACAATTTTTAATATTTTTTTAATTAAAAAAATGGTGCTTTTTTGCTTGCCGAAAGCTACATTTACAGCAAGTAACAAGTTTCAAAACCTTAATTTGCAAGAAATACAGCAAAAGCCAAATAAGTCTATTGTTGACGGTTTTTTCGATACATCTCGAAAAGTAATATAGCAATCGATATATTTAAAAATACGAATCGATAGGATTTTTAATAGCTACAACTTTCTCATTTAACTTTTTTCGATTGAGATTCAAGTGTTTGTTTTTATTAGCGAAAACCCATTTTTTTGACATGTATGAATTTTTTAGGTTAACTTCGCCGTTTATGCGCCTCAGGAAAAATACACTATCTTTCTTGGATTTTTTTTCCTACATCACCATATTTTATGTTTCCAGGTGGTATTTTTTGTAAATTTAACATTAGGCTGTGACAGATTGATTAAACTAACGGTCAGACTAAATAGCGCCCAAATAAATAAGCGCTACCCCCACTCCGTCTTTCACTACTGCTTGATGGTAACCATGACCAACGCTGTAAACACTTTACTTGCCAAGTCGAGTTAAACTGACACCACATTATATAAATTTAACATTTCCTTTTTAATGCGTTTCGTAAGTCTAATCCATTTAATTATTATGTAGACAACATTGTAAACTAAATTTTAAATTATTTTTTTTTACTATGAAAATTTCCAGAGGGGAGCGGCGCCCCAGAGCCTCCCGCACCAGCCGCCACTGACTGTATTGCATTTGCGGTTGCTTGAATTAGAAATTGGCGTAGGAAATTAATGTTCCTACCTAAGTGTTGCTTATTAATTATTTAATATATTTCTTAGTATGTATAATAGTTTGTAGTGTGACACACGAGACACACCTAGATGTATAATAGTTGCCAATTATGGGGAGTTCATCAGAAATATTCAACTATAGCTAAATTTTTTCTTTCTGTAATCGTTATCTCATTATTATCAATTTGGAGGAAGTGATATGATAGGCAGGCAACCACATATACACGTGTGGGAATTGTTGGAAGGCAGCGTATGAAGCGCAGACATTTTGAAATCCGTAATAACTTGATTTAACGAATTTCTGTATAGAGTAGTTTAATTTTAACTTTTATATTGATAGTATAATTGTTTTTATAACATTTTCTTTACAGTAGCTACAATAAAACGAAATTCACGATTTTATAAGCATCGTTACTCACACCAACAACATCGTAAAACAATAAAATTTTTCCTGATAAGTTAGAGGGACCTAAGGATTTTAATTAATATGAAAATTATGTGATTTTTCGCTTCCTATGAATTAAAAATAGCAATTACGTTAAAGCTTCATTTAAATTTGTATGAAGCTGTTACTTTTGCATTTAATTTGGCATACATATATAAATCACTGACATATATTCTGTTTATCTTAATTTCATATAAGCAAAGCATTAAATTTATCTATTTGTTACTATAAGATAACGTTTCTATTTTTAAATGTTATGCAATGGACTGCTAATGTACTCGAGCAGATCCTGTTTATATACAAATAATAATGTGTTAAATTTTATTCATTCCTGAGTGTTTTGGTATATACCTAGGTGATATTCAATAGACAGAGACAGACGTTATATATTTCAGAGTTAATTGGATGTTATATAATTTTTCAAAAATTAAGTTCTTTAATGATGCTCTGGAGATATTTTTTAAATGAAAGTTGGCTTTTTAATTTGCCTTTATATAATTGACATACCAGCAATTTAATTGCATTTTTAATTAGTTAATTACCTCATCATCCAAGGTTTTAAAAAATTAATTATCATAATCCGATAATTACAGAAAATAAACTTAAATGTTTTAATGTCGCATTTTATTGCGTTCAATAATTAAAAAATAAAAACTTAATTCGATATCATATTTTTGTGTACACTCCATCTGAATAATATTTGGTCTAGCTACTAATTTATTATTTGTTGTTTTTATTCCAAAATGTGCCGTTTTACCACAATCAGTTTTTTTCCTCTAGCCAACGGTAAGACTATAATACAAAAAGCAGCCACTAAATGATACACTATATTCGTTTAACTATTTGACGACATTGATTATTTTGATAAACTGCGATGTTTCGTACAAATTTCTGAAGCTAAACCTAAACGGATATTTGATAAAGTTTAAACAGGAAATCATGTTGCCAAACTGTGTTGCCAAACGATTGATACCCATGACATGACTCAGTTGTGGGACGTGGGATCCCTGGGTGGGCGGTTTTGCTCTAGTAGCCTGGATGATATTTGCAAAATGGCACCTATAAATGTCAGCTTTTTTAAGGTGGCCATATTCCCGGCCGAGAAACAGTGAAATTTCTGGCGTTTTTAGGTACTGAAATCTTTAAAAGTAAAACGTTTAGAACAAAAGTAAGCACAAAAATAAAATCCTTGATGTTTTGTTTATTCATTATAACCGTTTAAATTTACTCAAATAAAATAATAACTAAAAAAAAGCGTTTGTAAAACATGCGTTTGCTGTTATTTTAACCCCACATTTTAAGAATTATTTTCACGTACTTATAAATAAAAGTAAACAATTTTATATGTAGGACTAAGCAAGTAAATGTTATAAGAATATTTACATGTGGAATTATATATAAAAAAGTTAGTATTTTCGTAGATTTCAGTACCTAAAACCTTGATGGTTTGATCGTTTTTTGCACCTGTTTATTCGTTTTACTGCGGCGTCTTTGAAAATACTCAGGTGGCATGACATAACATTCCTATTATTTGATAAGCTTTAGATTATTCAGTTATTAAATGTTTGAAATTATTAGTCTTTGCGGAAAACACTATTTAAAGAATATGGGGCCCTTAATGTGTCGCTGTAAAGTTTGCAATTCAATTTAAAGTTGCAAAAATTTAACATTCTTAAAGCTTTGTAGTGTTGCATATTAGTTTAGTTGATATTTACACAAGGTGTTACGACGTTATTTTCAAATTTTAGAAGTATAAAATAAGTACATTTAAGGCAATGATAGGAACAAGTAGATCTATCCAGGAAGTGACGAAGTGTAACACTAACACTAAACTAGAGGAACTTCCTTTAATATTTCGTATTGAGAGATCACGAAGAATATGTAAACATTAGAAAATGTACCTTTCCTGTTTTGTCCAGCAAAATAAAGATACGCAATAATCGTGATTAATACATATACGAGGGTGGTCTGAAAAGTTTCCGACCTCAACATGAAGATGGCAGTACTCGTAAATAAAAGCTAGTGAATTTCGTTGTTCATCTGTTGACAGTTACTCACCAAAGTTTCAGCCATTTTGGACGAGCAGTTGTTATGTAACAGTCGTTTGAGTGTGTCGATGTGAGTGTTTTTATGAAAATGGACAAAATCGAGTATCGAGCTGTCATTAAATATTTGTTTTTGAAACGCAATACGCCTACGCAAATCAAAGATGAGTTGGATTCTGTGTATGGGGACTCTGCACCATCATTTACCACAGTGAAATTTTGGGCAGCTGAATTTAAACGTGGCGTGGTAAAGAGCTTGGGAGACGATGAACGTTCGGGACGTCCAAAAACTGCAACTACCAACGAAAACATCGCCGAAGTTCACCAAATGGTGCTAGACGACCGCCGAATTAAAGTGAGAGAGATAGCAGAGGTTATGAACATGTCAAAAGAACGTGTTTGTCACATATTAAATCAACATTTAAACATGAGAACGTTAGACCAAAAACGTGTTCGAATGAACATTTCCAACGCTCTGTTGGCGCAGTTTAGGCGCAATAAATCCGAGTTTTGGCGCCGATTAATTACTGTAGATACAACATTATACGCCCGAAACAAAAATACAGTACAAACAGTGGACTGCAAAGGGGGAACCGGCTCCAAAACAAGCAAGAACTGTTTTTTTCGGCTGGGAAAGTGATGGCGACTGTTTTTTGGGATAGTCATGGAGTTATTTTAATCGATTATCTTCGAAAAGGAAAAACCATTACAGGAGCATACTACGCATCATTACTTGACAAGCTGAAGGCAGAACTTGCGGAAAAACGGCCACATTTGCAGAAAAAGAAAATCCTGTTTCACCAAGACAACGCACCGTCTCACACCTTAGCGGTTACCATGGCGAAAATCCACGAATTACGGTTTGAACTGATTGACCATCCGCCTTACTCACCAGATCTAGCCTCAAGCGACTTCTTTTTGTTCCTTCATCTAAAAATTGCGCTCGGAGGACAGAGATGTTCGTCAAATGAAGAAGGTGAACAATTATTTTGCATAGAAAAACGCCGAGTACTATTTGGACGGGTTACAGAGATGGGAGCATCGCTGGGAGAAGTGTGTAGAGTTACAAGGAGACTATGTTGAAAAAAAAAATTCTGAAAAAATGTCTTGTATCTTTATTAGGTCGCAAACTTTTCAGACCATCCTCGTATTAATAGTTTTTTACAAGCATTCTGCGGGATGTGTTTATGTTACGCGATTTTCTATATGTTCAACAGGCGTGCAAAATTCAGGAAAACGTAAGATAAACATTTGAGGTAAAAATATTTTTCTCCTTATGTAGTTTGAATGTATTGTCAGTTGTTTTATACCTTGAAGAAAATTTATACAGGGTGTAAGAAGTTTGACTGCCATTACTTCAGTATGAGATAGATTAATCATAAACGAACAAAAAAGTTGTATATTACAGAGGCGTAAGTTAACAGTTTTCAAAATACAGCGAGTATTAATATTGGGGAGTTTCATCACAACGTGACAACAGCGCTTAACCTGCTAATGCACACCACGTGTACACGCAGCAGGCCTGTCCTACGGAAAAAATGTAAACAGCTATTATTGTGAAACATTTATTAAAATTCAAGACAATTGTTTTATAGTTTTGATATAAATAAAATGTGCCGATTTTGTAGTACGAATGTGTTGTGCTTAAATTTTAACTCGAATTTTAGTAATTATGTTTCTCAAACGTATTAAAAATAATTTAGGTACTACCAGAAAGCAAAATTCAGTAATTTTTAAACGCGCAAGTACAAAACAAACTACAACATATGCTCAAAATGTCCACCATCATTTTCGATGCACGCACGGCACCTTCGAATCCAATTTTCGCGCACTCGATGGAAAACACCTCAAGAAAAGGAAATAGAGGTACGCAAAAAACACTACGATACGGTCGAATCCAGATACCAACTGAATTGCGTATTGGTGGTTGTTGAATAGCTTAGTACCTCGTGTTAATAAACCGCAGCGCCTTTGTCACATTGCTCGATATGAATTTTATCGATTTTTTAATTTATCACAACGCTAATTATTTTTTAGAATTAAGCATAAAGAAGTTAAAAAAAGTTATAAACATTGTATTTTATGAAATTCTATGCACGCAGTTATGTTAATATTCCGTAATTAATCGAACTTTTGTACATCAAGTTGGAGATTTTGATAATTTTTTTTCTCGGAAATGGTTGAGTTTAGGACCCATGTCATATAAGGTTTTTTTGTTTATTTTAATGTATTAAATTAAGGCAGTCAAACTTCTAACACCCTGTATAACTGGTACTCTGAAGAAATATTATTTCTAACTTTCTTAGATTTTTTAAAATGCTGGACAAAAAATTGCGCATATAAACGCCCCATAAGGTCAAAAGGCAGAAGTGTTGTAGGTCTGATCTCCTTTTTTCTTAAATATATATTTTATTATTAGCTTGTGTACTTTACTTTATTTTAAATGATTAAGTTAATTCAAGTAATTTCAATTTTTTTTTTAATTATACAATTTTTATACTTCTGATACCAAAAATCTAGGTTCACTAAAGATACCTAACCCCATAGACAAGATCTTTAACTGATGATATTGCGAGAAACAAGTACCTTACCAATATCTAATAAACGGCTAGCAATTAATAATGATCTAAAATTAAAAGTGGTATATGTTTAAATATTGTTAATTGAAAAACATATACCTGAAATTTAAAAATCATTAGATAATGTAATCTTTCAAATAAATATGTATAGACTATGTAAGACTTATACCCGTGTTCCATAATAATGGACAGTGATTCATATTCAGCACTTAGACGAGTAAGGGAGGTGAGGGGTGCAGGGGGACATGATTCCATAGGCGTACTAACTGAGAAGGTGTCAAAGAACAGAAAATTAAAAAAAAATAAGTTCACGGTGAACATTTACTTTAAAAACCTTATAAACTCACCTGCCATCCTCTCCACAATTGTTGGTGCCGTCCTTACATACGGTGATGGCCTACCACCACCCACTTACACTTATCTGATGCGCACGTCGTATATATCACACTTTATCACTTATAATAATACACTGAACTATACATATACACACTCTGCTCCAAAAATCCTGCTGTACTTCCAATATGCGTTATTATTTTCTGGCGCCACCCATTTCCAGAAGGTGACTTTAATCCAGTCGAAAATCCTTCCAGAAATGCTTGTCGTTTGCTTTGGATACTGCCATCATGCCACACTTTTGTCACCGTATGACCTTAATTTATCCATTTCTTGTCCGTGTAATATATTCTACGATTTAGTTTTTAAGCTTCTAATACTTGTCTCAAATAGTTTTTTCGCCATATTATATTTCCTCTTTTTCTATCAGCATACTCTTTCGATTTCGTTTTATAAAACGGAAATTCATGTCATACATATTTCGCAAAAGCACCCTTCTAGATATTCTAGGCAAATTTGGATCCTGTGAAATAGCAGCCTGAATTGTTTTTTATTGTCGGAAGCTCTTTTAAAATACCATCTAGCTTGAATTACTCTCCAGTTTTAAGAACACAAACCCAAAGTCACTAATAGATAGATTAATTACAATCACAATTAAACGGAAAGATATCCTCGGACTTCTCCCGCCTATTTGCCGACAGTATTGCCCGAAACCGAATAAACGCAACCCAATTGACGTCACGCACCGAACACCAATGAAAATTTAGAATTTGCTGCAGCAGAAGAATACCTGGTGCACAACAAACGCAGCAGAAGAATACTCTAAGACTGTGCAATATCGTCTGCTCTAGGAGAATGTGGGAATGTGTCAACACATATGTGTTGACTGCTAAAAATGATGAGCCAGATTAAAGATTAAATCACGGCCTATTATTTTGGGATCCGACTTGTGCACGTAAATGTAGCCATAATAGACTGATCTCAGATTTATCGCATTATAAGGATTGCTTTTTCAAGTGGCCTCCTTGCATGTGGAATTACTAGAACAAATTTGTTTATAAAACCAAACTTTTAGAAAAAAATTTCGAACGACAGTATCAAAAAGAAGTCTTAAAATTATGTAGGTATATTTATGCTTCTAAAATTTGAATATAATAATATGGAGCACCTTGTATAAATGTGTATTGAAATGCTCATGTCTGCATATTTTTTCTTATCTTGAAATTTCAGTTAGTATTTTTGTTTTGCTGCTTTGATTTACATTTTTTATTTGCTTTTTGTAGTCATATACCGGAATGGTATAATAAATAGAATACATTTTGTCAAAGATCTAGGAAGCATTTTGGAATTAATGATAGGTGTGTTCGATAAATAATTTAAAAATTTCTAAAACTGCTATCCAACATAATACATTATTTTTTATACACTCATATTTCTGTTTTTTATTACATATTACAAAGGATCATGCCTACTTATTATTTTATTATACATTGTTTGGTCATTCTTTGATATGCTGTGTTTCTACGTGTACCTACTCGTATATACAGGGTAGGAAAGTACCGATGGTCTATCTGAAGTTACGTGAGAGCGATAAAGTAAGCCATAGAAATCCATGCGATAGAGAAGGATGGCTAGAATGAAGGCTTCTCTTTGTCACCGCCCGTTTCGCCCTTCCACAAATAAGATCCACTTCTTATTTGTGGAAGGGCGAAATGGGCGTTGATGATTAGACACCTTCATTATAGCCACCCTTGTCTATCACATGGATTTCTATGGCTTACTTTATTGCTCTCACGTAACTTCTGATAGACCATCAGTACTTCCTACACTGTAGATACAATCTAGCTAGTGACATAAAATCATCATAAAATGAACCGTAACTTATTTTATGATTCCTTTGCTATAAACTGCAGGGAATGTTGTAAAATTAATAGGTAAACTCATTACTTATAGTGCATTTTTTTTAATAACTTAAATTATGGGATGCTATAAACGTAAGAAGTAATTCGATAAGAAACACCACTTGGTATGTCACTTCGTGAACAACACTAATATAGTATTTTGGTGTTCTTTTGCCATTGCAATTTAATTAAAAATGATTAAAATGTTTTATAATAGAATAAAATTTTGCACCATTGCTGAAAGAAAAAGAATACTTAAATAAATATGGAGCTGGATATAAATGTCGCTGAGCGCGTCTGTTGTACTTAGAGTTGGTGTCCTACATTTTGCAGCCAAAGGTTAAATAGGGCATTACTTGTTTAAATTACTCTTTTTGCAACCTAACCACGAGGAAATAAATTTACTTTAACTATATCCATAAAAATAAAAACTGATGCACTTAATTGAAATTGTCGTAATTTTTTATGTAGGTATGTTGCTTTTATTATTACCTTTCTAATATGTTATTTTGTAATGTGTCATTTTATGAAAATATACACTTGGTTTTTAAAATATAAATTCCTTAAAAAAAAAACAAAATATTCTATTTTAGTTTACGCTCATTTTTTTTAAAGATTTTTAAATAATTTATATCTTGTTTCATTGGACCTGTCCTGTCGCTTATCACTAATTTTGTTGTAGTGAATATTTTGATGGACGTTTAAATATTAACAGTTGTTTCTTTTTCATTTTTAAATATTTGTTCCTGAATTTACCCTCCTTATAAAATATTCATTCTTTTATTACGGTGTTGTTTCCATCAGAATTATCATTATTTGGTTCTGTATTGAGTACTAGCTGATCCATAAAAAAAATATTTTTTTATAGTCTTTCCGCAGTTGAATATGTATAAAAATGCCTAGCAATAAAATTTAATGAGTTTCATAGGCGTCCCTAAAAAGTTTTCTGCTAAAGGTAAAAAATTATAATATTTTGTATATAATTGTAGAATTTCTATTATATGTTCATTTGGCCAACAACATATTTTAATTATGTGTGTCCTCAAACAATTTTATTATATTGATGGTAAATTTCATTTTGTTCCGTTTCAAAAGGTCTCCAAAATGCCATTAGTAAACAAAATATCTCTCTTATTTCTTCCTTTCGCAATTGTAATATGAATGATTAATAGAAGGTGCCTATATAAATTAAAATTACTTGAATTACCCTAAATTCCAGATTGCTGCACTGCACGGCTAGGCAATTTGTCAACCACTTGTCAACAACTGAGATTTATTGCCCAGTCGACCAGAGCGGCTGTACTATACGCCGCTTGCCCGCGCTCGCATTCTTCAACTGGGTGTATACACCACGTTTAGTTCGACCAGACCTGTATATGGGTATGGCTAAATAAATATGGGAACAAGTTTTTCAACCTGGTACATACTGCCAACCTCTTGGTCCCTCATTTGAGATCGGAAAGACTATACCTCCGTTTTTCATGTCACATTACCTACCTTCGAATGTCGAAGCTCATTACTTTTAATTACAATTAAAATCTGACCTAATTGAATTCCAATTTTGTTGAATATTTCATTTTCTTTGGTCATTTAAATTTTCGGTTTTAAAATTCAGGTCAAATTATTATATTAATCATCGATATTTTCAAAATGACACTGGAGAAGGGAACTTGAGGAAACCGAATATGGAAATATTGTTATTCAAATCAGTTATCCATTGAATTAGTTGGAACTAACATTTTTGGCCAAATATCGATGACGGATTCTCTGTCACGAATTAACAAAAAAGTTTGTAGAAAATCTAAACTGCATGCGTTTGCAAACACTCTTTATCTTGAAGACGTAATATTTTGTGGATATTTATAGGAATAATTTCTCTTTTAACTTGAGACGTAGCCGTTAAAATTTGTGTAATGATTTTAGTTGCACTCTGTATATGGTAAGGTATATCATTTGTTCTATTATTCTTTATGTATTTAGTGAGATTTATTAATATCCTTTAATATTTACAAAGCGCTGGGAAATTTAAAGGAAATGAATGCTTTGCTTCTAGGTAAAGTTCTGTAAACGTAATGTTCTGTTTGAGTTTTTATTCCATAGATGACGGCACCAGGCTCGCCATGAAAAATAAATTAAACACCTCTCAAACGGAAATCGTTAACATTAAATGTGTATAATATATTCATACTGTTCACTGAACGGTTGAATTTACTGAAACATTTTTATTATAAAAAATTGCAAAATTTGTTATGTTTTTAAAAGATACGTATTTATTTAAAATTGAGATGAGTTTTAGAGGAAATATCATGCAAATTATTTAATACTTGGAGATATATAGACATCGAACTCACAAATTGAACAAAATGTATTCATTAATGTCGGAATCAGACAGAGTTTAAACACATCTGATGTCATAAAGGGTTTTTCTTTGCAGATTAGGAAAAAACGATTTTAATAAAAATTGTTCAATAATGAAATTCCAAAAACAAAACCAAGCCAGTATTTGAACCAAAAACCAAGATAGTATTTGCAGAATCTTCTTTTGTTCATTCCCAGCAAAGGAAACACTTCTAATTTTGTTTTAACGTCGCTATTACACCAACGAAAGACCTAATGAAAGCAAAATGCTTGTATTAATAGTTTGAAATCTGGAATCGTGAAATAAATCTTGCCAATTTTAAAATATCTCTCTTTGAAATGGCAATTCAAATGCAAACATTTCATTTAACGTTTTATCCAATAAAAATCAACATTAACAGCTTGCTTTTCAATGGCTGTCGCGTGCCGAGGTGTTGACATCAAAAGTAGAATTGGAGATTGGGTGTTTATATTCAAGTGCATTATTTCATCTGCTCACAGTAGTGTTTGTTTATAATTTCTATTTATTATGATTTTGAGGACTGTTTTTTTTTTATTAGTGCCGTTCATTATGAATAATGAACTTCATCTTTCTACATATTTATTTTGCAGTAACGCCTTTATGGTTATTTGTATTTAATTACTTTAATTTGTAATAACTCCAATTTCTGGCACAGATGTAAGCTCTTTGAATTTTAGATGTACATAATGTCAAATTATATAAAAAAAATTATATTATTTTTTATTTTACTTTTATTAAATTTTGCTATAACTAAAAATCATTACTTTTTTACTTTGGTAATACTTATACTTATACATTATACATACTTGTATACCAGAAATTATTTTTGCATTTATTGCATATAGCGTTCTAAATAAAACTAGCCTTTCTTTAACTTTGTACAGAATTATTAAAAAAAAGGCCAAAACAGGATAATTCAGCTTCATCCAAAAAAGTTGACAAAAATTGCACCAAATCTTATAGTGAATTCTATTAAAAATATTTTCAGTTATACAGGGTGTTTGGAAAAGTTAGTACAAAATTTAAGGAGGTGAAAGTAGAGCCAAAAGTAGTAAAAAAGTTCCTATAAACATTGGTCCTCCAGACCACCGTTACTGAGATATGGCTCTCCAAAGGACTTTTTATTTTTTTGTTTTTTTTTATAATTCTTTTTTCTGATGGTGTGATGACTGTTGTTGGTAGTCATCCTACCAGGGTGTTTTTTTGTTGTTTTTTTTATCATCGTTTGTTATTAATGATGATTATTTACTTTCCTTTACCGGAATTTTTTTATTTTTTTTTATTCCTTTCAATTGTCAAGCAAATATTATTTTTTTTTGATTTTTTTTTTTTTATGATGATAATTCTTCTTCGTTTTTTCGTCAGTAATTATTTTTTTTTTAATGTTTGGTTGCTCAGAGTAGTTCTTTTTTTTTTATTTTTTTTGGTTTGTTTTTTCATCTTTCATGGTGACAGTTTCGTTGTAATGATACTAATGATTGTCACTTTCGCGTGGTATTGTTTAAATTCTTACGTTTTATACAGGGTTCGTGGTTTATTTTGGTTTTATACAGCATCTTCAGATTTTTTGGTTTGATTTTGCCAGATCTTGCGAGGCCCCCCCGATCTCATGAGGCCCGTGGCTGTAGCTCCCGTGTTCAGCAATATAGAGTAATATATTTATATGTACAGGGTAATTCACATATCAGTTTACCCCCCTTATATTTCTTTCTAGGAAAATATGATAAAGATCAAAGTTGTAGAGTATAATATTTATTTAGTAAAAACGGGAAAACACAGTTACGCAGTGGTTCCATTAGTAAATATACCAAAATATTGTTTAAACTTATCAAAGCAAATATGTGCCATGTAATCATGTATACAAATATCACTGCAATCGAAAAAAATTGAGAAATCCAGTATGTCAAATTTAATTAATTTATTATGCACAATATTTTTTATATAGATTAAAAGTACTAAATTCGTTTCATTTTAAGCATCAAGAAAGCATTGGAAATGACTGGAAATGAAAAATTAAGCAATTATTTCCACTTATCCACTGCTGATTACAATTATTGTTAAATCATGTCTACATATCAGTCTAAAAAATTTTGGTCCTACCGTGAGAACTTATTTTAACTTTAACTTATTTTTTACTTTTATTTAAAATATAGACATTTGTCTGTAATAAGTAGGCTTAGTGCGGCGCGGAGTTTAACAGGACCATAGTCAGATTACTACATAGGTCGCAACATAGTACTATTATTAAAGAGTAAGGCTTAGTAGAGGATAAAATACCTATATAAATTTAAATGACACCACTTACCCGATAAACCTTAGTGTTGAGACAAGGTTTCTGTGGCATATTGGAAGGAGTTAAAACATATTACGTGCTTTTCTAAGTTTTCTTTAGTGAAACGGCGACGTTTATTACTTAATATTAACTTGTGTAGGGAAAATGACCGTTGAATGTCTACTTTTGACAACGGACAGTATGAGAAATTGTTGAGGCAAGAACTATATATTAATATATTTGCTGATAACTCCTGATATGTACCAGATAAAACTTTACATATGTTTTCCAAAATGGGATATCCTGGATTTTTTTTCCAACACTTTTTACATTTTTTCTTTTATCGTACTACTGACTGGGCGTATATTATTGGCCTCGTATATATTTTTTTGTACATCATCCATTATATCAAATTGTTCATTTAGGGATAGTCCATGTGATTCCAATTTACGGAATTATGGAACTTGGAGTTCTCTAGTTTGTTTAATGGAATATTGCTTGAAAGAAAGGCGTCTGTAAGTTCATAGAAAAATATAGAGTCTTCAGCACCGGACGAGGCATGGCTCTTTAAATGTTTTGTCACTTTAGTTTTGTATCAAGAATTTATAATGCCTTCACACACAGTACAAAACAGGTCATTTCCTTTAATACGTATGCCCCTGTAACCTTCGGAATCACTCAAACCACATTTGAAATAATTCCCGTCTTTTCCTCTTTTGGCATTGTACTGCACTTTCCCCGCCAACTAATAGTTGTTAATGTAAATTATGTTCCTATTTATAAATATGTAGTTATTTAATACACACGGCGAATACAATTTACAGCAGACGTAAAAAAGAAAGGTGTCGACGCGACACCAACTACTACAAGGTTCCGTAAATAATTGAATAGTTCAAAACGCGAGTCTGCTGTGAAGGCCACCGACACCCGCGTCGGCTCTGTTAAACTCTGCATGTGCACTAAGCCTAATAATAATATCTTCTATTAGTCAATTTAAGATATTTTGTACTAAATTTTCTCGCCTTTTTATAACGAAAGTATGTGCATTCATTTTAAACATACGACTTCATACAAATTCACATGCATTCATAATCTCTTCAAATTTATGTGAATTCATTCGAGCTGATCTCTCTTGAAATTTATAATGTAATCTGCACTAGGTATACACAATATTTTTTAATAATTACCCTTTCGCTAATCACCATCCATAGGTTTGGTCAAGAAAAAAAAAATGTGACCCAATATTGTAGAATAAAGTTCTGTTAAATAAAAATCTATCTATCGTTCAAACTACATACTAATCCGTAAGAGTTTCGATGACTGTTTCGTTCACAGATTTAACCGTTTAAAAAAATCGAAGCAGTAAAGTTTTCTTGGCATTGAACATTTAGCATTTGCATGATATATGTTATTCACGTTCGTTTCTAAGTAATGTCTGTTATCATATAAGTAGGTATTGTGTATGTAAATCCATTTTAAAAATTTAAACTAGTGTGGGGCTGTCCATAATTATACTTTTACTGTGGTTTACTTTGTAAAAAAGTGCTGCGAAATGAGAATATGCAATCAGAAAATTAATTGATCATGGATTTAACTTAATAATAATTAATATGGTCAAAAAAAAATTTGTACGAGAAAGGAATATCCTACATTTTTTTTTTTTTGGATGAGGATCACATCATAGTATTTCCGATCTCAGTTGAAAATCTTGAAGAATGCGCACGCGGGCAAATAGCGCACAAACATGGCCGCACTGGGCGACTGGGCTATAAATTTCAGTTGTTGACAAATTGCCTAGCAGTGCAGTGCAGCAATGCGGAATTTGGTGTGATTCAGGTGCTTTTAGTTTATTATAGGCACCTTCTATTAATCACTCATATTGTGAAAGGGAGAAACAAGAGGGATATTTTTATTACTATTATTATTACATGGCATTTTGGAGACCTTTTGAAACGCAACAAAACGAAATACTGCCAGACAATATTGAATTAGTAGAACCGGTTGTCGATGAAACAGATTTAGAATTTAAAAATAAATATTTACATGTTCAATGTCAGCGTCTTATTTTAAATATTTACGATTGTTTAAAAAATGAAGAAAATTAAAAATCAGATAATGCAAAATTATAAATAGAATTCACATATTAACTAAAGTTTCAGTGTCCACAATTTTTCGTGTTATTAAACAAGGTGTTATAGATCATTACGTAAAGAGGAAGCGAAAACAAAATTTTAAAAATGTCGATGACATGACGAGATACTTAATTCGGCGGACAATTTATATAAAGAAAATAAAGTACCAACTTTAGAGATGATTAAAGATAAATTGCGTTCTTGGCGAGCAGTAATATATTTTAATGAAAATGTAAATGTTCTTTGATATGTCACAACCAAAATTTACCATCAATATAATAAAATTGTTTGATTACATAAATAATTAAAATTTTTTGTTCGCCAAATGAACATATAATAGAAATTTTCTACACATTATATAGGTACAAATTATTATTTTTTACCTTTAGTAGAAAACTTTTTAGGGACGCCTATGAAATTCTTTAAATTTTATTACTAAACGTTTTTCGGAAAGACTACAAACTTTTCGATTATAGTCATTCATTTGTCCAGTTTCCAGTTTGACCGAAAGAACAGTTTTAGTTAGGGTTAGTTAAAAATAAACACCGGTGAAATTAATTTTCGGATAAACCGAAAGTGAAATAGAATGATTGACTATCTCCGAAATGTTTCTAATATCAGCATATATCATTTATTATTATTATTTTTTTCTTAAAAAATTTTCCTTCATTTTTTTTAATTCAATTCACTTGTTTTTCTGATAATATAATCTGATGCCCAAGAAAATTTTACATAAGTATACCTACATTATGTCCCAATCAAATATCTTAACAGCAAACGAATAAATTACATTAAAAAATAAACTATGTTTGTAATTAACTTTAACCCACTTTTATTTATCTGAGTTCTCAGTTGATCCCGCTTAACTGACCAATTAGCATTTAGAATAGCTGAGATCTTAGGTAAATAAAAAAGGCTTTTGTCATATTTTTTTGTATTTTTCCCAATGATATGATATATATCCGATGATGATGATATATATGATGGCATGATATATATCCGATATATATCATTGATATCTATCACGATATTTATTCCTTGATATATATTATGATATTTATAAAAAATTAAATAATGATTGCTACTGGTTTAAAGTTGCTAAAACAGATGGCAGCAAACCCGTATGCTAATCGTTGACGAACGTGTTTATTTATGTGATTCCCCGAATTTTTCAGCAAAGTAGAATTGAATGAATATTTTTATTTCATTATTTCTCAAGGTGTTAGTCAATTCGAGCAGGTGCTGTGTGTTTGTATTTGTTTTAATATTCATAAAATTTATGTTGACTTGGTGTAAATTGGTTACTTTTCGTAGTACTTAATATTCACGCAAATATTTTTTATTAGTTTCAGAATTTATATTTATTTTTTCGTTCGTGTTTTTGATATTTGGAATAAAAATATTCACCTAAATAGTTTCTTAATTTTATTTCGCTACTATAATATTATATTAATTAAAAAAAAATAAATATCAAGACTTGATATATATCGGATATATATATCCGATATTTGATATTTATATAAATATCATGATATTTACCAACCTTCCTTGGTTATCCAGTTAATAGTCGAAATAATTTTATGACGTCTTATGTATTTATTAAAAATACCATACAAATAACAACTTTTTTCAGTGTAACAAAAATTAATTCATAGTACCTCAGCAGAAGGCCTGACGCTCACACAGGCAGTCTACTGTTCCGCTCTGTATGTTCTTTACAATGTTCGGCTATTTTCAGTCATATTATCAAATTGGACAAATTTTCATTCAGGTGACCTACTATTTTCTGAGTTATCAAATACGTACTTTCATTTACTAGCATTACCCAATGTGGGTGGCTACTTTATGCATTTGTTATTGTGACGATGGCTTTACAAACTTCTTGTGAGTCTGCGGTGAGTTGGAGGGGCATGGCCGCCGTTAAGGCGGAATTCAAGTGGGGCAAGTTTAAAATACCAGAATATATAGGTTCCTTCCAGGTCTAAGGTCCGTAAGTAAATCGTGCATGACGTAAAAATCAGGGACGGATTCAGGACAACGATCTAATATTACACTTACAAAGATGTGATGACAATATATTTTAACTATCTTGTAATGTACAAAATAAAAGGGCTAATAAATAGCTCACTGGTCGTACAGTGGCGTTCACTTGTTATTGATAGAATTAAGGAAAATTAACAAGGGTTCATGCGTTAAATGTTCAATCATCTATAATAAATCAATATTCAAGACTAGCATACAAAGTAAGTCTACGAAACTCTTTTAATTAAATTGAATTACGTCATGATAATCACTATATACCCCAGCAAGCTAAGGGTACAGTTAAGCGATTTTTGACGCGAGGGGACTAGAAAAGTGCAGGATTATTGATTATAAATGCTTCCTCACTTTAACACGGCATATTTGTTCCCATAACTGAAACGTACGTACATATTATGACGTGCTAAGACTAACTAGCATAATGTTTAACCCCTTAGTTTGAAGATAATTGAGGTTCTGTATTTTTTGTTATTCTCGCTTTTGCAAGAATTTTTTGTAATAGTTAAAATAGAAATATGAGTTAATTTTGCCTATCAAATTCATTAGAACTGTCGGAGTCACGATTTTTTTCTAGTTTTTGAATTATGACAATAAGTTCCTTTAATAATTTCGTTTTGGTTGCCAAATGAAAAAGACTGATTCAAATTTTGTATGAGGGATATGCCTCTTAATCACAGTAATTTACTAACATGTAAAAAACGTATTTAAAACTAATTTTTTTAATATACATTTCAGTCAAAAGTAGTTTTATACATTGTTGATAAATTGTGTCTTACTGAAAGTTAACCCAAAGACTGCTCATAAAAGTCTATTTATACACTTTTTGGCTTAATAAGTGTGTTTCAAGGTCATTCGTAATATACCACAGATTGCAGATAATTGAAATTTCGGAATAACTTTAGCAATTTATTTAATTCCTATTAAAAGCCAAATACGCCCATTAGCGGAAATTGCCATTTGTTCTACTGTCAGTCGTAGATGGTCTCTAGTTCAAATGCTGTTTTTTAATCTTGCTTTTATAATTATTGATAAAAACTCCCGTCTTCTTTACTTTTATCTCGCTGTTGTGTACAAAACTGTGCTTCTACGAATATGTCTATTTTTTATCACTTCATGTGAAAATTTGCACTTTTAGGTTACGATATCTCAAAAACCCGACATGATAGAGCAATAATTCTGCGGCCAGATTCGGATTCAGCACACCTAAATCCTTCGGGAATATATATTCAAGTTTCTGCTTCCAAAAAAAGTTAAATTTTGTTGGCCTGTGACTTTTCATCAGATTCAAGCAACAATAAATTTCGAACAAATTACATTTTAGTTACTAAAAAGATGTCGGGCCTGTGCTCGTGGAAATTGAGGTATTTTAAAGCATTTACTCAATTTACTCATTAAAATGACTAATGTTATTCTTTATTCGAATAAATAACTGAATGATTAGTGTAGTAGTTTTTTAAGTATATAAATTTTAGGAAAAGCCCTCAAATTTTGAATAAAGTTTAAATAAATACATGTGCCCAAATTCAAATTATTTCACTTACTAGTTTTTAAATTATTAAAAAAAATGTAAAATATTGGTTGAAGATGAACACTGTATCTTTTCAACGAAGCGACCTAGATAAAAACTTTATAGGAAAGATTCCCCATGAAATTCACCGAAGAATACGAGGTTTTGGTCACCATTTATGAATCACCCTATATATTTGCGACTTTCTTGTGGCAGATTTGGCCCCTTTATTTGAGAATCTCGTTAACGATTTATAAAAAAATATAACACTTTGCTACTAACAAATAGCGAATAAACTACATAGGGTGATTAGAATAATTAAGTAAATTAATAATTTTAGTATTTTTGTTGTTTGTTCATCACGATTTATTACTTACTTTAATACGCCTTCCTGCACATGTAAAAAAATTCATTTATTACGGCCCTGATCAGCGCTTCTTCATCCAAGGACACCGAAAACGTCTAAATGAGATCAGTGCCGATAACGGAGCGAAACAGTCTCCCCCTGTCCCCCCTAAACGGCGCCCACGGTTGGGGGTGAGTAGCGTAACAGACAATTATGCCCTTCAACCTCTTGCCAGACAAGTCGAATGTTAAGCAGAGTGAGAAAGAGAGAAAGCACGACGGCAACTGAAGCGAACTGCTGAGTAAGGAAAGGAAACAGCACCAGCACCACACCACACGGTCGAGTTGAATAGCCGGGCTGGTAAGCTATACAATCGGTTTTCGTTTTCGGTCTTGTTTGTTGCCATTAGCTATCGTCAGCGCGCCGACGAGTGAGCAACTCGTAAAACGCGTGTGGCAGTTGAAAATTACAGTTTGTGTACGTCGGGACACCTCCGTTTCGTCTCTCTTCTCCGTTGTTACACGATCGGGGGCAGCAAGAGTTCTCCTTCGTTCCGCTGATGGTGATGGCCATTGGTCGGCAGTTAAAAGATTGACTCACGCCCGTGGAATTTCTGTGTGTTACCTGTTAGTTAGTGACAGTGTTCGAATTGTACCTGTATGGGTGGCAGAAAGTGAGGTTATGCGCCTAGTGTAAATATAATTTGGCCCCTTTTCGTGTGGTACTTAAAACTGTGTTGTCGGTGGTAACCTGGGAACGACAGCTTGGGTGTATTATCGACCCCTAAAATACAAGCAGGTGCAAATGCACACGGCAGTGCATCCTTTTTGTACCTCCACCTACCCACCAGCAGCGGTTGTTCACTTGCGCACATTTCGTCGTTTAGTTTGCTTTGCACATTGCATCGGTTTATGTTTTCGTTATTGGATGATTTAATAATGCCTCGCCATTGTATGGCTATTATTCGTAAAATATTTTATGTTAAGCCACGTCTCAAAATTAATGCAATTATTCAGATTATGCCTGAAACCCTAAATGCGATGTATAATTGGGTTTATTAAGTTATCTACCAGTTACTATTGAGTCACTGTATTGATTGTTAATAGTAAATACACAATTTAAATGAACAACTTGTTACATTTACTCCTGCCATACAAATAAAACAAAAATAAGATCAATTTTCAGTTTCCCGTGTGTACACTTACCTTATATTTTGCATCCCACCCCCAGTTATTCTTGAGCGTACAAAATAATGTTAAATGTAAAAATAATTGAATTTTATTTCATATCAAACAAATTAACATATAAGTGTCAAAATAAACCAACACACCACAAAAAATATATATCGCGCATCATAAAGTATGCTTCCGCTCATGATATACTTGGTGTTGAGTTAAAAAAGGGAGGGGAAAGTGCAGGTACAATTTTGTGTACAAACTTTAGTAACATTTGAGTCATACTAATGTTGGAGTAATTTGAGTACTATTTGGATATAAAATCATTTATTTACGTCATATGCATGCGATATCCCTCCCTTATCCCATTCATTAACAATTATTTGAATAATACTCAAGTATTTACGATTGTGAGTATTTTAGTGTACAAATTTTGAGCAGAGGTTAACTCCTCCAAAAAAAAGTCGGTCTTTTTGACATCTTTGCAATGTGACAGTGGTGAGGTGCAAAATATAGGGCAGCACAGTGTACCTATACAGGGTGTCTCGCATAAGAACCGATACAGGGCAGGTGCATGTAGGGGTGTCCAAAATATTGTGCTTTAACCAAGCTTACATACAGAGTGTCCCGCTATAATGTCCGGAAGAGGGAAAAGTTTTTTATTTGTAGGTTTACGACAAAAAGTCACTCTTTGTAAAAACTCCTGCTTGTTCCAAAACGGTCAAAACTGTTAAAATATTTGTCATTTTTTATACAGGGTGTTCAGTATTTAGAAAAATATTGTTAGTCGCCAATAGTAAAGTACCGTTATTTTTGACAATATCGAAAAATATTATCAAGGATGTCATTTAGGATCAACAGAGGATTAAAAATTTGAGGTTTCACTAATTTCTGTTGATTTTTTTTAGGTAATATTTTATTTAAGATTACAATGCTCACTCTCGAACAAAAAGTATTGATTGTTCAGTGCTGTGGTTTGGGTGAAGAAATATCATTCGCGGCAGTTCAAAGACAATTTAATGAGAAATGGCCTGGCATAATAGTCACAGATAAGACTATAAAACGGATTGTACAAAAATTTAAAAACATTGGTTCTGTATTAAAAAAGAAAAGGGTAACAGCGGTTAACGAAGAAGAAAATGTTGTAGAATTAGTGATGCAATCAATAAGAAATGCCCCAAAGATATCTTTAAGAAAAAGAGCTTTAGAAATTGGAAACGTTGGTAAGTTTCATTTATAAAGATTGTTAAAAGAAAAAATAAAATACACCTTATGAACCAAAGTTTTTCCATACATTAGAAGAAGGGGATGATTCTAAAAGGTTGGAATTTATGGGTGGGTGAGCACCATCTCGAAAACAGAAATTTTTCCCACTAAGTATATTATTTTTTCAGATGAGGCGACTTTTTCCACAAATGGAATAGTTAGCTCTCAAAATTGTAGATACTGGGCATCGTAGTTTGGTGTGCCGTTTCTTATTTTGGAATAGTTGGACCCCATTTTATAGAGGGAAACTTGACCCAGCATTCTTATTTGCAGTTACTAAGTTCGTTTTTCTTAAACTACCTAAACGATATGCCATTAGCACACCGAGAAAGGGCTTATTTTCAACAAGATCTCATTCCACAATTATGGTTAGAGAATGGTTGGACCAACATTTTAAAGATCGATGGATATGACGATTAGGTCCTGTTCCATGGCCGCCTGGAAGTCCTGATCTGACAATAATGGACTGTTATTTGTGGGGCAAACTAAAACAGAAAGTTTATGCTGAACCGTTTGATAATAATGTGGACACTTTAAAAAACAGAATAAGAGAAACAATTGCTAATATTCTTCTATACTAAGTACGAATTGTCTATAGAGAATTTATTAGAAGAGCTGTAATTTGTACAGAAATTGGAGGCAATAAATTTGAGTAAAATTTATTTTTGTAAAAAATTACATTATTCCTTGTTTATGTAAATTTTCATATTATTAGCAATAAATTGACTTAATAAAAATAAAATTAAAGAAATTGATTATTGCATAAATTTTGCAAAAATAAAATCAAATAAAGTAGTACATCCAAATTAGCTGTCCGCATTGTTAAAAAAAAATTAAAAAATTTTAATCCCCTGTGGATCCTAAATGACATCCCTGATAATATTTTTCGATATTGTCAAAAATAACGGTACTTTACTCTTGTCGACTAACAATATTTTTCTAAATACTGAACACCCTGTATAAAAAATGACAAATATTTTAACTGTTTTGACCGTTTTGCAGGAGCAGGAGTTTTTACAAAGAGTGACTTTTTGTCGTAAACTCACAAATAAAAAACTTTTCCCTCTTCCGGTCATTATAGCGGGACACGCTGTATATCCAAAGTTGCACCCTTGGGGATTTATTAGCCCCCAAAGTGGGGCCCTAAATTTCGAAAAAAATTTAGTATCTGTGCAACAATTTACCGCAGAAGTCTTCGACTATGATTTAAAGTTAATTAAAGCACAAGGTGTTCATTGGCGATGACTCACTCCTAAAATTGTACCGAACTTTTTTTCATTGACCCGATTGAAAAATAATAATATTAATTCACAGCAGAATTTAATTTAAATTTTTTTTCTCGTGTTAAATTTAAAAAAAACTAGTTTTCAAGAAAAACTGTATTAACTGAAACAAGATTTTAAGTGTTTATTAGAAAATAATCGAAAAGTCAGTAGTAGGTAATGAATTTATCTTTCAAACTTGTCAGTTAGTAATAAAATTATTTAATTTCAACAATTGCATCTGATTGTTGTTGAAATAATAACAATTATTAATTTTTATTATTTATTTGTGTTTTTTACTTAATACAATATTCGCTTATTTAAAAACTACCTAGGTTCTTGTTTTCTTTTTGTAGAATTAGGAGAAATTTATTTGGCCAATTGTGAAATTTGAAAGATAAAGCCTACTGCTGACTTTTTAATTATTTTCTAATGAACACTGTTAAAATTTTGTATCAGTTAATACGGTTTTTCTTGAAAGCCATAAAGTTTTTTTAAAATTTAACAAGAGTAAAAAAAAATTAAAATTAAATTCTGCTGTGAATTAATATTATTATTTTTCAATTCGGTCAATGAAAAAAAAGTCGTTACAATTTTAGAGGTGAGTCATCCCCAACGAACACTTTGTAGTGCTTCAATTAACTTTAAATCATAGTCAAAGAAGACCAGTAATAAACCTAAATCATGTACCAAATTTGGCTCTTCTACGGTGAAGTGTTGCAGAGATATTAATTTTTTTCGCTTAGGGTCCCACTTTGGGGGCTAATTGTTCAGGGGGTGCAACTTTGTATAATTACAATATTTTGGACACCCTGTATACAGAGTTACCTGTATATTTTAGCTAATGCTCACGAATTTTTACGAATATACGAGGACGGCGATAGGTTATTTTTTTAGAATTGATACAGTTTATTCAATTTAATCGAAATAGTTTAAGACAGCACGTAGCTACAAATCAGAAGTTAACGGAAGAGAGGATTAATCATTTCAGGCTACATAAATATGTTACTGGAATGGTATAATCGTCACTCTGTGGGATTTATGAGTAATTTTTATTAATAATGAAACCGGACCGTTTCCGCCCATTGCAGATTATCATTGTAAAGGATATCCCTACATTTATTTAAATAATTAGCGGGCCAAATGCCCAAGAGATACATAATTTTAAATAGACAGTACAAATTGGCACTACCCGAAGGTATCTGTTTGTCTCTCTTTTTTTTTCGGCTTGCTTATCTGATATAATTTCTAATTTATCCGCATTAAATTTCGTTACTAGACAGTTTATTACAATTTGCTCGTATGACGCATTCCAAAATAATAGGGAACTAAAAATTAGCAGTGAAAGAAAGTTACATAGATTTAATTTTAGATTATTCAATTAACTGGAGGCATATATAGGGGCCTATTTGAGGATGAGATGGTAGTCTCTGTTTGTATTAAGTTCCATGCACTTAGTATTAACTAAATATATAAGAGTAATTATTTCATCATCTAAAATTTTCCAAATCCAAATTAAAATTTAAATGTTGGTATATACCCAGGTACAACAATAGAACCATATGTTTTTAAAAACATATTAGTATTATGTGGATTAAGGGCTTACGTTCTGTTACTAGCGGTATTTAACAAATAGATAAATACAGAAATTAGTAAAAAAAATATGGCATGTGAAAATATAAACAGGGTGTCTCAGGTTTTAATCGGGAAAATGTAATTAGATAGAAAGCAAAAATATAAAGAAAAGTTCATATGAACTTACAACTTCGAGATACAGGATGTTAATCTTAATAAAAAAAACACATTTTTTTAAAAAATCTCAAAAACTACTTTGCCGATTAATTATTCTAGAGGCGCCACAGTGGGTGAAAACACTCAAAATTTCGTGCGAGATGGTAAAGTTGGTTTTGGCGTTTAGGCTTTGTGGGTTTAGATTTTATTGGTTTAAATTTTATGGGTCTGGGTTTTGTGGGTTTAGTTTAATGAATTTAGGTTTATTAGGTTAGGTTTTTAGGTTTATGTTTCAAGAATTTGTGGTTGAAGAGTTTGCGATTAACTGGTTTTAAGATTTATGCCTTACTTTTTTATATGCGCTAAATATTGTTCATATTTTGTGGTCTAGTCTTTCTGAAGTCAGTTGTACATGTATAAAAACGCCCAGCAATAAAATTTAATGAGTTTCATAGGCGTCCCTAAAAAAAGTTTTCTGCTAAAGGTAAAAAATAATAATTTATATATAATGTGTAGATAATTTTTATTGTATGTTCATTTGGCCAGCAATATATTTTAATTATTTATGTCCTCAAACAATTTTATTATACTGAAGGTACCTAAATTTCGTTTTGTTCCGTTTCAAAAGGTCTTCAAAGTGCCATGTTGTAATAATATGAGTAAACAAAATGTTCTTTTTATTTCTCCCTTTCGCAATTATTGTAATATGAATGATTAATAGAAGGTGCCTATAATAAATTAAAATTACCTGAATCACACCAAATTCCGCATTGCTGCACTGCACTGATATGCCATTTGTTGACAACTGAATTTATGGCAGGTATTTTCAGGTATTTCAATTCCGAGTTGCTGCGATAGCGACCAAACCTGGTATATACTGCCAACCTCTTGGTTCTTCAATTGATATCGGAAAGACTATATCAAATATGGGAAACATTTCTGATTGTAGTTTCTAAAAGTATTTAAGATATCGAAAATTGAGATCTTAAAATATCGCATTTGTCGCAGTGACATAAGAAAGCGGACATAGTTACGAGTATTAAAAAAATATATCCCAATTTGGACAACTTTTACTACCTCGCATGGAATTTTGAACGTTTTCCTACTGTGCGGAACTGGGGAACGCCACTGCTTTTTTATAAGTTTAATATTGTTTTTAGATTGAGTAATTTTTTGTCTTTTTTTATTATTGCATTTTATTAATGAAATAAAATTTATTAAACCAGGGACGGCGGGATAATCAATTTTTTTATATTTCCTCCAAAAGCCAAGAGACAGAAGAATGGTATTTGCAATTAGTCAATCTAAAAACAAAACTATATCAAATTTATAAAAAAGCGTACTCAAATTTTTCTTTAAAATATCCAGTTATGATGAAAGTTGATAGAATCTGAAATTTTCATGAATTTTATAATTTTAGCCAGCTAAAAAATAATTTTTATTTTCTAATAAATGAACTTTGTATAATTTGCCACGACACAATAATATTTAAATTTCACATGAAAATGACAAAAAAGGATAAGTATCGAAATAAAAAAATATATACTTCGATTCTTACCTTATGAAATGCGTTTTTTTTCCATTTTCTTGTGAAATTTAACTATTATTTCAAACTATGAAACTATAATAAACAATTTTTGCAGTTGATAATGCTGAAAATTGTGTTAAAAGGCCGACTTTGTGAAGCATGTTTTGACCATTAGAAAAATGATAGACACATTTTAACGACGGATTTGGATTTGTCGTGGCAAATTATACAAAGTTCATTTATTAGAAAATAAAAATTATTTTTTGGCTGGCGAAAACAAGAAAATTCATGAAAATTTCAGATTCTATCAACTTTGACAAGATTATTTGAAGGCCAGATCATAAAAATTCGATACAATGATAATTTTTTCCAAAATCTGCATTACCTAAGCTTACCCTCTCAAAAATAGTACAGTGTGTGCCGCCTCTGAAATACCTAATTTAAATCCAACCACATCAAATTAAGCGTCTTATGTACCTATTATTAAAATCGTGCCAAATTCTATCAAAATCGGACGAGTAGTTCCAGAGATATTAGAAAATAAAGTTTTTTTATTAACTTTATCTCGAAAACGAAGCTTTAAAACATACAAGTTCCTTTTTATTTTTGCCAGTTCTACCCAATATTATATTTTCCCGATAAAAACCTGAGACACCCTGTATAATTTTTACAGTAACTTTATACCTATTATGTTTGCGATTAATATGTCGCGGTAGTGACGTACCTTTGAACTGTTATCAGTGCCAGTGTCGTAATTGAACCATTTTTAAATATTACACAACGTTTTATTTTCATTAACTAATCGTCGTTTCATATTAACAACACTAGCTTTTATAAACTGAATAATATATTTCTAAAGCATTCTTTAAAAACAGTTAAAAGGTAGGGCGTACATTATTAATTTAATTTAGGAAAAATACGACCAGAGGTAGACGTAAAGTGAGAAATTTCAAGTAAATTCTCTCTAGTTGTGCTGGTGTGCAGGTACACCTAACACGTGTGGTAAAAACTAGTTGAGTTTGCGATTAAGTGTCGAATTTAATCAGCCAATAATTTACTTCGAAGTTTCAAGTCACGTCATAGCATCGTTTCGACAAATAAATACCTAACGATTATTTATTGCAAACTTATCTATATTTTCATTGTCGTGTTTATCGGTACGAAGTGAACACTCGTATTAATAGCTGATTTAACCAGTTTACGATCAGGATGTACACTGTTAGTTTATTACAAAATGGCGAAATGTGCGCAAGTGTAAGGAAAAATTGAAATTAAACTATATTATTTTTTTATAGGAATGTAACTAATCAGTGCGTGTTTAAATTATGTGGTCGAAGCAAGCGGATACGCGCAACAGTAACAAAAACATGACATCATTTAAAAATAAGATAACCAACCGGAAACGGAGGAACTCAAAGTCAAGAAACCCGGCGAATGACAGCGTTGACAGTGTAGAGACAGATTTAAACTCGTCGTCGTCAAAACAGAGCGAAGACAAGAAGAAACAGCCCAAACCGAGTAAAAATCGGGGTCGCAATCGAAGTAAAAAAGACACTAACGCTGGTGCGGATAAAACAAATGTGCAAGACTCTAAAAACTGTAAGGAATCTGTTTCATGTGGAAGCAATGGTGATGTCACACTTTTAATTGATAAGGACCTTGAAACCGCAGATGTTGTGCTGAGAAACCCAAATAGCGATTTGAATAAGCGAAACGTTAATAACACTCTAAAAAGATACAGTGATAGTTTCGTAATTGAAAACAATGGGCAAAACGAAAACGGGCGCATTAAATTAAAAGAAAACGATTTAATTCCTCCAGTTCTGACTAGAGCCGTCAGCGGTTTTTTCGTTATAGATCACGCCCGGAAAGCGAAACGGTTTAGCGACCTCTTCCGACCTTCCAGCACCATGAAGCTCTCGGGCAGCACGGAAAGTCTAAAAATAAATAACGGCAAAAATACAGGCAAGGAAGAAAATAACGGATCGGTTCCCACGAGGAACGACGTAGACAAAGCCACTAAGAAATTGAACCAAGAAAACAATTTAAAAAATAAACAGAAAAAGAAGACTGAAAATTCTTCTGTCAAAACTGCTTCCACGAAATCCACCACAAAGAAAGAACCAGTAAACACTGAACCTTCGTACCTTAAAAGGGTGAAGTCAAGAATATACAAAAGTAAAAGTGATGGTGCCACTGCACCATCGAAAACCGACGAAGTTGACGCGGCTCTAAAATCCAAAAAATTAAAACCCAAGAAAAATTTAGAAATTAACGGTAGGATACCGGAGGATGAAGTGGCGGTGTTGACGCCCAACGGTCTAAGGAAATCCTTGACTCATTTCGACTTCAGACTGACCAGACAAACTTCCAATTTGGAAAGGATCAGGCCAAAAGCTTTCGGTTCGAAAAAATCGACGGATTTGGTTGATGAAACCAATATTTCTAACGAGAAACCAGTTTTGGCCAAGGCGAAGTCGAGTAGTGCGATAAATTTGAACCTGTTAAGGACTAGACGCAACAAAATTCTAGAGCAGGTTGCAGCTAGGTGCGGCGCAAAGGATGTCCAGAAAGAGTTTGACTTCATCGCGTTTGGCAGTGTTAACAATGTGGCAAGTCTTGGATCACAAACTAGTCTGCATAAGCTGCCTAGTTGGTTACACATTCACAAGGAAGAACAAGGTAATTTGTAAGGAAAATATAAGTTTAAGTTTTTGAAGTATAAAAGAAATTAATTCAAAATATTCCCTGAACAACGATTAATAGTCACAAAATAACTATCAGGGGTTAGTTAAATTAGACTGATTTCCACAAGAGTAATTAACGAAACGCTAGAAATGTTATAAGAGCTTTTACAGAAATTGTTCGTGTTCTATTTTCGATACAGCAACGTCACTATACATCTACATATTGTGTTTTTAATGTCGATCTAATGACAATACAACTGATTCAGTGACTTTTTTCCTCTGAGTAAACTAACTTGAGGAATTACATATTTTAAAATTATTTTTTGATAAATATAGTGTTCAACTTAAAAAAAATGAAAGTGCGTACCTAATTGAAATATTACCGAAGTATTACTCAAAAAATGTATAGTGATGTACTATCGGATATACAGTATGTCCGCGGTTAGGGTGAATAAAACGAAAAACTTTTTTATTTTATTTTACGGAAAAAGGCACCTCGAAAGGCACACTTGATAAAATGTTTTGCTTGAATTTAAAGTGAGGTTGACATCCAGAAAATAAATAAAACCTGAAAATGTCATGAGAGCAAATCACCTTTATTTTTAATATTTCTGAAAAGTGATTATTTTGCAACACATAAAATGAGCAAAAATAAGAACAAAAAACTTACAAGCTAAACTCAAACCTCAATCTCGGAGAGTTTTAACTTCATAATTCTACACCTCCATCACATCTTAACCTCGTAATTTTGTGTTTGAAGTTTATTGGGATTTAAGATTTATGAGTTTTGAGGTTATATATTTTCAGGTTATGGATTTTAGAGTTATAGGTTATCGATCTCAAGGTTATTGAGTTATGAAAGTAGGGTTATAGTATAGGGTTATATGGTTTAAGGGTTGATCTTGCTGGGTTTCATAGTTTCAAGCTGTTTTTTGAGGTTAGAGTTTCAGCGACCCAGAAAACCCTCCATTAATTTTTTTGTCGTCCACAAATTGGAACTTTGTCGTATCTTTTAAGTTGGAACAACTTTTCCTAGTGACACTTTTCAGAAAAGGTACCTTACTTTCATGACATTTTCAGATTTTTTTATCTTCTGGACAACCCGTCCATGAAAGGGTAACTTTCACTAAGACAACTTCATTTTAAATTCAAGCAAAACTTTTTATCAAGTATGCCTTTTTTCCGTAACATGTAAAATAAAAAAGTTTTTCCTCATATTCGCCCTAACCGTGGACATATTGTATGAATTTATTTAGTTTATCCTGTTTATCCATGACCTTAAGTAGGGTAGAAGCATTTTTAAAAATGACGAACGTACCTGCCTAGTAAACTTTTCAATGTCATTTAATTTTGCCCAGGTAAAATGTTTAAAAATATGTGAATATACCTACCTGCCTCACACTCTCACACTTTGTTTTTTGGGTTACCCTCACCTTTTTCGTTCAGACGTATAAACTATTTTCCTTGAAATGTGCAGCTAAGGCCAAAAGATAAGATTTGAATTGATGACTTCGAAATCATGTCCACCTAAACTTCTACTGATTGTGAGTATATTTCGGAGAAAATAAGGACGTAAAAAATAATGAAGGATATAACAAACTGCGCAAATATTAAGAAATAAATACTTAAATAAAGTAAACATTTTTGTGGAATATTCATATTTTTGTATCTAATCGATATATGAATCACTCTTATTTATATTCCACACCTCAGTACGTACTTGATCCATCTGAAGTCGACTTAATTATTTGGCAGCATCTGTACAAAGAGCAAATATATTTTTGTTGTGATTATAGCCCGATAACCTTTTGTTTTTATCTAGGTTCAGTTATGCAATATAGAAGCTGTGTCATACACCATACGTCATTGTACTTTAATATTCAAATCTGTTTGGCTCTTTTTGGACTTGACCTCAATCAAGAACTATATATGAATGTAGGTATACAGTGCCGCACGTAGTGGAACATACAAGCGTGATTGATAAATTGGTACTACCGGTGTATCGCTTATGAGCTTCCTTCGTATCGTCATTTACCAAAAAAAAGTTCTTCAAATCCATTAGACATGAAATCATATTAGGTGCCCATTGTGAACAGGGCCTTTTCTAACTGGCACGCATTACTTGATACACTTAGCTCGACCTAATAAAATTATCAGTAACATCAAGAGAATTTTTAAAAAGTAGGCGCACTATTAATTATTAAAATTTAATTGTTTTGATTTATGCAAAGTTTTGTGTCAGACACTTGATGGAACACTTTTCAATTTGTTTATTACATAACTGGTAATTAATATTAAAAAACTATATAGAAATTTAATATTTTTTTGGTACTTAACCCACGTCTTATCTTTGATGTACTAGAAAAATTGGACTCCTCCAGACTCCTCCATGGTTACTGTTATGAACTAATATTGAAATACTATAATAAATAGTCAGTACATGATATATAGTCCAGGGAAATTAGCATTGCACAGACGTTCTTTGAGGCAAATCGCAAAAATCACATGTCTACCCAAGACATTGAAGGTTAAAGTTTATTGCAAATATCTCGCGTTCTAAGCATCGGGCATCCATAAGGTCAAGTGGTAGATAATTTAATAATTATCTACAAGATTGGAAACCTCGCCCTTTTCGAGATATTCAAGGTCAAAAATTTCNCCTCGATTTTTTTGGTACTTACCCACGTCTTATCTTTGATGTACTAGAAAAATTGGACTCCTCGAGACTCCTCCATGGTTACTGTTATGAACTAATATTGAAATACATGTATACATATAATAAATAGTCAGTACATGATATATAGTCCAGGGAAATTAGCATTGGCCCTCAACAAAATTCCTTCCAAGCTGAATTTTTGCACAGACGTTCTTTGAGGCAAATCGCAAAAATCACATGTCTACCCAAGACATTGAAGGTTAAAGTTTATTGCAAATATCTCGCGTTCTAAGCATCGGGCATCCATAAGGTCAAGTGGTAGATAATTTAATAATTATCTACAAGATTGGAAACCTCGCCCTTTTCGAGATATTCAAGGTCAAAAATTTCAAAAACGCGAATATGTCGCGCCCATTGCATTAGACAGCGATAAAGTTATTATGAAACTTGTGGATAATTCAATTATCTACAAAATTAGTTTCTTACATTTTTTCCCAAAACCTCTCCCTTTCCGAGGTACTCAAGGTCAATGTTCCAAAGAAAATAGTTTGCATCAGACGTTCATGAAATCAATGTAAAAGTTGTATATAATTTAATTAATTGGTAAATATACAGTTTTTAAAAAATATTTGAAATTGCATTCCCATAAGATATTCCATGACGTCCTATGGGATGAATGAATGAATAAATAGAATGCGACATTTGCAAAAAACTTTGACCTTCAATATCTTGGGTAGCCATGTTGCGATTTTTGTGATTTGGGTTTGGGATATCTCAAAGAACGTTTGTGGAAAAATTCAGCTTGGAGGGAATTTTGTTGTGGTTTTCTCCTTTTTTCGTCTAATTTCCTTGGGCTGATAAGTGATAGTTAAAATTTATTTCATTCATTTAAATATAATAATATTGTACAGTAAAAGCAAAGCGAGTTTACACATTTACTAGCTCTTTAAATTACACTAACAATATACAATAAGGAACATATTATTTTTACAATATTCTTCCTTCATTTTTTCGCGCTTGTTGCAATGTGTCCCCTGCCAAACTGCCAAGAACTGTATCAAAATTATAAATTATCTGTTACTGGTATAGGTTTTGTTACTGCCATATGATGTGACATAAATTAGCAGCAATATTACGATATGTTGAATTCAATTAATTGTTTCAATGAAGCATAATATTTACTTTGATGTTGGGAAAACATATTTTTTCACTTAAAAAAATTTGAAGCTTCAACATAAACCACTGTTGAACTAACGTAGATAAGAAACTAGAGATATAAAACTGTTTTTCTGTAATACTGTTGCCTCAGTTTGCCTACGTTAAAGCGTTATTCGTCTGATAAAATACAAATTGAATTTAATGACCTTGAGATATCTTTAGAAATCGGTCAAATTAGAAAGATCTACATGTTGAAAAACAACCAAGTTAGCTAGAATTGTATCTACAATTAACTAAGCATCAAACCAGCATAAGATACCTACATTTATTCGTTTTATTATATTGTAATGTACTTGTTGAAACCATACATACACAAAATTTTAAAAAGTAGTTTTTATACAGCTTTGTTTAAAAAGATAAAATGGTGACAAGAGTTGTCACACTTCATAGAATTCAACTGCTTGGCTCTGTTAACTGATTTTACGTATCTATCATTTATATAACTAAGATTTAAAAAAAAACTGAGAACAAAAGTGAAAAGCTACTTGTATTACTTATTCCTAATTCCTCCTTAAAAAGCTGATTATTTCACAGTTCATCGGACATATAATTTATAGATTTCCGTATGTCTCTTTTAATAATACTATTATTTTGTTCAAATCTCTATTCATACCATCTCTTAAATCTCGATTCATATCCTTATTTAAATGTAACTGACCAAATGATATTACACTATTTACTTGATTTAGAATTTTTTAATTCGAACTATAAACCATTGTTATCAACATGTGAGGTACTAAACTATGGACATTGTTTTTACAGAAAACTTCTTATTTAAGTGACTCCTACAAAATTGATGTATAGTCATAATATCCGTTCATAACTTTTTCCCTTTCGGGCAATAATGACAACTATTTTTTGTAGAATTTTGATTAAATGAGCGGTTTGGGAACAAAAAAATATTTTTTAAATGTCTACATTATCGTGCCACCCATATTATAATACTTAACAAAGTGCTATTAGGCACTAATTTTGTAGGTTGACTGTAATTTCAGTCTTTCCTTTAAGTCATTGTGCCTGATAATTTTTAATGAGTATTTACGACGATAATCTTGTCGTAAATACCACCTGTTACTTCATTTTTCGATATGGATACACACATACGACGAATGAGGGTTATTTACAATGTGTCTAATTTTATTCAAAAAAATAGAAAAAACAATCAAATACAACGCATTGATAGCATTATTATTGGCCATGTTATACTACCCAATAAACTGAATGGGGAATTTTAATTAGCATTTTTGCAAAACACTACCCTAGTTATCGGAAGGTATGCCGTTATTACTCAGAGCTAACAAGAGGTTTATGCATGATGGACCTCCACCACATTAACTGTAAATGTCCGGCAGTATCTGAACCAAAGACTCTTCGTCTATGGATCGGTAGAAAGGATAATGCTCCTGTTAATTGGCCTGTCCGTTCACCAGACTTAACACCTTGCGACTATTATCTTTGAGGCACTCTGAAAACAATACTGTATGTTTCCACATCTAACACAGAAGAAAAGTTATGGAGGCATATCCAAATTGCCTTGAAGAACTGCAAAGGGTGTCCTTTAACTTTCTTCGCCGTTTTAACCTTTATTGTAGAAACAACGGTAGTCATTTTGAACAGTTTTTATAATAAGTACTAAAATTAATAACGTCAATTTTGTTACTTTTATCTTCAGCATCTTTTTTATTATATTTGATTGTTTTTCGTATCTTATCGTAGTAAACACTCATTAAGAAATGTCAGGTACAATGACTTAAACTCGTCAATTTTGTAGGAGTTTTAAAAAACACTCTGTCTAACAAACACCAAAATGTGTAGATCGAAAACAAAAGCTCACACTACGGTAAAGTAAAGGCCAATAACTCCTCAGGTGTGCAACTTTATATATAGGTAAGTTTGGTTAAATCGCAATGTTTTGGACACCCCTACATGCACCTGCCCTGTGTCGGTTCTTATGCGGGACACCCTTTATATTTTTTTAAATTTTCCAATTAAATCAACAATTTCATACAGAAATAAAACATTAAGTACAGAGCAAGTTTGTTTGTCACATTATTTCATTTTCTGTTAATATCTGTAAAACTGCACTGACAAACACCCTATTTCGTCTAAAGAAATAAACAAATATAGGTATTTTAGAAAGCGTCAAGCGATTTTAGTTCCTAAAATGTAAATTGTATTTTGGAATGTTCTATTTCATCAAGAGAATTGCAATGAAGCGGTTATTTATTAAGTAAAACAATTTATCAACACCCAAATTTTACGTACTGAATATAAACGCTAAAAAAAAGTAACAGCACATTTTATTGTTCATTATTACGACCGAAATACGGTTAATTTATAACATCATAAATTATTACTTCAAATATTATGTTAGATATCTCTACTGTCTGAATAAAGGTGCGCTCAGTGAGCAAATTTACTTTAAGCTTTTAGTTTATTTTTAAATTTAATGCAATAAAGTTACCGATCATACAGGACCTTATAAAATATTATAGGCAAATATTGTAGACTTATATTATTATTATATAATAATATAGTATTATATTATATAAAATATTATATTATAATATTATTATTATAACGCAGGCGCAGTTAAAAGTCGTTTAGGGAATTTGAGTATCATGAAAGAAAAATAAGATTGAAATGGCCAATAAGTAATTCTTCCAACTTACATTGAAATGTAGTTAATTAGTTAATTAATATTTTTTAAAATAAAATTGACAAATTCTGTCTAAAATATGTACAGGAAACATTGACTTATAATTTGTACAAGATACTTTTTATTTTTGATTTTTTTTTTACTTTATATTTTACTTTTTATCTGTAAATGTAACAATATGTTTGGCAGTTCTTTTTGCCTAAATAAAAAAAAATTGTGTTTGAATTCAGACTCGAATTGAAAAAAAAATGTTGTTAAAATTACTGCTTCGGGTTTTCTGTTGTTTTTGTGGGCAACTCGTGAGGCAAAATAAAACAGTCACTGGTTAGGTGTTACTGATATGCAATTTCTTGAGAACAGCGAAGAATGAATCATCAATGACCACTTATTACGTCAAGCAGTAAATGTGAAATGTTATAGAACGAGTTTTGCCGTGTTATGTCACATCAACCTCCGTTGACTACTTCAAGGAGAATTATTACAATACTATGAAAGTTTTTTCAAAAGACTAATTATTTTAAATTAATAGTCTGCAGTTCAATATGGTCATGAAGATTTTCAATTATTAAAAGACGCAGTTTAGCATAAACGATTGCACACCTAGCTTGAGTCTTGAGTAGTGTAAAAATCGTACTACTTAGTTATTGTGTACATGGTGTCTCAAACTCACTCGATAGTATGGACCTACTGTGAGGATACAAAAAATTTAAATAAAATTTGGGACACGTGGTGTTAAATGGGATGAGGCAAGCTCCATTTTCAATCGAAAGTATTTGGGATTTTACAGAAACGATCAATTATATTTTTTCCAGAAACATACCCAAATTTTTTTCCTGTTAAAAAGCTCTCTTTTTTCTAATAAACTTTTATTAGAGAAATTTTTCTGTATTACTTCCCGTTTAAAAGCTATAAGCAATATAGCCCTAAAAGAGCCTCAAAAGAAATACCACCTAAAAATCACATTAGCGGTGGAAGAATCAAGTAGTCCTTAAAAAATAATTGAATGTTCGTTGTTTAATTAAAGTGCATAAATGCCACAAAATACTTGTCATTACTCAATACGAACGTCAAACATATAACTTTTGTGCTTACAAAATGTTTTCTCATTCAGAAAAAGTTGATATGTTGCTAATTGACGGCGAGTCACAAAGAAATTCAAGAAGAGCTGTAGAGTTGTATCGAGAAAGGTATCCAGCGCGCCTCATTCCCGATCATAGAACCTTTACAAGATTGGAGGCGACCTTGCGACGAAATGAAGATGCATTTTCTGTTTGGAAAAATCAAATAATTGACCGAAGTGAAAGAAACAATGTTAATACAGCTAGACTGTTATAATATTTCGAAAAAATCCACGAAATTCTATACGGCAGGCTAGTCGGGAATTCAATTTGGATAAATCAGGCGTTCAACGAATTTTAAAGACCAATTGGTATCATGACTACAAAATTCACAATTTGGAGTATTTGCCTGAGCGTCACATTGAAAACAGATATAATTTTATAGCTCAAATTGTACTAAATGTAGAAACTGTTGATACGGACCTTTTTCGGCACGTTCTTTGGACGGACGAAAGTCGGTTTGTCAGTAATGGTTTGCCAAACAGGCGCAACGAACACTACTGGTCCATTGAACATCCCCACATTGTAAATCCAGTCCAAAACTAAGGCCATTTTAGAGTAAATGTATGGTGCGGTATCATCGGTAAGCATTTAATTGGGTCTTATTTTTATGAACATACATTGACAGCGCCGTGAGTTACCTAAATTTCCTATAAGAAGAACTTCCTGCACTTCTGGAGAATGTGCCTTTGCAGCTAAGGAGAAACCTATGGTTTCAGCACGACAGGGCTCCACACCACAAGGCCAGGATTGTGCAGCAATATTTAGCCTTCCCAGAAAAATGGATTGGGCTTAATGGACCTATTCAGTGGTCTGAAAGTCACTAGATCTAACACCCCTCGATTTTTTTATGGGGGTTTTAAAAAATAAGGTTTACAAAACACCTTCGCGAGATATTAATCATTTGGAAGAAAAAATTACAGGCGCTTGTAATGAGTTAAAAGGTGAAATTTTAATAAACGCAACCCACAAAGAAGTCAAGCGAATAAGCGAATATTGAATATGTGTCTTGAAATGAGAGGTCATATATAGATACCTTTCTATTGAAAATTGGGCTTCTTCTTCTTCTAGTGGTTGGTCCTAATAAGTCCCATAGCACTGCAGCCTGATTAGGCCTATTGTGCGTCCCACTACTAGTCCTATTCAGCAAGTAGATTTGCCCTTTTTACAAAGTCCAACAGCTTCCTTGCTGACACTTCTCTCAGTTACTTGGGTTCCAAATAGGGTGTCCCAAGGAGCGCCAGTCTGCTACGTGCAAATCCCGGGCACTCGCCCAGGATATGCAGAGAAGTTTCATCCGCCGATTCACGTCCTCGGCAGACCGGACTGTTTATAAGCTTTAGCTTATGTAGATGTTTCCTAAAGTGACAGTGTACCGTTATGAGTCCTGTCACTCTCCTTAGTCGGATTCTGTTCAAGCTCAGTAAATCATTCGCTCTTTCCTTCGAAGGATACTCCATGAGCTCCTTAGAATGGCTATGTCCTGGCCTTGAAGTCCAGTATTTCCTGTGTTCTGTCTCAGTCCATTTGCCCAGAGCCCGCCTGACCACACTGGGAGATGTGCCACAGAAGGGCTCCGGGCCAATGAACTCTGTCTCGGATCCCTTCCTAGCAAGTTCATCCGCTTTCTCATTTCCACAAATGCCTTTGTGCCCTGGCACCCAACACAGTCTGACTGTATTGTTGGTGGCCAGTTCAGTCAGCATTTGTAAACAATCCCACACCAGTTTTGAACTTACCTTGTGTGCGGCTAAAGCTTTAATTGCAGCTTGACTATCAGAGAATATATATATGAGTTTACGTCTATAACCTCTACGTACATTCTCTGCCAGACACGCCATTATCGCGAAGATTTCTGCTTGGAATACAGTAGGGAACTCCCCCAGACTGTAGCTTGCACTCCATCTGGGTCTGAGTCCATATATTCCTGCACCCGTCCCTCTGGTCATTTTGGAGCCATCTGTAAACCATACTAGGCTCCACCTTTCCAGGGTATTAAACCTTTCCTCCCACTTGCTTTGATCCTCTATTCGAGTCTCAAATGGCTTGTGGAAGTGAAACCTTGGAACCATCTTGTCGGATACCATCCCAAGAGTTGGTTCCGACATAGATGTGTCTATGATCCTGGAGTGGGAACCACCCCTCCAGTCATTGTTATTCCTGAGTCGATATGCTGCTAGCCGCGCTTCTCTTTCCACCACTATATGCAGCGGTGGCAGATTTAGCATGACTTCTAGTGCAGCTGTCGGGGTCGATGCCATCGCCCCCGTTATACCTAAACAGGCCAATCTCTGAATTCTATTCAGTTTTTCCCTCGCTGTGGTCTGTTGTGTTTTCTGCCACCATACCACAGCGCCGTAAAGAATCCTGGGTCTTACTATCGACGTATACAACCAGTGTGACATCTTTGGTTTCAGTCCCCAGGTTTTCCCAATAAGGCGGCGGCATACACACAATGTCTGCTTCGCCTTACTCACCACTTTTTCCAAGTGCGCATTCCAGGTAAGCTTATTATCCAGTATCACTCCTAGATATTTTACTTCCCTGGAAAGCCTAATGCTCCTCTCCCCTATTATAGGTTCAGAGAGTCCAATTAAATTCCTTCTCCTGGTGAAGGGTACTACGACCGTTTTGTCAGTGTTTACTGACAGTGCCTGCCCCTTACACCAGTCATCTATCCATTTCAAAGCCTCTTTCATGAAATGGGGCTTACCTCATCCCGTTCAACACCACGTGACCCAAATTTTATTTCAATTTTTTATATTCTGACAGTAGTCCCATACTATCGAGTTTGAGACATCCTGTACTTACAACAAAAGTAAAAAAGTTGGTTTGGTCTACTATAGTACAAATAGTCAATTCTTATCATGAGGGTTATCATATCTGTAGTAAGCATACCTATCTACAATATAAATTTTTAATAGGTATTAGTGTTATTACCTACGTCATTTTTAAATTTTATTTCAAATATTTTTTAATCGATTTGTTTGGGTAATCACATAAACACATACATTTAAAACTAACGTCATATAGTTTTCAAATATGTATTAAGCTATAAAATTTGCTACATTATACATGAAATTTCCGAATACTCTACCTAATTAGCCAGGCAAGTAACTTAAAATTCACGTCCAGAGAACCATTTTGTTGCGTTTGGTTTTTTTATACCTAAGATGTAATTCAGTCTCACCATTGTCTTACTAGAAGTACGTAATTTATATAAATATGGTAAAATTTCGATTACTTATCTATTTCTAGTACACACAATAATAAGACAACGGAAACAATTGTACATCGTTGATAAGATAAAAGAAATCCTTTATACAGAATTACTGCAAAATAAGAATAGGTCAAAGATACTCCACTATCTATCATGTATTATATTTTATTCCACTTGTTACGTTTTTCTTTGTGATATTAATGAATGTGACATTTTATACAGTTTATAAATGTAGAACATTTCTTATACAAAATACATTTTTCCAATTTTTTGAGAACATAATTAACAAGTACAATTTTTTATAAAAATTTTGCTTTCTACCGATCATGGTGCTTTAAATAACACTATACTTTCCTCTGTTATAAAAAAAAACTGGAGATAATTTGAAGACTACTTCGAAACCGAAGCGTTATTCCATTTATACAGAATTCAGAACTTATAAAAAAAAAAATTGGATGTACAGGGGACTCTTGCAAATACAATTTTGTAAAGAAAAAATTAAAAAGAGCAGTCTGCACGGCACTATAAAACTGTGATAAAACTGGACAAAAACTTGAAAGAATTTCGCAAGGAAAGGAATACATAGAATTTTATGGCACCTATTATCAGCAAATTCAACAGCTTTTACTGCTATTTTTATTATTAATTAATAAAATTAATTTGTGGTTTTAATTAATAATGTAATTTGACATACCTGATGTTACAACAAGTGTTCAAAATTTTGTCCACCGACGTGTAAACACATTTGGGCTCGTCTTACTCAGTTTCTACAAACTAACACAAATGTTGTCCTGCTTCATCATAACACAAATGTTTCATCATAATACAGGTGTCTTGCTTCGCCATAAATTAAAACGATATCCATCAACTCCGAATTGCTATATACGCAAGCCATTTTTGACACTAACTACTAAAAAAACTATTGTAAACACTATCGCAACGACGATTATAAAATCGGATTTTAGTACTAGAAGTCGCTGAGGCCACGTGGCTCTCCACGCGTATTGCGAATGACGCTAGAGACTACAGTTTTCCAGCGATGTGATGCTTGAAAGTACTACAACTTCAATATATTTTTTTACGATATTGACTCCATTTCTCATGCCGCTTCTATTCCCAAATTTTTTTGGATAAGTTGTGAATCACTCTATATCCATAGATGCGCGTATATTTATCTGAGTACTGACTGGCAAATGTCTGTTTCAGGGGATGTTAAACAAGGTCAGCCCGTATCTCGAAGTGGTTCGGACAGAAGACCGGATGCTGTCCGCGAGGAAGGCCTCAAGGTTCAGGACTCGCCCTCCACCACAGATTCAACCCACGATGCCAGCGAGAAAGCAGAAGTTTCGACACCGGATAGGTAAGTAGTTTTTTTCTTCTTTTCCTTTTGAAAATTGAATTGATTTACCAAGAAAGGAGATTTATTATTTACATTATTTTTTATGGAATTATAGTGCAGTCATTGGAAGTTTGTTGACGAGAAGGCATGTAAATGTTTTGTATTTCAATTATCACTATGATCATAATTTAGTCGTCAAATCATTAGCTTGAACTGAGGACCATATTTTTTCTATTTATAGCTTTCCAGTCACTTAAGGAAATATTTAATATATCGTGTGCTTTTTTAAATCACGATTAAAGTTTGACATTTGTGTGCGTTTTTGATTTCGTCCGTGTATATTTAATTTCTTTCGCGATAATGTGGCAATACCGTCGTGGGTTTCTGAGTAATGAACACTTGGGTACTTATTTTTGTCAAAAAAATCTAAATTATTCATTGTCGGTCACTTACCGTCCTAGAAATATTACACATACTGGACATAAAAATTGGGTCGTATAAAAATACCCAGTACGGTAGCTGTAAGAGTCTATTCTTTATGCATTTGACTCGAAATCTCTTTTGTATAAATTATGACGTAAATATTGAGAACGTGATGCATTGCATTTTTTAGTTTCAACTCTATAGGTATTTTACTCATTTAGGTCAGCCGCAAATATGTTTAAAAATCGCAATTTATATTCATTGCAAAATGACGAATGAAGATGTATGTATATGTAATATTAAACCATGTTTTTAATTACTTATTAGGTGGTTACCTAGATCATAATCTTAATTATTCGTCTGGGTTAATAACATTCTCATTGTTATTATACATTTCGGGTAGGATAGTCGCTGTGTGCTTTTAATAGTTTGCAGCTCATAAACTTTTTAAACAGAGAATGACGTAAGAATTTCACGTACGCTTAGTTCTCCTCGGGGAGAGAATATAAAAATTAAGTAAGTAATAATTACATTGTTATAATAAACGTATTCACATTAGCTCAAATGTCCTAGCCTATTCAGATTTCGGAAGTTGTTATTAGTCAGTAAACGAGATAATTTTCGTCGTTTTCAGTCCATGTAATTTCTTTTACATTTACTTTAAATTGATGTTACGAAAACATAACTTTTCGAATTAATGAATGACCTTCACAAGATAATTAATTGGGACAACTGGACATCTGGCAGCAGATAACATTAACAAGTCACTGATAGGGCAGTCGGAGAACTATCAAAACATAAATAATGTTATGTCCATAGCAATTTTAAATTCGATTACAATGAATACAACTGTTATTGATATTTTTTGTTTATCGATGAAAGACGAGGTTTGTTTCCAGTACATTTATGGGTCAATATTGTTTAAATGAATGGTTTAGCATAAAAATGGGTAATAAATTGTGATTAATATTTCAGTGATTACAAGTTTTTAATAGAAAATTTATTGAGAACCTGTGATTTCACTTTGGTATTTACGCATAATATAATCAGCTATGCAATAGAGTTAGATAAATAAATATCATTTTAGACGATGTCAAAGAAACTGAAACATCGTCATAAAAAATTGATGGTCTTCTCTTGTCCTTGTCATTCTACCAATAAACGCCCTGTAATTATAAAATACATATATGTATATTATTACAATTAACTGTAAGATATAACATTCAGTATTTCTTATACATATCTGCTTTAACCGGTTGCTGAATAAATCAAAGAAAATTTATTCTTGTAAATCATTACCTAACATCACTATTGTCTGTATAAAAAACTAACAGCTCGATACGTTTTTATGAAGATTGATCAAATTGGACAACCAGCATTAAACCAATTAAGTTTTTGGTTGTTTTTAATTTGACAAAATTGAGAAAATAATTAAATATGAGACAAGGCTGCAGTGATATCTGTTTACATACTTTGACGCCTCCATTTCATGTGCTTGTTATAGTGCAGTTGATAACCTTGCTTTATCTAAAATTTGCCTAAAAATACAGATACGTGGGCACTTAAAATTATCAAGGTGTTTGAAACTACCAATGCCAATGATAACATTTTTTGTGGTGTTCCAACATAGGTGTCTTCGGTTGTCACGTTTCATTTAATTTAATCTTTTTTATCTAATTAACCTCAATGCGTTTATTTATCGTTGTGTAAATTTGTTGTAGGTTATAAAGTTGGTTGTTTTGGATTAAGATTATTACCTTCATGTCCTTTCATATTAGATGTATCCGAGAACAGTTCTTTTAAATTTCCTCTTTCTCTGTCAGAATTCCATATTATTTTTTAAATTTAGTATTAAATTTCTGTGTAAGGATTTTTATTATATGTAGCTTTGTGAATTATTATACACACTAAGTACTGGAAAAAATTAAAGGAACAAAAATATTTCATAAATTTTTTAGTGATTTTTTAAAGGCCCTATCTCGGTGAAAAATGGTCATGTCGAGATAAAAAAAAAACGTTTTGAAGCTTGAAGTCTCTAATTTCAAGATACTTATTTCGACAAATATTTATTTTTGAGCTATGATTATCACAGCCACAGACAAAAAAAAGGTTGGCTATACTTTTTATGCGACATATATTTTTCGTAGTAATTTGGCTTCCTGAACATGAATCTGTGGTCAGAATTGGCCCATCATGTCACAATTTTTTCCCTAACCTCAAAAAACTTGTGAAAAATAGTGAAAATTGATGAAAATTTAGTGGTAAAATTTGGAAAAAAAATTATTTCCCCATCAAATAGTACATTTTTATGTAAAAGACTGCTGAATTCAAATCCACTGTCAGAATTGAGCTAGAACGTGTGGTTTTTTTTCTAACCTCAAAAAACCGAGCAGGAATCGCTATTTTCAAATTCTGAGCGGATTTTGACCAGATTTTGTATAAAGGGGTTTTTTGGGTCGCTGATTACGAATATGAATTCACATTGTAAAAATTCAAGATGGCTGATCCAATATGGCGGGTGTACTTTTTTGAAATCCACCGATTTCAGTAAAATTTGGCATCATAAGGATTGCTGGTTGATCTCACCTTCATTAATCACACATCTGGAGCCAGATTTTCATAAATCAAGGTAAAAGATTCCACTCCGTCTAAAAATGTGACTTCGCTTAAAAAAATGACTTAAGGACTCTACACATGTAATGATGTGTAGTGTGATGTGCTTGTTTCCATGGGACAAGACAAAAAAGTTTCTACTTTATTCTTTCATTTATTTAGTCGTGCATGGGCTTATGGTTTTCCAATCAGATTTTTTTAACTACTATGCAGTTTTCCTATGGCATTTAGATGCTTTTATTTCTTAATAATTTTAAAGTTCAAGGAAAAGGACACATTACTGCCACACAGCACATCACTGCATCTGCTTATGCCTTCAATCTAAAAATGTGACTTTGCCGAAAAAATGCCGCCTACTCGGCCTAAAATTATGACTCTGCCTACATATTTTACCTTGATTTATGAAAATCTGGCTCCAGATGTGTGATTAATGAAGGTGAGATCAACCAGCAATCCTTATGATGCCAAATTTTACTGAAATCGGTGGATTTCAAAAAAGTACACCCGCCATATTGGATCAGCCATCTTGAATTTTTACAATGTGAATTCATATTCGTAATCAGCGACCCAAAAAACCCCTTTATACAAAATCTGGTCAAAATCCGCTCAGAATTTGAAAATAGCGATTCCTGCTCGGTTTTTTGAGGTTAGAAAAAAAACCACACGTTCTAGCTCAATTCTGACAGTGGATTTGAATTCAGCAGAGTCTTTTACATAAAAATGTACTATTTGATGTGGAAATAAATTTTTTTCCAAATTTTCCCAGTAAATTTTCATCAATTTTCACTATTTTTCACAAGTTTTTTGAGGTTAGGAAAAAATTGTGACGTGATGGGCCAATTCTGACCCCAGATTCGTGTTCAGGAGGCCAAATTACTACAAAAAATATATGTCGCATAAAAAGTATACCCAACTTTTTTTTTGTCTGTGGTTGTGTTATTATCGAAGAATCGAAAGAAATACATTGATAAAAGATTTTCAATTTTTTTTTGGACTACACGGACTCAGAAAATATTTTCGAACTAAATCAATGTAGAAGTCAGTTAGCTTGTTTAATCAGCTTCAATTTGCTTTTTGAAAGGTCTCCGTACTTTTGTTGGTTACCGAAATATTGATGGTTCAATTAAAAATGACATTTTTGTCTTTAATAATCGATATCTCAGAAACAAATTATTGCATAGTAAATTTAAGGGCGGTTTTGAAAACTTGAATAAATTCTCTGCAAGGATCTATCATGATTTTCGAAGAAAAAAAAATTTCATCCTTGACAATAATTTGAAAAAAGTACAAAAAATTACTTTTTACTGGTTTTTAGAATATCTACGAATACTGATGAAAAGATTAATGTTCAGAGAAATTTTGACAGCTCAATTTTCCCATAATAAGCTTGTAAATTGACAAGTCGATCCATCCAACCGTTTTTTGTCATCACTAAAAAAATTATAAAATATTTTTGTTCCCTTAATTTTTTTCAGTAGTGTATAATGGAGAACGACTCCAAACGGATACAATTTTGAAAAAATGAACTTCCTAACAGTATAAAATAAGGCGGGCATTGTTGTAATTTAAACATTTGAATGAGAATTTGATTTAAATCAAAAGTGAATGATGAGTGAAATATGTAATTGAAGACTAGAGTCTAGAAAGTCTAGACTTAATAATAAAATTAGTTTTTTTATGTAGATAGATAAGTTCTGTTTTCATGTTGCCAAAAAATAGTATTTATTTTCGAAAGAAGAACAAGAAATTTTGCACTACCCTGTGACAAATGGGAAATGAAAAAAGTTGTACTCATAATATAGTGTTTAATTCATTTTATACCCATTGTTACAGATCAAGAAATTTATTTCGAGTTGATAGATCTTTACAACCAATTTTATCTGAGCTTACAACCACCTCTTGGATCATGATAATATACCCATAGTCCAGGGAACCTTACCACCCACTTTATTAAACACTATTCTAAAGTCAAAATGACATTCTCTTATTATTTGTTTTAATCAATTCGAAAATTAGACCTCAGAAACGATGCCAAACTGTAACAAAAATTTTCTGACCGCCAAAGAATTCGAATTTTGTAACGAATTAATGTTCGGAAAAAAACAGACAGACTACCTGACGACACGCAACCTACTTACAATGTAATAAAGGATTATGATGAGTAACAATGAAGGGAACGCAAATGAATACGTAGGCGGACGTGTCTAAAATACATGAGTACTTTGGCGTAACATACGGAGGGTTATTGGGTACTATTTCTGAGGAAAATATTATGGTTGTTGAATCAATGATTTATTTAGTTGTTAATTTGGTTATTACCAGAATTTTTAAGTTACTCCGAAGACAATATGGGAAGCAAATGCAGAGCAACACTATAATTAATAAAGTGATTTATTTGATTATAGCAAATATATGTTCCCACCGAGAAATATGTTTACCTGAGTGCAAAAAGAAATGTAATAAAATAGAAATACATGTGTCTAGTGTTCGGAAATGTTAGGGCGGCTACAATTTAGTACAGGATTGGCTATAGGAGGGGTTCTCTTTTATGTAATTGTATTCAAATAAAAGTGACATAACCGTTGTCTTCTTATAACTGCACTCTTTACATTTTAAGTGCATAATAGTATAAATCAAAAAGGGGCACTGTCCATTTTTCTACATTAAACGCTTCACATGGAACTTACCATAAAATATATTGGTATAGTACGTAATAATAAGTACCAGCAAAAGTTAACAAAACAATTTCCTAGTCATAAAGAAAGTGATTAACAGTTGTCCTAAGTGTTCCGTTGTTAATCGTTTCCGGCGATTGGTAAATACCCATTTCAAAAACGAAAATGATTTTAACATTTACGGAAGTCACAGGTGCGTATCTAAAATAGTCGAAGCTTTTAATAGATGATTTTTGTACCAATGGTGGAGCAACATCAACTACTTCACATTTTAGTAATCCCACTATCCGCGTCTTGAAGCTTCGCATTGTCGTTTATGCGTGTATGAGTGAGTTTGTCGCTTTTCTTGGTCGAGTGTATGGTACATGTTTTTATGGCAATTAGTAGCATTATGTAGTGTGAACATAGAGAACACGACTTGACTATAGATTTACTGCTACTACATTACAACGCGTATTGCCTCTATGAATAAGATGTTTGTTTATGCAATAGCACTCGTTGCAATGCTTAGGAATTATGTTTGTTCATTGTTGACGGCTTGCGCTAGGTCTTGTTCATTATTAATCGGTTAAGCGTGTACCAAGCAATTCTTGTATTTTCTCAGAAAACCATCCATTGGCGTGAGGTCACTGCGAATGAATTGGATGATATTTTTATTAAATGCTACAAATTATACGGGGTGTTTTGGAAGAAGGAGTGTATGGACCTATGAGCCTATCGTCTGGCTCCTCTGCTATTGATTGTCAAAGCTCTTGAAAAAAAAATTATATTTTTTGTAATATCTGGAGAATGTTACGATGGATCTTAATTAAACTTACTGTGGACTTGTTTCTAAGTAAGACTCATGTTTTGATGAAGCAACCGCGTCCATCCGCCTTGGGCTAGTGGTAAATTCTAGAGTGTATTGGTACAAGAATTACCAGAACTTTCTATTTGGTCTCTGGAATCAATTTATTCTTTTTTATTGATGCATCAGTCCTTATTCGAGATTTTCGTGCTCTTGTAGCATTCATAGTTTTTACACAAAAAATGTTTTCTGTTTCGTTGCGACTTGACAATTTTAGACGTATCGCAGTAAATTTGCCCTTTTACAAGAACCGGTTTTCTCTATGGGACACCCTGTATATACGAAGACGATTTTGAGGTACTTTTGGTCTCATAAACCCGCTTCACAACTCTGTACGGATATCGATTTGTGCGAGAGTGATAAAAGAAATTACCGGTGCAAATTGGAATTTGAGTGTGCTGTCATTTATCAAACAACAGATTAGATTATTGATCAAGGGAAATTATTGTACATGTACAGTTGTTGTTCGTACGCAGACATGGCCGCGTCAAAAAAACACCAATTAAAGTCGTTAAGATAATCCACGTTGAACAGTATACATACAAGGTTTTTTCTGCAATGTGGTCGGACGATTTATTTATACGGCGTCACGGTGTTCTCAGAAAATCTAGGTGTGTGCTAATGTGATTTATTATTTATGTTTCATTTGTTTATGGGAAAATCCTGTACCGGTGATGTTTACTTAATTTCTGCTTCCCGTTGACACGGTACGGATTCGGCTATTTTGCCGAATCGATAAAAATGTCGTAGCGGCTCAAAGTTTTAAACCTACATATTCAGCCGATAGAGCCTTAATTCGATTCAATTTAACTACTGTTTCGAATAAATTATCGTGCCGTATCGCACCGTGTGAACGGGTCGTTTTGGTATTAGAAATTGCCATATAGTTTTTTAAATTTCAAACGCTAAAAATAGTAAATGATTATCGTTTTTTTTACATCGATTTATTTCAAACTTCGCTCGAAAATATATTTAATGATAAGATAAGAACAAAGATAAACCGTGTATAATGAACAGGTAAATATGTATCTTTGCGAGTTATATTTTGCTATGGTCTACCAAGTGACTCAAGCCATAAGATCATTTGAATACACTATATTTTTTTTGCTTATTAAATTATATTTTGAATACTTCTACTATATTTTAATTAAAATTTACTTCACCTGGTAACTTTGCTATCTCAATAAAAATTATTTGACTAAAGAGCCTATTAGAGTTAAAAAGTTTTTCCCCTTACCTTTTATTTATTGTTGCGCGTTGTTTTTGCTGTTATTAGGTTGTCATCCTGAAATAACGAGTTTTATGACATCAGCAAATATCTTTTTTACCCCAATCACTGACATTTTGGACACTAGTAAGTAATTTTTTTGTCGTAACTATGTACACTTGGCCGGATTCAATTATTAACTTTCTCTTTACATTTGTCCTTCGTATTTGAAAAGTTACAACTAAGAGACAAGATATCTAGACAGTCTCCCCATCCCTCGCACTTTTTCTTTTAACTGTTTTCGTATAAAAGAAATCATAAGCCAAAGTTGATAACTTAGGAACACTATAGGTACTGTCACTACACATAGTTACTTCTTCATATGCATCTAATCTTTTACATAGGTACCATTTTTGTCCTTAATATAATTTCTATGCAACACTTAGTTCTTTGTTGGCTATTATTATATTACTGGCAATATAATACGATATTTGCAAGAAAGACGGACAAGGCACCCTTCTTTCTGCAATGTTGGATACAAGATGGCTCTCGCGTCTGCGCGTTAACTATGATTACTACGAACTAAAAAATATCTAGGTAGTTACTGTTACACAATTTTTACTTCGCATTTGATATTTTAACTCGAATAATTGCAATTATAATACAGAGCAAAACTTTCTTATTGGTCGTTCTTATTTTCGTCATCGTATTTTTTTCCTAGCGAATAGTTTAACTTTCTGTGATTTTGATTTAAAAAAATGCTAAATTTGGTGAATCTATCTTCCGTATGAACGTATTTGGAAAAATATATATTTTAGTAATATTTAAGTAACCGAAAAAAATTAACTGAAATAGCATAGTAGTGTTAAAAATGTAATTTTGAACAGAAGTAAGCAAACAAATAGAATGTCCTATTTAAATTTTAAAAATTGTGCCCACTTCCGGTTAATCCGGAAGTAATATTGAATTCATCCATTTGTTACCTGTTTCCTTCATATCCAAAATATGATATTAGCAGCACTAATCGGAAAAGAACTACAGCGCCTTCATAAATGTCTGAGTCCCACGTGATCGGTTTTGATTTGGCGCCCAGTAAATTTGATTTTCTTAAGTTGGTGTTTCAGAAATTATGAAGGAAAAATTAAAAGTGTATTTTCATTATCTCTGAATGAAAATGAATTAAAAAAGAACCTATATTTTTTAGAATCTATTTTTTTAGAGGGTAACCTTCCAAAAATACTTTGTCAATACAGAATGGGATAACAATTCAAAATATCTTAAAGGAGTTTTATTATTTTGTAAGTAAAAATGTAAAAAATTATTTTTTTCTATTGAAGAAAAGCACATTTTGCATATTAAAGTTCAATGTTTGTAAAGAAATGTAATATGTACTCCAGTGGACTATGATTTAACTTTGGGGAATTTTGTGTGGATCATTGACTGCTCTGCATGTTCGGTTGCCTAAAGTCGCGGTCACGTGGCACTCGAGCATTTATGAAGGCACTGTATAAGGGCGAAGGTATGTATGGCTTGGGTCACTCGTATAGAAGATTTAAAATTGTCGACTTTGGGATTTACTTACCGTGTATTCTTAATTGAGACCGTAATTTTTTTATTGTACTTACGAAACACTGACAACATTGTATTGAAAAAAGTAAACGAAAGCAAATGTACATTTCAAAGTTTAATAATAATATTTCAGTGATACTAATGAAAAATTAATAGAAAGTATGAAATTCATGCCATTACTTTTATTTTTTCTTAAAAAATGCCTCAATATGTTCTATAGAAAATGCAATTGATCTGGAGCGTTTTAATTATAGTGTCTTCGAGCGACATTTACCGTGTTTTATAAAGCGAGAACGCATTCGAGAAATTGGAATGGATAACTTTTTGTCATTTCCAACGCACCCATTCGCCAATGGATATGTTGAAAACTGGTTAAAGAAGCTGGTGTCAGATGACTGGTAACCTTGATTTAATAGATTTTTTGCAAGGCCACTGCTTTTGATCACTAGACATTATATTGCCTTATAGCTTATTTATTAAATCTCCTTTCTGTATATACTTAACTCAGATCCATAAATAGCTTGACGAAACTGCTCGGAAATATTCTAATGGTTATTTTTATTGCAGTACTACTAGTCTCCCCGCTACAGGAAGCAAAAGGAGGATAAATAGTAACATAAACCGATCGGAAAGTGTGAAGGAGCAGTCAGAAAAGGTAAGAAAGAAATCGGAAATTTACATTAATAATTACGTTTTTAAGGTAAAATACGATTAAATCGCAAATAACTTTGGTTATATTGTAATTTATTTCTGTTTTGTTTTTCTTTCAATTTATAATCCAAGGTCTACTTTTTCTTTATCTTTTAAATGAATATTTGTCGAATAAATAAACTAAATGCGGATAAATTACAATTAACAGACATAGGTGGCATTACTGGCATTGCAGCTTGACCAAAATCGTCATGTCCACGAAATGCGCAGATCAAGAAGAAGGTACGCGGTAGGATTAACAAAGACAGGAGATCTTAATAGTAGGGCAATAGGTTGAGGCAGAAACTCGCGAACTAGATGAATTTGGTCAAGTTTTACTCAAATCAATCAAAATTTGTGTTATAACTGCAAAAAATTAAATAATAATACCAATTAACTTAACCCTGCCAATTTTTAATTAAAATAATAAATTTGAACGTACATTGCGTTTCTTTATATTGCATCCCACTAGAACTGTAATTTTTGAAGATGGAAAAATGTTTAATTCCCTCTATAAGTTAAGTGAATTTTGCTGAAGCCCAAAAATTTTGTACCAGAGCAAACAAATGAACGCAGCAAAAGTGTCAAAATAAACTTCTAGGTCTATGTAGTTCTGTGTCTGATTGTAGGGAAGATATGGCCAAAAGAATCTGCCATAATCTCAAAGTTATAGAAAGAGATTATTTTAGTTCTTGGACCAACTAAGATTGTGAAAAAATATGCAGGCTATCCATTTGTTTGATCTGAAACTTTATAAAAATTCATAAACAAAAAATGACAGATGTAGGTGGGGTGCAAAATATGTGGTATACACTGTACTTATATCTAGTCTTATTTCATAGTCTAAGTAGTGTTTTGGGTTTTTAATCTTGATACCTCCCATTATTTTCAACACTGATTGGTATCACTGTATACAAACGGAATCAATTTTTACATTCATTTAATTCAGTTGTCGATTCAAGTTTTGTTAAGCAACGTTAAATATCTTTTGACAAACTCAGCCATTTAGGACAAAATCATAGGAATATTTTTTTCTTTTAAATTTAAAAAATCAATTTCGTCATGATATCTGATATTCTTAAGGGTCATCCTCTATTAATTTACCAGTCCAATCCTATGTTTAAAAAAAAAACGCAGTAATAATTGACCAACCATTCTAACCAATCTGTTTTAAAATTGATCTTTATATATTTTGTTAATTTGACTTTTTAAGGACTAAAATAAATATTTTTAGGACAAAACCTAAATCTGTTGGGTTGGGGAATAAGTAATGCCCTTTTTTTTCAAATTTAAGAGGTTTCATTTTTAACTCTACAGTTATCAATAGGCTAATCAGTCCATCGTTATTTATGACCTCCTCCCAACGTCCAATAGTTTTTCGTTGCCTCTTCTGTAGAAATCCTTTGGTTTTGACTCGAAGAACTCATCCAAACAAGCTCTTAACTCATTATCATTGTTAAAAGAAGCACCGAGTAAGGAGTTTACAAATAGTGGAAGAGTGGAAGGCGCGAGATCTGGAGAGTAAGGCTGGTGGGGCAGAACCTCCCAATTCAACTCACGAATTGCCATTTTGGTCATATTGGCGGTATGTGATCGTGCATTGTCATGTTACAAAAGAACTTTGTATCCGCCATCAGGTCTTTTTTATTGCAAAGCTGCTTGGTGTTACCATAGTTGTTCTGCGTTGACGGTTTGATTGTTTGGTAAAGGCTGATTTTCATTTAGGGTACCTACTGTGCTCCGACCATGTTCCGTTCATGTTGTGTAGTCTAGAATCTCAAACTTATATTTCTCCGTATAATAACACGGAAAACATCAATTCTCTTTTTCATTTGAACTGTCCTGTTACAACTGTGCGCTAACCGTTGGTTGCCAATTGCTCGAGGAAGCGATTCGCAACATGGGACCTGCCAGTTGTTAGAAGATATATAGATCTAAATGTTGAGTTCTTCTGAATATGTGGAAGAGGCAATTCTAATAGGTCTCGAAATTTTGGATAACCCATAGGAACTTTGATAGGATCATCTATCAATCTGTAGAAAATTGTGTGAAATTCCCCTTCCTCATCTCTTGCCCGGTACAAGGGACGAATCCAGAATCTTTTCTTTCTCCTTTTCTGTTTTCGCTCGAGAAAAATGTAAGCAAAACATGTTACCACAACGTCTTCCTCGTTCTGATTCATTTCGTAAACTGGCACGTTGTAGTTTGACAAACAACAGTGCTTGAACGTAAACTGAAAATGCACGCAATACGACACGACAGGTGCACAGTGGAAACACGGTATGAGTATGACGCTTCAAATGAAAACCAGCCTTAAGAGTCCGTAATAAAGAATCCATTTCCAATCCCACCAGACGCATAACATTGTCTTTCGAGGATGAAGTTCTGGTCTTGTTCGCACAGTTGCTTGTTTTTAGGAATTAACCATGCTTTCCGCTCCTTCAAGTTCACATACAAACTCCATTTTTCATCACTAGTGACAAAACGATGAAGAAAACATTACCTTATGACAACGGGCTGATAGATGACGACAGCGCAAACCAGCGGTAGTTGTAGAGGGTTGATTCTTAAAAACGGATATTACTTATTCCCCAACCCATTATAATAATTATTATTAGTATGTGAAATACTTAATACAATACGTACGTTATTAAGAACTGAATGAAAAATAAACATACCACATTTGTAATATTCGCTGAATTATTCACTAAACCTAAATAATAAACGTCTTTTGTTTTCAATATCCTTTTTCTTTTCAGAGAAAACAACGGCGGAATATTAGCGATCCCTCACATAATACCACAGGGTAAGTTTGACCAATTCCTTGTTTAAACACTGGTTTTCGCATATATGCATGTAATATTTTATTTAATTTATACCCACAAGATGTCACGGACTTTGATTTAAAGTTTTTTATATTCGCCAAATGCCATAAAAACACGATTGATGACAACAAACCTATATTTCCTTAATGAACAGGATTTGCTCGAAACAAATTTGCCTGTGTACTCCAGCATTAACTAAATTCTAAAACTTATTTAGTTGAACAAAAGTAACCTTGAAAATCTTTGGAAATTTTCCTGTATTTATTCATATACAGGCGAGAATTATGAGTTATCTCCAACTACATTGTATGTGAGGAAGAAAAAAAAGAAACGCGTTATTTAATTTGATCAAAATTCCTAATTTTAACTCCCTCTACTTTTTTGTAAATAATTATACGAAGAAATCAGATGGAGTAAATTATTCATGACGGGGTAAATCACTTTTCATAAAATAAAATTTGCTTAACTTTTGAAGTGAAAATAAAATGGAAAGGAAAACACATTACAGCGAAATATTAATTGGGATATTTTAAATACGTATCAATGGTAATTCACATTTTAGTTATAAAAAGCTTATTTTTGAAAGGAAGTGTGCAGTTAGCGGCAACATTAAAATATCTCCTCTAGTGACTCATAAAACGTGCAGCTAATCGATGATAAACCCGGGACTAATAAAGGTAATCTTGTAGACGCAGGCTATAGAGTCCTTTTACATTCACGACGAATCCTTTTGAGTTTTAGCGACGGCGCAATCGATTCCTCGGCGACCTTCCCCTGCGGATTCGTCGCTCCTCGCTGACCCTCTTCGGACAATGTTGCCGAATGTTTAAATTTTCTACTGTATTCACTTTGTTCAAAATTAATATTTGTCCTACCTATCCATTAACCTCGAAAAACTTTACACCTTTTCAAAGTTTACTGTTACTAATGCTACTGCTAATTTAAAATACACAAATGATAATTGTAGACTATCTATCTAAGTTATAGCTACTTGCTGTTCCACGAAGTACGATTTATCAACAAATCTATTGGTGGGTTAAAAGATCGACTTTTAGAGAGTCACTATTATTTAGGAATTATTTGGTTATCAGGCTTCCATTGGTTGAACGATTTCCAGGTCGTTGGTTTAGTCTTGACATTTCGAGAGACATATCTCTTTCTTCAGAAGATACTGAGTTAAGAAATGTCTTGGAGGAGAGGGCGATATGTCTCGAAAGAAAAGAAACCTAAAGCGACTGGTAACTAGTCCCAAAACTGTTCAACCAATTAGGCGGTTCTATTCAAACAAAAATATCAAATTATTAAATCGATTCAGATTAACTGCTTATACATAATTGACTTTTAAAAATAAAACAGAGTAGCATCACGAGAACAAAAGTTTGACCTGTATTAATAAAAGAGCACAAATATCTCACCCCTCATCTTGAAATACAAAGTATCGTTGCAATAGAACAAATTATTTCCTGGATTATAAAAAATGTAGCTATTAACAGTTATGTGTTGAAATAATCATACCAGTGTCGTAATAATTAGTAATGTTCCTGTTTTTATGTGCGTGTAAGCGTCTTGGTTTAATCGAGATAAAAGGATCTTTAAAATATCAAGCAGTCATTTTAGTTCTTAGACTTTTTGTCATTGACACTGTTCTAGCAGGGGGTAAGAGAAAATGTGGGTTACATTCATTGAAATGTTGAAAATAGTTGTGCAGAGTTACTAACTTTTTATTAAATACAAATTTAGTTGCGTTACTTTTAACTTATAGATAGACTTTAGGTATGCTTATTGGTAGATATAGTTTGCACTATATAACTCTCATTTAGGCTACGTTTTAAAATAATCAGATGGGATGGAATTCTTATACACCTTTTCCATATGGATATCAGAAAGCGTTAATTGTATTTCAGTCTAGATAATTTTGCATTTCAGAATATATAGTGAATTTCATTTTAGGAAACGTATACTTTTGTAATATTTTTTATGCTATGCTTTTTACGATGCTTTTCTTTTATGATATTTATAATCTTATAACTTTTTGTACTGTTGTTTGATGTATATCTGTTAATTTAGTGGATACTTTAGTGGGTTTTTTCGCCTGTTTGTGTTCCAAATGTAAATAAATAAATTTCATTTTAACATTTTTTTATTTTTCAGAAATAATTCAGAAAATTCGTTTTTTACAAAACTTAATTCAAATTTGTTTTTTAAATTATATGAAGAACATCGAATTAATTTATTATTTTACCTTCATCTAATACAGTTTTCTGAAATACAAATAACGTTTTTTGGAAATCAATTTACGCTTTCTGAAATGTAGGCAAACTAAACGAAGTTTTTTAAAATCGAGTTGAATAATTCTGAATAAAACTAATTTAAATTCCAAAGGTTGTTTTTGAAATTAATTATTTAAAACTGTAAGGTGATATTTTAGTAAATTTCTATAATAATTTTATAACCTGTACGAATTCAATATAGCACCTTATTTATCTACAAATCCCAGCATCCCCAATATTTTATTGGTACGTTATTTGGCAACACCGTGTCCCCGTCGCTCTGTATCTATTTCGGTGCCGCATTTGATAGTAATAAATGTTTGGTGATTCCCTATTACGTCCCGTTACGTTGATGTGTTATTGTTTATGTTATAGGTGGTCATATTTCCAATATGATTTTCGGAACGTTCGTTTTGTAGTCCAGATTTCAAAAATGAAAACTAATTCTAGCTGGCAACGAGGCGTTTAGTTTGTTGTGGATTCTGTGTTCGGTTATCGCACCTTCATAATCGATTTATTTCGCGGAATTTTCGATATAAATTCGACAAGCTAAAGTTAATGTAAATTTAATATGCAGTTTCCTGAAACAACGTTTTTTCTTTAACACAAACTACTTATTCCCGGGAGAGAAAAAGTAATGACTCAACAAGATGACTCTTCCTTGAAATCGCAAAGGTAAAATGTAGGAGTATTTTATTTACTTTTCGTTTATTTGGCGTTTTCTTTCAGAATTTATCCTGTCACGGTTGTTTTTATGGCACGTAAATGCGCTTTAAAGTAATAAAAAGTTCTTTATTTTATTTCTGTTTATTTCTAAAGCAGTAAAAACGGTATTTCACTTCAATATGTGGGGTATAAACATTTTATTTAGTTATGTGAATGTTAAATACATTTGCAATTGCAACTATTTTTTTAACCTAATGGTATGATACTCCAAATTTGACTACTGACAAAGTACTACGGTAGACTTGCCCAATGCCCATATAGTTTAATAAAAAATAAAAAAACTATTCATTGGAACCAATTTTAAATTCTAATAGTGTTTCCTGTTTTGTTAAATTAATTCTTTTTTTTAATTTCTTGTGCTATTGCTAGAATGGTATTAAAAACTTTGCGCCAATTTACTCCTAATTGATTTGTTTCATTTTTTTTAGCGGAGATGTGGATTTGGATAGGCAACCTGGTTTATCGAATACCGATTCTGGTAGTTCTTCTAATTCCAGTATATCGTGCAAGTGAGTAATGTTTATTACAACAATATCACTAAAAATATTGAGGTTATCCATGTCGATAAAAATCAATATTCTTTTCAGTCACGATATTTATTACAATTTTTTCAATACATTTTGGTTCTTTCACTACAATTTTCATCATAATTGTATTATATTTTCATAATTATACATCAAAATATAGAAAGATCTACTTACATTTTGATCTGTTAGATTTTTCTACTTTAACCCCACTTCTTGATTTATTTGTAGTGGCCGATTATCGGAGAGTCCGAGTAACAGCGTCGATACCGTCGGCCAGACGGGGCCTTCACGAGGTAACCTCGATTCTGATAGTGACATGGATGTCGAAGCAGAACCCTGGCAAAGCTTCGTACCACCTGAAGAACTAAGAAATCTGCCACCTCACGAGAAGAAGAGACAGGATGTCATTAACGGTAAGCAAATTCATCTTACTTAATTTTATACAGGCATATTTACGATTACTCACGAATTAGGTTTGTGTCGTTGCATTAGGTCTTGTCCACTATCGATTGATCACATTCCTACAGAAGTGGTGTCTAGACTCCCGTTATCTTTCAATTCTTCTAGCGAACCTCTTGATCTTATTAATCTTTTATAACCCCAAGATTTATCAAAAATCAATGTTGTCTTCGAAATAATCTTTTACTTATGTGAATTACAGATTTTGTCAGTACACTTATTCTTCAACAGCAGTTTTAGGCGATTTTTCCGTACTGTTATCTCCACATCATATTTTGTGATAACACCAACTGCGAATATGCATTTTCATTTTCCTTATGTAATTATGTTACAATATTCTTGAGAAGTGAAAGTTACCATTGTTACCTTTTGCATCAAAATCTTATCTAACTTACTAACCGTGTCATTTAACTGATCAGCAAATAGGAATATTAAAGACTGTGTGTCTTTGATATTGAATTGATCTATGGTCTAAATCAGTTGACCATTATCGAATAGTACTGCACAGGCGTAACATTGAGAATTAGGACAATAATGGAACAAATGAATTCGGATTTCCTTGAAATTTAAAAATATTGCTGGATAAAATACCCTTTATAACAATGAGGGTTGCTTTCGGTGTGCAGCAAAATAAAACTCTCCCAACGGTAAAATAAAAGTATTTTTGTTGAAAACAAAGTTAACGAAAAGGAGTGTTGTCGAGGCGAGCGTTCGCTGGAGAGTCGTGGTGGTGTGGAGTCCCTCGCAGATATAAGTATCTGACCCTTGGCGCCTATCTGCCGTGGTCCACTTCCGGGAACCATATCCCGCGTTGCACATTGTTTCTTGTCGCTTGCAACGGTTAGGCTGGCGCTCTTGACGTGATATTTAAAATGGGTCACATGCGGACATGTGTACCCACAACAATAATTTTTCTAACACCAAAATACACTATTAGACACTATTACGATGATAAATAATAAATAATTCCATTTCAGAACTCTTCCACACCGAGGGCTCTCACGTTCGCAACCTCAAAGTACTGTACAAAATCTTTTACAAGAAACTTCAAGAGAGCCAGATCCTTAAGCCTGAAGAATTAAACCTAATGTTCCCGAACATAAAGGAAATGTTAGACCTTCACACGGAAATCAACAAGGCGATGAGGAGGCGGAGGAAGGAGGACTCCATTGTAAAGGAGATCGGCGACATATTGGTGAATATGTTCGATGATCGTCAGGGAGAGTCGCTCAAGAAGGCTGCCGCGAACTTCTGTGAGAGGCAGCAGTTGGCTCTTGAATTCATAAAGAGACGTCGGGAACGCGACTCGAAGTTCGACGCCCTGCTGTCGGAATGCGAAAAGAAGCGACAGTGCAGGTATGTAGACAGTGTAGAGAAAGGAATTTTATGTGATTAACTTTTTTCTGTTTTAGGCGATTGCCTCTTCAGGGTATCCTTCCCACGGAAATGCAGAGGTTGTCGAAGTACCCCCTTCTCCTCGAGAGACTCATCAACAGTGTAGAAACGAACACGGAAGAACAGTCCCAGCAAGAGGAGTTGGTTATGTTGAAACGGGCGCAGAACTTGTCCAAAGAAATTTTGAACTACGTGAACGAAGCTGCCAAGGTAGCCCATAATAGGCATAGGTTAGAGGAGATTCAAAAACATCTGGACAGCAGTAATTTTGAAAGATCTGAACTTCAAATAGCCCAAGACTTTAAGGCTTTAGATTTGACGAAGTTTAAATTAATTATAGAGGGTGGCATGCAACTTAGAAGGCCTAATAAACCAGTTGTGCCTGTCCATATATTACTGTTAGAAGAAGCCGTTATAATCCTTCATCGGGAGGGCGATAAGTTTCTGCTGAAGTTTTTTCAGTCGGGGTCCAATGCCCAGCCCGCGCCCCTTTCTCCAATCATCAAAATGAGTACACTTATAGTCAGGACTAACGCAGTCTGTAAGTATTTCGCTTTTAGCGAATAAAAAGGTCAAATGCTGATGCAGTTCTTTTCTTTTTTAGGCAAGAATTCTCTCTTTCTCGTCAACACGTCCACGAATAATAGTCAGATGTATGATTTGATAGCGGAGGATGAGATCAAACGAGAAGTGTAAGTATTTTTAAATTTACTTTTTATATTTAATTTAACGCAATAAAATTTGGTACTCGATTAAGTTTGAAGATCTTAGTCACTTCGGCAGCTCTAATGAGATTTCACGTTCAAAAAAAAATTCACTTAGATATAAATTATTAGCAAAGTGAACATCATCCAAGATACTTTATTAATTAATTCAAGCTTATATTTTTGTTCAACTTTCAATTAAAAATTTTGACATTTAAAAACTGCAAAATTATTTCTTATCTTTTTTCGTTTTATTTATTATTGTTGCATATGTTTATTCGTAAACAAGCGAACATTGAAAATATTTGCAAATTTATTATGTGTAATCTACATTGCAGTCTATTAGTCTATTGTTCTTGACTTTTAAGAAAATGTCTGAAACATTTCCACTTTTATTTTCGAAATGACATTATTTTGTGAGAATCTTCCTCCTCTACTTCACGGCGATTCAAACATTCATTAAAATATGGTTCCCTGTTCAGTTTGCATTTTTTTTTTAATTCGGCCAATTGTTGAGAAAAATAATTTTGAAAATATTAGACATTCTAGAAAGGTAGGCAAGTCCGCTTGTGTGTTTTTTATCTTTCTCTCGGACACGGGCGGAATTTTTTTAAACCCCCTGCACATAAAATCAAATTAATGTGACTCATTCGCGAACTATTTCGTTCTGCATGTTATATGAAAGATTAATTCAGTGTAAAAAATTAAAACATCACGTATACAAAATTTGTATTTTACGAATTACATGGGCCGACAAAATTTGGCCGAATTTCTAATCCAGAAACCAGAATGTACTTTTCCGAAGGATTTTGGAGCGCTGAATTCAAATCCGAGGTCCAAATTTCTAACCTAAAAGTGCCAAAATCGCGATTTTTTGACATATCTGAGGTTATTTTACATGGGTAGGTAATTTTTTTTGCCAAAACCATTAGTGGGGTCTTAAAGTCTGTACTTATTCTTTTAAACGCACTTGGATTTATCCCGATATAATTTTTCGTCTTTGAAGAAATATGTTGAAGTTTAGTAGTTTGACGATTTTTGAATACTGTTACATGTTTTTGGGGTCGCTGATCATGAATCTGACTCCAAAATATTCAATCACGCCAAATTTTGCAATAAACTTTAGAAAAATGTCTAAAAATTCGATATTTGACCGATATTTTGCGCATCAATCTGGAAATACTTTTACATGGAAAATATGCTAACATGCTCAATCCCGAGCTCATAAACTTCAAATCCATAAACTTTAAAAATCGAGAAATAAGTCAAAATTTCAACGTGATTTCTCAGACGAAATATGATAAATCTAAGTGCTTTTTAAATAGTGAGTATAATACTTTAAGATCCTAGAGAATCTTCCTCCCCTCACTTCACAGCGATCCAAACATTCATTAAAAAATGGTTCTCTGTTCAGTTTGCATTTTTTTAATTCGGTCAATTGTTAAGAATAATTTTGAAAATTTTAGACATTCTAGAAAGGTAAGCAAGTCCGCTCGTACATTTTTTGATCTTTCCCTCGGACACGGGCGGAATTTCTTTAAACCCCCTGCACATAAAATCAAATTCATGTGACTCACTCGCGAACTATTTCGTTTTGCATGTTATGTGAAATAATAATTCAGTGTAAAAAGTTAAAACATCACGTATACAAATCCGAATCTCTAACTCAGAAACCAGAATGTACTTTTTCGAAGGATTTTGGGGCGCTGAATTCAAATCCGAGGTGCAAATTTCTCTCTTGGCTCTGGTTTTCGAGATATCCTACCTAACCTAAAAGTGCCAAAATCGCGACTTTTTGACATATTTGAGGTTATGTTACATGGATAGGTAATTTTTTTTGCTTAAACCATTAGTGGGTTCTTAAAGTACTATACTTGCTCTTTAAAACGCACTTGGATAATCAGGATATAATGCTTCGTCTCTGAGAATTCGCACGTTGAAGTAGTTTGATTTATTTCTCGATATTTGAATATTCTGGCAACACAGCACCACAAACCTAAATACATCGCCACCCGGAAGTAGTAGTTTTTGGGGTCGCTGATCATGTTGAAGTTTAGTAGTTTGACGATTTTTGAATACTGTTACATGTTTTTGGGGTCGCTGATCATGAATCTGACCTCTAAAATATTCTATCACGTCAAATTTTGCAATAAACTTTAAAAAATGTCTAAAAATTTGATATTTGACCGATATTTTGCGCATTATATCAATCTAGAAATACATTTACATGCAAAAGAGGCTAACACGCTCAATCCCGAACTCATAAACTCCAAACCCATAAGCTTTAGAAATCGAAATCGAATAAGTCAACATTTCAATATGCGATTTCTCAAAGACGAAAAATGATATTAGGATAAATCTAAGTGCTTTTTAAAGAGTACTATAATACTTTAAGGTCTCATTAATGGTTTTAGCAAAAAAATTACCTTTCCATGTAACATAACCTCAAATATGTCAAAAAAATTCGCAATTTTTACACCTTTAGGTTAGGATATCTCGAAAACCAGAGCCACGTGAGAAATTTGGACTCGAATTCGAATTCAGCGCACCAAAATCCTTTGGGAAAGTATATTCGTGTTGTTGGGTTATCTTGTCGGCCTGTGTTATCAATATTTTGTTCACAAGAATATTATAATATTAATTTTTTTAATAAACAATAGATAATCTGAATCGTACATACAGACTTTATCTTCTTGTTTCAAAAAATTCTACGCAAAAAACCTCTAGGAAAAATTTAAGTCTGCGCCAGCGGACTTGCGTACCTTTCGACTTTAATACATTTTTAAATTTTCAAAATTCTATTTCTCGAGAACTAATTGACAAAATTAAAAAAAAGTTTTAGTATATAGAGAATCAAGATCTCTTTAAAACAAGGTTTCACATGATTAGCTTTAAAATTTAAAAAAATTGAGGATATGCTCTACGATATGAAAATATTCTTTATAGTTCTATTGTCCAATTGACTAATTAGATTTTTATTACACTGAACATTTCACACCTCTATTTCGTGGTCTACAAATGTTCTTTTGAAATTAAGAACAGTTTTTTCTTTGTAGGTACCGTAGGCGAAATTATATCCGAATATTTTGACATTTAGGACCATTGCAAAACACAGTATATCGTTTCCGACACTTTATTTTTTGGCTTTCTTAGATGTTAAATATTATGTGTCAAAACGAAACATTGTAAAACACTTTCGACACAACAAATTCAGTGTTAGTTTGCGTCAACTAAGCAATTAACGTCAATGCTCCAATGTGACATAAGCTAACATATTTTTTTACAATTTTAATTCCAATTGTTCAAATTGTCAGGATTAATTTTTAATTTTATTCATAATTTTGGTGTGAAATTTTCTTGCCGAATACTGTGCATGCTTAAATTTCTGAAAATATTCTCTAGTGATATTGTCAAGACAATTATCTTTGAGACGTGTTTAAAATTTGATTTTTATGACAAAGTCATCAAATACCATGCTTTGGCGAAGACAATTTAACTTTAATAAATAAATTCATTGGACTATTTTTGTTTCTTAGAAAATTTTCTGACCCGAAAAACTGTGGCGCGTTGATAAATGTACATTAGGGTGCTTCGTTTGAAACGTAAATTTTTTTTCGCCCCTTTCACAAAAGATTTTTCTACACATTGGAAAAAAGTTATCACCAAATTTCAGCTCTTAATCGAAGCTTAGATACTGACTATAGAAATTTAATTTCCTATAAAATGTTATTTACGTTTTGGCTGCAAGTTTAGTCATTTATTTCTCATGAATGCAAAAGTCGATAAAAATAAACTTTTTTAGCAGTGAAACAGTTCACATAGATCCAACTATGGGTATTTTCAGACAACAAAGATCCCCCTGTAATTATCGCATATGGTCAATAAAATAACGTGAAATGCAACTGAGATATAAATAATTTAAAATAAACCATGTTTACTTGTTAAATGAGGATATTTTAAAATGAAATGGAGAGTACTTAAAATTAAAAGTAAGGGCTGAAATTTGGTGAGAGTTTTTTCCCCAGTGTTTATAACAATATTTTGTGAATGGACCGAAAAAAATTCGTTTCAAACGAAACGCCCTAATGTACATATTATAATTTAGCAATAAATTCCTCAAATACTGTTTTAGGCAGTAACCTTTCGCCCGTGGTGTGGAGTTATTGCGAAGCAACGTGCTTTCGGAAACTAATTAAATTGTTTATTGTCAATGTCCTTGGTTTGTTATCGCTGATAACGTTATTTGAGAACAAAAATTGACGTGTTTCAGAATTAAAAATCGATAATATAGGTAGTTGAAAAATTATTTTTCTGCTAAATTATGAATCGCACTGGATATAAGTTTGACATATTATTACGTCAGAATTATACAATTTCGCACCAAAGTTGTGCATTTCGTATTATTCCATACGACCAAACAAGTTTAAATATGTTTTGAAAAATTTAAACATTCTGGAAAGGTAGGCAAGTCCGCTCATGCGTTTTCGACCTTTCGAACACGAATGGATTTTTTTTTATGAATTCCGTGCATACAATGTTAGATTCATGTGAACTCACCCCTGAACTATTTAGTTCTGCATTTGTTACAGGACAGACATAAATAAGTTTGCGTCTGACATAGCTCAACCCACAAATGCGCACTGGACGCTGCTGTACTAAATCGCCGCGCATACGTCTTGTTTCTTCTGGTCGAATGCGTTTTTTTTTTTCAATCTAGAGCAAAAACGCGAAATTATTTGTATACGAGGTGTGACAATTAAGTAATGAGACTAATCCCATAAAAACCGTATATTTAAAAATTATTCTACAACTCTGCCATCCCCTTCAAAGTAGTCCCTTTAGGCAGCTATATAACGATTCCAGCGTGTTTTCCACGCTTCGTAACATTTCTGGAACGCTTCGACTGGGATGTCCGCGAGTACCCTCGTCACGGTCTCTTGGATGTCCGTAACCGACTCAAAATGGGTTCCTTTGACCACCAATTTTGCTCTAGGGAACAGAAAAAGTCACAGGGTGACATATCGGGCGAATAAGGCGGCTGTTGCAACACGGTGATCCCTTTAGAGGTCAAATACTGGGACACGCTGAGGGCGGTGTGGCACGGCGCGTTGTCGTGATGAAGGATCCAGTTGTTTGCGATGTCTGGGGCCCTGTTGACTCGTTTTCGCAATCTTTCGAGTACTTCGCGATAGTAGACTTGATTTACGGTTTGCCCCGGTGGAACAAATTCATTGTGGACGATTCCACGGCTATCAAAAAAGGTAATGATCATCGTTTTCACCTTCGACTTCTCGAATCGAACTCGATCAAGCAGCGTGGGATCGTTTTCCACTTGCTCCAAACAGTCAGACGCGTTGCTCTAGATTTTGCTTCTCCATTTTCGTGACGAGCACCACCAACACACGTCTACTAAACATGACACAGCATGCGAACTAAACAAGCTAGAGCGATGGTAAAAATATCAAGGGAAAGGGAAGGATGCCGGGGAAGGGGAAAGGGAGTTTCAAGGTCGCAGGTTTACCACAAGCGCGGCAATAAAATCAGTCTCGTTATTTAATTGTCACACCTCGTAGATCCGTACATCTTGTTTCATCTAAAAGTCCTAAGTCAATATCAAATATGTTTGCTAAAAATTATGTTAAAATTAAAGCTATATTAAATTTTATTATATTTCGATTTTCCCCTAGAACCAATAAAATAAAATGTGGACTGGTTGCCAATTCTTTAAAATTACTGTAACAAATAGTATTAAATTGATACACGTTGGGATTCTTTTCACTACTATGTAATTACATATGTAGGTTATAGGTTTGTATCCATCCAAATTTGCCCCTCTTTTTTGGCCGGTATCAAACCCTTGTAATTGAATGGCTAACAGCTGTATTCATATTAAACAAATGATAAAACACCCCACTTTCTTGGTACGACAATTTTACTTTTCATCAAGTTTTGTAAGCCCTTTCTTGGGGTATTCAAACTGAAATTATCTTTCTAATTGAGCTTGGAATATAAACGAAGTAAGCTGTTAATTCATTTCTGAAATGTTGCTTTAATAAAATTTTAAACACCAATGACGTTTGAAACCTTTCTTTTGAAATCAGTTAAGGGCGCCATATTCTTGAAATAGTGTTTTCCACAAAGACAAATAATTTCAAACATTTAATAACTGAATAATCTTAAGCTTATCAAATAATAGGAATGTTATGTCATACCATCTGGGTATTTTCAAAGACGCCGCAGTAAAACAAATAAACAGGTGCAAAACACGATCAAACCATCAACGTTTTAGGTACTGAAATCTACGAAAATACTAACTTTTTTATATATAACTCCACATGTAAATATTCTTATAACATATACTTGCTTAGTCCTACATATAAAATTGTTTACTTTTATTTATAAGTACGTTAAAATAATTCTTAAAATGTGGGGTTAGGATAAGCGCAAACGCATGTTTTACAAACGCTTTTTTTAGCTATTATTTTATATGAGTAAATTTAAATAGTAACAATGAATAAATAGAACATCAAATATTTTATTTTTGTGCTTACTTTTGTTCTACACGTTTTAGTTTTCAAGATTTCAGTACCTAAAAACGCCAGGGATATGGCCACCTTAACAAGCAGTTATAAAATTAAACTCGTGATGAAATTTTAATACAAACGTAGGGAAAGTTTAGAATTGTACCCTTTTCTTTTCTAGAATGTTTTATTTTTAAAATTCATTGTGGACTATCTACATCCAGTTCGCGGGGATAAAAAGATCAGTAAATCACGTGTTTAGAAGAAATGGAAACTCTTATGAAAATTTATTAGGGTTCTCGTATTTAGGTCATTTAGCGAGTCTGTTTTATAACATTCTCATGCTCTGCTATCCACCACACGTTTTTTCCTATTTTTTACGAGCGTGTATTAAATAACTCGCGCTGGCTGTGTCGGCTGTGTTGTTATTACTTCACAACAGTTTCTTTGCCCCATCATTAAGAATAAGTAATATAAACATCTGGGACGAAATTTTGCATTCCCGAGTAAAAAAACTAGTGACAAAAATTTTATAAACGCTTGTATCCGTAGCGACAACATATTCTGAAGGAAATTTCATGTAATTCTTAATAGAGCTTCTGCATATTTGGGAGAAATGCTGAATATGTGATATTTAATTGCTCACATTCATGCACACATGCCGTTCAAACCAATCCAAGAGTATTTAACGAGAAAGAGCAAAAAAAGGCAGATGTGGTGTATCGCGTGGTTATTAAATGAAATAAAATAAATTGAGCACATGGCGAATTGGTGCGGTTTAACTACTTCGAATATTACGGTGTTTAATCAAGAGTTCATTTGCTTTGTGGGTAACAAAAGGACAATCTCAATCAATTGAGACAACAAAAAAGGCAGGTACTGCAAATACAGGGAGCAACGCTAAATGGAGGTCATGAGTCTATCCTTGACCTTTAGAATCACGTATCATTTGCTTTCTCAAATTGCATCGTGAAAACTGAATAATTTTTTAAACCTGTTAGTAATTTTCACATCTTATCAGTAATTTTCTTATTCGGTTCCTACTTGTCGGTCGGAATAATCCATGTGATTTTGTTTTCTTGCAACAGCATCGTTTTCTCCTGACCAAAAGCAAGCTATAATCATATAAACTCTTTCTTGATTTGTGTACGTGCTTTTTCACAATATCACACAGGAACTTGGAAATAAAAACACAAAAAGACACTACCTCATGAAACACTGAAATAAATAACTTTATAAGATTGTACACTTACACTACACACATACGTTTCACTAAATACTAGTTTAAATTTTACTAGAAAACGTCAGTTTGTTTTTATCCGTTTACCATCCCGTCATATCATACCAGGTGTCAAGTCAAATGGCAGTAGCTGTTTTTCAGAGGCGGCAATACGGAATTTTAACTGAACAATGGAGGCTACCTCCCTTGCCCTTCGTAAGCGTTCGGAACAGGATCAGATTCTGTTTTAAACTGTTCGCGGTTTAATTTTTGTTGCCTTATTTATTTTGGATTAATTGTAATGTCTAGCACCGGTTGGCTGTTGAAGTGATTGAATAAGAAAAAAGGGTAGAAACTTACCGTACTTTCTTTAGAATTTTATAACGTTTTAATATTATCTGTTTTAACTTTCAACTTTCCTAAATGCGTCCCTATCTACTTTGTATAGTGACAGTAGTGTGTATAGTTGATCTAAGCCAGGCCAGTGTCAGAGGTCACTGACACTGAGATTCATAAATACATACACTGTTTAAGAGAAATTATAAAATAATTTTAAAAAAAATTTTATGTACGTTTTTTAAAACGTCAAACATTAATTGGTTTAAATAGTAAATTAGCTTTATTTAAAATTAGTAGAGTATCTACTGTAACCATGCAAAAAATCTATTTATTTTTTAAACAATAGTGCAATTATGTTATAAATACTGCTTATTTGATATAAGTATTTCTCCCCGTTGTGGGTTTTAAATAAATCCGAAAGTAACATTTTTACGATTCATAATACGTACACTAAGTAAGTAACAGTTGTTGTAGTTCCAATATTAAGTGTATATGGAACTACAACTTACTGTTTTTGGGGTTAAAATAAAATTTGACTAAACTTGCGTCTGAGTTGTTAGCATACCGAATTTCGTTTAAATTGGACGAATTGTTTAGATTTAGAGGTACCTATTTGGAAAAAACTTTGCAAATTTTTGCCCTCTGGCATTTAAATGAAGCAACTTTGGATATAGATAAATTTTGTTAAACCACCTTATTTTGATCTCAAGTTTTTTTATAACACAAAGAATAGTGAGACAGCCTGTATAAGAATTTCTATTTTTATACGTTATTGTTTAAAGGGCATTGTCTTTTTTAGTAATTTATTTCCATGAATTTAACGTGTATTTGCAATAAATGGATTTCTTTACCTTGCAAATACATATCCCAGGGTTTGAGCATGTTTGGATTGTCGAGAATTAGTAAATACAAGGCTAATGCCTTTGTTAATATTGTTTATTCTGCTGAGGGGTCCTCAATTAGTTGCTTAGTGTACAGGGTATTTTGAACTACCTGTTTCTACAACGAATACATATATTCTCTAAAAAAATGTCAGTAATAATATAATTACAAATTTATATTATTGTACCTGCATATGGGAACTTTTTGGGACCTAAAATACGTTACTCAACTTAGATTAAGCATTTTAATTACGCGTTGTATACAAGGTACGGTCTGAGTGAAATAGTGTCAGTGAAAGGTGACACAGGATATCTAGACCAGATAAAAACAATGCATAGAAAATTTAAAACTGGAGTATTATTTCCTATTCATGAAACATTAACAGAAGAAACAAAATACAAAGCGTTGTTAAAACAACTTTTTTAGTGTTGAATGTCACTCGGTAGTGTTATCACAACAGAGCGAGAATAAATTGAAAATAATTTCCACTATTATGTTTTGGTTGCCTAGTACGTATATATATGACCGAAATTGATCGGTTCTATTGGTCAAGAAATTATATTCTATTCCGTTGGTCAGAAATTTCAAGAGATGATCATTTAATACAAAGAAAGTCATATTAAATACCAGGAATTGTTTAATAATTTTGTTATAAGTAATTCTATCGAGGACCATGACATATAAGGTTATTTTTGTTTATTTGCATGTATTATATCGTTTGTTAAAATTAAGGCAGTCAAACTTCTAACGCCCTGTTTAAAGAACTATTCCTACTCTAAACTAGTGACATTCCAGCATAAAGAAAGAAAAGTCTGAGCTACGTGATTTAGTTTTATTTGCCTTGATGCGAAGCAAAATGAACTGTTTTATTACTGTCAGAACATAAGCGTACGCATTATTTATTAAAAAACAACAAATTAAATTGTCTACAATACACCACCATAAACGCCAACGGATAGGAATTAGTTGCGCAACATCCGCAGGATAAGAAAGCAACAGTATACTAATGTGACGTGAACGTGAAAAGCGTTCTAAGGTAGCGGCTCACGCATATCTCGGTTGACTCGCTTGGCACGCCATTGAATTGCGGCTATCTCTGACAACCTTATTTATTACACTGGTGTGATGTGATCTAAAATTGTTATTTAATTTAGTATTAAAAAGGTAGAGAAGGTGTGTTTCGAAGCAAGAGGACTGCCAAAAAATAAGTCAAACAGTTTCTATAAACACTTGTAACAAACGCTTCCTGTTACTTAAAGACATTTCCTGGCAGTAGCCGTTTTTTGAAAATAAATTAAAATAATATTCCTAAATTATGCTTTCTCTACAAATGTTTCATTCACATCATTAATACTTTTTAGAAAGGCGGAATCAGAATTGTATTTTATTTGTAGATAACATTTTAAAATGAACTAGAATCGTTTTGCAATTAACATTGAAAATGAATATAATTGTCCGTTGATGGGTACGATCCGAGCAAGTTTCCTTTTTCTGTGGCACTTTAATTTTATGTACCTAACTAATAACAGTATAAGATATCAAGGACAAGGATTATATCTACAGGCTGTATAAAAAGTGCCTCGTTTTCTAATGCAATTTTGACATTTCAAGAAATCAATGCCCCTATACACTAGAAAGTTATTATAGAACTAATAAATTTGTATTTTTAGCTCCAAAGAATATCCAAATTTAACTGAAGGTGTCAACGTATTAGTTTAAAAATAGTGCGTTCACCTCACTTTTCATACTTAATCGGATGGTACGTCTCATTAATCTTGTACTTATTTTTAGTTACTCAAGCCAAACGACATGGTTATTGTTACATAGCTTCCTATATTTTTGTGGAGTGTATTTATTTTAGTCCTACTCCATCAGTGATAAAAACAAAAAAGAACAATAAAATGTAAAAGCTTATGATAGCAGTAAATGTACTTTTACATAAATAACTTCGAAATAGAACAAATAGACTGCCTACTTTATTATTCTTTATCATGGAAACGGATACATTTTTTGTTTAAACTTTTGTTATTAACTTCAAGGACTTCAAAACGTAGTTCGAAATTGATTGCTTTTTCTCAAAATGTTAATGAAGGTGGAATTAGTTTTAATAGTGGATTTTGAACGTAACAGTTTAAGAAAGTTTCAATAAATCCCTTAAAAACATCATAAATAAATAAAACCATGTAAATTCATTTTCAAAATTGCAAAACAAACGGTTGTATTAGCATTGGTGTTTTATCAATTACAATGAATGGTATTAGTAAAAAATTAGAAAGTAACATATAACAATTATAGTCTTTCCGAAGTCAGTTGAACATGTAAAAAAACGCCTGGCAATAAAATTTAATGAGTTTCATAGGCGTCCCTAAAAATGTGTTCTGCTAAAGGTAAAAAATTATAATAATCTGTATATAATGTGTAGAAAATTTCTATTATATGTTCATTTGGCCAACAACATATTTTAATTATTTATATCCTCAAACAATTTTATTATATTGACGGTAAATTTTGTTTTGTTCCGCTTCAAAAAGGTCTCCAAAATGCCATGTTGTAATAATATTATTTCTCCCTTTCGCAATTGTAATATCAATGCTATATTATTAATGCCTATAATAAATTGAAATTACCCGAATCACACCAAATTCCGCATTGCTAGTGCAGCAATGCGGAATTTGGTGTGATGCAGTGCGCACTGCTGGGCAATTTGTCAACCACGTGTCAACAGCGGAACTTTACCTTTAGGAGAAAACATTTTTAGGGACGCCTATGAGTCATTAAATTTTATTGTCAGGCGTTTTCAACTGACTTCGGAAAGACTATACCTAAATCTAACTGTTTTCGAGATAATCGACATTTTATAAAAATTTTAACCTGTACCTAAATCTAACCGTTCTCGAGATAATCGACATTTTGTAAAAATTTTGACAGATGTTCTTTGAAAACTGTCACAACATTAAAAATTATAGAAAAACCAAGCGAAATCATCTTATTAATTGTTCTGTTTCAGTTGCAAATAATAGAAATTCAACTAATAATCCTGATTCTAGGTGAATCTTCCATGGATATAAAATAAAATTAAAGTACTTGATAATGAATGATAATATCAATTATTATTTGCCATTCAAGGCACTTTGGACGATATTTTTAACGCAATATTCTCGAGAATGTAAGAAAACCGCAAATATCTGACAAAATCGAAACTGTAACCTCTACAATGCCTATAGCAGTGTAACGAGAATTTGACTTTCTATAATATGGTGAAAAAAAATACAGGTTGTTCCACTAAAATTTAAAAAGTTTTGTCGGTTTTAAGTTTTCAAAATGTAACGTGAAAAATGGTTCACATGGAATAATTTTCATCAGGTGATTTTGATAGTGGAAGGTACTGCATATTATGTTCTTTGTATTCCCAAAAGCAAGTGAAACTTTCCAGAACAAAGAAAGACATAAGGAATTTTCGAAACGCTTGCATCTATCAAAATTTTTATAAAATGCCGATTATCTCGAAAACGGTTAGATTTACAAGGAAGCTTTAACATTTTTGACTTATTTTTATTTATCTTGCTAATATATAGGGTGTTCCATTTAAAATAACGAAGTTGACAGCCACTTCCGGTTTAACCGAAAGCACTACAATGTTGGCATTATTTTATTTAAAGAGAGCACCCCAAAGTCTAAATTTTCAAAGCTGAAATTGAAGTAGTCTCTGAAATATTCTAATGGGCCTTCACCGTATGACAGCCTGTATATTATTATTAAATATTTTAATTATTTGTTAATATTAACTAAAATAGAAGAGAACTCGTATTAATGACGGATGCTGAATGTGCTACGTGAAGATTGAAAAATAGAGCGAGGTCTTCAAAGAAAAGAATTCAAGTTAAATAAATCCGGACGGAGATAGTGGCCGGTAGGAATGAGCTAAGTAACTAAACACCGAGATTGAAGAAATAAAAATAGAACATGTTAATCATTTCTACTTACTTTTAGAAGTAATAATATACACGCATGGGGATATATCTTTCCCGAGGAATATTCAATTTTATGAAACATCTGTAAGTTAGACCATTGTTGTAGATTAGAGTCAGTCCATGTTTATGGCGGATTACATATTTAAATCGACGGTGTAAATATACTGTCTACAAGCATCAAACACTAATTACGTGTATATTTGACGAAGCAAGTGAGCTACTATATTTGTTTACTTTAAGGTAAAACACGTAATTATGCTATAAGCACCAGGACCTTGATAATACTTACAAGCCACCAGTTTGTTTCTTTTTGGTGCCAGTGCAAGCTCTGTGGTAGTTACATGCTGACTATTTCGCGTTTCGTTCCACATTCCCTGCCATGGGCGGTGAAAAAGTTTTAGTTTTAGTGATTTTGACGTAGATTTACGGGCAGGTGTGTTTGTTTTCCTTGAGAAAATGTCGGGTTGCCGCTCCAGATCGGGGTCCCTGTCGTTCAGGTTACCCCAAAGACGGAAATCGCTGGAGAAACTTCACAATGGCAAAAGCAACCCTTTGGTACGTCTGGAGCGCAGAGGGAGTTTGACACTGGCCGCTGCTTTCGTGTCGGAAAAGCGAAGGGGCAGCCTTATTTCGAGGTAAAGTAATCTGGAATACCAGCGATTCGGTCTTGCAAAAATAAGCTTCTGAATCAATAATCGCATAGCTTTGTTTTAAATATTTACTTCGTACATATTACCTATGCAAGTATTTATAAATTATTTGAATTTTATAGTAACACGGTTTAGATCTTGATTTAAATGTCGTCATCGAATTATGTTATTAGTCTGAGTACATAAATAAAAACTAACGATAAGACATATTTAACATTCTTGAACAAAAATAGTTACAGCAATGCCTAGAAATTGTTCTGGCTGCATAATGCATTAACCTTTTTCTAGTTAAGTTTAGGATTTTAATGGAAATATACCCTGTTTATTACTACATTACATATGTAGTTGGAGATCTCTCACGAATACAATGATAATAATAGATGGGTTTTTCAAGCGTTAGAAGATACGGGGAAATAACGCAATGTAACTTTTTATCTTGTTTACATTTGTTGTTTTCACAATTTTCATCATAACTTTTGCGCTTGCTGAGATATCCATCACATTATTACTGTGTTCTTAAAATAAAGTTCTATTTGTACACTAAAAAAATTATGTTTCATTTTAAGGAACATGCAGTTTGTCGTTTAAAGCAAATATTACATAGAAATTATGGGAAACATTTAAAAGTGACACTTAAAAAAATGCGATTTTTGACAGGACTGTTTAGAATTTTTTAGTATTCTTTATTAATAACTAGTAAATAAAACGTAAAATATCAAATATTTGTCATTAAAAATTAAAACAGTTACCTGGAGAAATGTATAAACTAATCCGACCTTTTTTTCAATTATCTAATGTACTTTTGTTGATATTTTAAATTGTTGATAATTAAATCATAGAATTGCCCAAGAATATTATTCGCAATGCGGAGAAAGTTACCTAAATCCTTTTTTATTATGAACTATTATGGTGTTAGTTTTAAACTGTATAATAATAATAATTAAAGTACAACATAAATGCAAATACAAACAATAATTAAGTAATAAAAGTAAGTGTTTGTTTTTTATATTAAAATTTCATATTAGTGCAATGGAAATTTATTATGAAATAACAGGGTGTCAGAATGTAGTTGGGAGGAGAGAAGACTTTATTTTTCTTTTTGTAAAAAAAATCTAAGGCGTGTCTCTAAAAAAATATATACAGGGTAGCCCATCGAGAACGTACCGCAAGGCATTACAGGGTAGTAAAGAACTTTTCGGCAAAATCCAAAAACAGGTCAAATTTATTTTGAGGGGGACAACTTTTGGCTCAAAAAGCATACCAAAATCTTCAACCCCCTAAGTGGGGATGCTATCCCCTAAATTTTTTCAAATGGGAATGGGGGTCAAGTGTCCTGGAAACGTCTCATTTAGGTAATTGCGCACATTGAGCGAGTAATATGGAGGAGCTCCGTCTTGCTGGAAAATCAGTTCGTGTTCATTGTAAGCAGGGTCGTCCTCTATGATATTTGTTAGAGCTGGGTCGATGACATTTTGTAGTAAATCCAAGTACATATCGCCTGTCAAATTTCCAGGAAGGAAAAAAGGACCTACAATGGAATTTCCAAAAATACCTGCCCATACATTCAACTTCTGGGGGTGTTGGGAGTGTGTCTCATGGAAAATCCTTGGATTGGTATCAGCCCAGTAACGACAATTATGGCGATTCACTAAACCATTCAAGAAGAACGTACACTCGTCCGAAAAACACACATTAAAGAGGAAATTATCGTTTATCGCTCGTTCAGTCATTATTTCGCAAAATTGCAAACGACGATCAAAATCGTCTTCATTTAGCTCTTGCACTAGCCGAATCTTATAAGGATGGAATTTGTATTTTTTTAATATTCGTTGGACACTTGTACGACTCACTCCTGTCGCAGTAGCCAATTGCATTGTACTCAGCGTACTATCCATTGCCACTTGCCCCAATACCGCTATTTCCGTAGGTTCATTTAGTACCGGATTTTCAACCTGCCTCTTTTTGTTATGAACGGAGCCAGTTTCGCGAAATTTGGCCACCAATTCGCGAACAATTTTTCCAGACGCATGTTTCTCAGGATGCCGTTGGTTGAACAGTTCGGCGACCCGATTTCCGCATTCATTGTTTTTGAAAAAAAGCTCAATAATTTCTACTCTTTCTGGAATTGAGTACACCATAATTAATCAATTTAAAAGACTCGGCAGTATTGGTACTCTTCAACTACAAGTCACAAGACAGTTATCTAGCAACTTCTTGTGGCCTATCTAAATACGAAACAAAAAGCGGACAATTTTTTGCTCACCAAAATCAGGCTAAAGAATTCGCAAATCAAAAAAAAAAACAGCGAATTCTTTTGAAGGAATTTACCAAGCTAATACCGTAAGTTTTGAAGTAAAATTAAATCGATTTTCGCATTTCTCGTCAAAAATATTGTTCGTATTTTCAAAGCTGCATATTTTCTAAAATAATGGATCGATTTTCAAAAAGTAAGAATCGATGTATAGAGAATTAAAAGCCCTTTCTAATGACCCCCCACTTGACCCCCATTCCCATTTAAAAAAATTTGGGGGATGGCACCCCCACTTAGGGGGTTGAAGATTTTGCTATGCTTTTTGCGCCAAAAGTTGTCCCCCTCAGAAGCAAACTTTACTTGTTTTTGGATTTTGCCGAAAAGTTCATTACTACCCTGTAATGCCTTGCGGTACGTTTTCGATGGGCTACCCTGTATATTTAAAATAGAGCGGATAATTTTATCCTTAGAACTCGATAATGTACTACGTTAGTTAAACAGCACATAAACAACCAATACTTTTCCAGTATTTAAAATGTACGGCGATCGTCTTAATCCTATGCGGGTGAGTTTTTTTCGATGTTTAGTGTAGGGATCTGGGAAAATAGCAGAGATACTAAAAAGTTTAATTAAGGAAAGATGTGCTGTTTTATGATCCTTATTAAATGTTAGTTCTATTTTTTGAAAAAAAGTCACGGCTGACTAGATATTTAGAATAATTCGAATTCGGACAATTCCTTCAGATGCGTGTGGCTCCGTTGCTATTTATTTTACAAAAAAAGTTTAAATTACGAAGTTTCAGTTTTTTGAGGTGTTAATAAGACGGTGTGATCAAATTGTTCGTGTGCACTTTCGTTTTCAATTTATAACATAAACTTCAAGTTCTTTAAATGTACCACCCTGTATAAGAACTGGAAAATTTTCATGTCAAATTCGATAAATTTGGTCTTCCTCTACAAAATGTCCAATTTGCACAAAAAAATAAACCTATGTTTCCGGGAAAACTAAATTTTACTGACAGTGCATCTGTATCTGCATCTGTAATTTTTTTCTTAAAAATCAAAACATCTCGAAAACAGTCGATCCTAAGTATGAAATGTGCTATTAGGCCAAGCAAATAAAATTTTTACTCGAACAAAGTCATATCCGCGAGATTATTGTAAAATGGTCTAAAGGAACATAATACAAGACATTTCTCATCTCGTGAGTCAAAAAAATTTGTTAGCTAACTTTTCTATTTAAACAAATAGGTGAAGAAAACAGTTTTTTCACTTGGCAGAGAAAACCATCAATTTTAGCGAAAAGTGACTCACAGACAGCTTGTAGGGAATAAAATGATCTACAAAATGAGATTTGTTGAATTAAAATCGGTTAATAAACAAAAAAGTTATTACAAAAAAACAAGAAAAGTGACAATTTTTTAATTTGTTTATAACTCTCGCATTTATTGTTAAAATTTTATAAAACTTATGACAGGTTGAGGGTTTTGTCATACTTTAAAAGTGTGCCAAAAGTGGGCGCTGTAGATGCAATAGTTTTCGCACAATTCAATTTGTTTATAACGGAGGCTCCAAAAATTCAAGTCTTAATGTTTATAAACAATTGCGCTACGATTTTTTTTAAATCTTGGCTCTTGTTGGTCGTAGAGGGTGCTTTTTTTTAAATTTTATTTTTTGCCAGTTATCCATTGCATCTATTTTCGTGATGTAGCATAAATAGCAACAATTTTATTCAAATTGTTTATAAGCGAAAAACGCACGGTTTTTTAATGCACAATTTCAGAATGTTAATGTCAAAAAAACGGTGATATTTTTTAATAGGTCGCTTAATTACGTCTTTAAGATTACAGTGACGCTTTCAGAATCATGTTTGGTTGAAAATTAACGCCTGTACAGAGGCTTAAAGTTCATAACTTTTGGAGCCTCCATTAGAAACAAATTGAATTATGCGAGAACTATTGCACCTACAGCGCCCACTTTTGGCACACTTTTAAAGTATGAAAATCCTCAACTTGTCTGAGGTTTTATAAAATTATAACAATAAATGCGATAGTTTTAAACAAATTATAAAATGGGCACTTTTCTTGTTTTTTTGCAACAACTTTTTTTAGCTAATCAAATTTTTTGATTCGCGATATGAGAGATGTCTTGTATTATGTTCCTTTAGACAATTTTACAATAATATCGCGGATAGGAATTTTTTCGAGTTTCTCTTTTATTTTCCTTGTGTGTATATGCTACCAACTTAAAAATTTATACTCTTTCCAAAAATGCAATAATATACAGGGGGTTCCATTTAAAATAAGAAAGTTAGTATCGACTTTCGGTATAACCGGAAGTACGATGACGAAAATATGTCAGCTTGGTAGGCCCTTGGTAGGCTTGGTGGGAGAACATCTACAACCCTTTGAATACGGTGCAGCTGCACAAATAGGACCTTGCGATGTGTCATGCGCCATTACGCATTATTTGCTAACTCCCAATGCAGCTATATTTTTTTATGCCATCCTTGTAATGTTTTCGCGCTTTCTATATATTTTGATATTTGATATATCGATAAATTTGCACATGCTGCCAATTTCACAGTTACTCATCTTGATGATCGCGCTCGATGAAAACAAATATCAATAAATCAGAACCAGAACGACTTAATAATATGCGTTTCATTAGAAACATCTCGTATCGGACATCCAATGGATTGAAAAAAGTATAAAGCAGAACCTGGCGACTAGCCAACTTTAATTTCTTCGAAGCGTTATATATATCTAAGCGACGCTGGAGATCGACGCTTCGACCCGATCTAGTTTTTGTGTTTTGTCGGTATCGAAGCACACCGACGTTTCGTTGTCGTTCGCACCGTTTTATCAGTCGGATGTTTTTCCAGATGGTTCAAGCATTTCTCGGACGCCACCGAGTCTCATAAGAAGAGGGAGGGTAAACGCCAGGAAGCCCCCACGGATTCGGACGATTCGGAGAGCGTTCAGGACCTGCCACCTTCCGGAGAGATCGTCGGAAGGGCCGAAGCCGTCGGTGGAGACGATAACGGCGCCGCTTCCGAGGGTGTTAATGAAGCTGAAGACAACGAAAAGGTCGAAGGCGAAGACCACAACGAAGGTACCGACAGAGAATCGGCTACGTCCCCAGGTCAGTATGTTTGGATTTAGTAGGGACGGTAGTTAGATATTAACAATCTACTACAAATAATATGATCACTAACTTTGACCAACAATTTTCTTACCGAGATTAATTCTGGGATATGAAGCAGGTGGGTTATGTCCCAAATATCAATAATTAATAATTTTATTTTCAGTGATGTTTAATTAAATTAGGTTTTATTTAAAATAAATTTGGTGCTTAATTATTGTTCCTTTTGAAATTATCTGTCTCTGATGTTCTCTGATGTTTATGTTAATATTTATGAATCGATATTTTGATGACATTAATTATGGGAGCAGTAGATTTTTATTCGAGCTGTACATTTGTGGTCATTCTGTGGTTTGGTCTCAGTTTATCTATGAAACTGGTCTTGCTCGTAACATGATTAATTATATACCTTTCAATTTGTTTTTCTCGGTCTATTTATAATGTATTTAATTTTGTAACCAGTGATAATCGATTTACAGGCACCTTAATTGCTATTTAAGACAGCAGTGACATTTAAACACATTTCTAATCACAGAAATCAAATAAGTGTTCATCATTATAAGAAAATATAATAAATACATATAATTTTGTGAAATTGTTTCACAAAAAAATAAAAACTATAACCGATAATGGGGATGCCAGCATAAAAAACTGTTCAATGTCTTAAGTTTCTCTTAGAAGGTTGTACATACATATATAGGTACTGCTTTGCACTACTAAGGATGCTGTATTTATAAATAACTAAAGTTTTTTTAACATATTTCGAAAAACTGAAATATGATTGTTTTATTCTAAATTCACATCTGTTTCATCTCTGGTTTTTGAATTTGAAACACAGCATTCTTAATTTAAGGACTGCCACTTATATACCTCTAAGCACATACTGATATATTTCTAATGTCGATAATTAAGACGACATCTAAAATTATGGTGAAATGGTAACATAAGGTAATGGTTTTAGAAATGGTTGCTGGTGGTGGTATTCAAACGTCAAAGGTGAGTGCAGAGGAATGGCCACTAATCCAACCGTCACAGGTCAACATTGCGGTGCCACCAGTTCTCACTGCAGAATCCATGCTCACACCGCTAGGTATGCACACTCTTACAGCACCCTTTATTTGCTTTTCTTATACCCTCACGTTTGGTACTTATTCTCCCTATTTTCAAGAAAGTTATCGTTAACTTATAACTTCTGCAATATAAGTTGTTTTTTACTTACAATTAGTTAAAAAAATGTGATACAACGATAAGTGTGTTTGGACCAATTTTTTTCGCGATTTTTCAACTCCACATTATATTTATAAAAAATTGTAGATTGTGGTTTATGCATAGCTATGGGTTTTCAAAAAGTTTGGAACCCCCTTCTATCTCAGAAAATACTGCTCAAAAAAAAATTATTAGGACATAAGTTGCAGGGTTTTGTGTGAGCAATCCAACGGTGACCTTGAAGGTCATTTTGAGGTCAAGTTGAAAATTTTAAATGGAACCGTATACTTTTAACACCGAAAATGGAAAAAACGGAAATTTTTACATTCGGATATGACTGACCATGACCTTCAAGGTTATTTAGAGGTCACGGTGAAAATTTACGGTTTCATTTAAAATTTTCAACTTGACCTCTAAATGACCTTCAATGTCATATCCAAACATAAAAATTTCCATTTTTCCCATTTCCGAGGCCAAAAGTATATGGTTCCATTTAAAATTTTCAACTTGACCTCTAAATGACCTTCAAGGCCATGGTCAAGGTCAAGGTCACTGTTGGATTGCTCACTCAAAACCCTGCAACTTTTGTCCTAATCATTTTTTTTATTGAGCAGTATTTTCTGAGATAGAGGGGGGTTCCAAACTTTTTGAAAACCCGGTATACATATATCAAGGTACTATTTTTTCTAGTATAAAATACATATTAGTCAGTTGAACATGTAAAAAAACGCCTGGCAATAAAATTTAATGACTTTCATAGGCGTCCCTAAAAAAGTTTTCTGCTAAAGTTAAAAAATTATAATAATTTGTATATAATGTGTAGAAAATTTATATTATATATTCATTTGGCCAACAACATATTTTAATTAATTATGTCCTCGAACAATTTTATTATATTGATGTTAAATTTCGTTTTGCTCTGTTTCAAAAAGTCTTCAAAATGCCATATAATAATATTATTTCTCCCTTTCGCAATTGTAATATGAAAGATTAATAGAAGGTGTCTATAATAAATTAAAATTACTTGCATCACACCAAATCCCGCATTGCTGCACTACACTGGTGGGCAATTTGTCAATCACTTGTCAACAGCTGAGATTTATTGCCCAGTGGCCTGATGCAGCTGTGTTGCATGGGTATGGCTAAATAAATATGGGAACAAGTTTTTCAAATATTTCAGTGCCAAGTTGCTGCATGAGCGACTGAACCTGGTACATGCTGCCAACCTCTTGGTTCTTTATTTGATATCGGAAAAACTATAAAACCAATCGACTAGAAACCGATAAAAAACTTTTTCAATGAAAATCGCGTTTGTACAGGCTGCCTCATGAGGGCATTCTTCATATAAAAATATGCAAAAATGATTTATGAACTCTAGTCTGGAATGTTTCATTCTGAGATACAAGTCCATAAATTTTAAATAAAATAAGTCATAAATTAAAATAAGTCATAAATTTTATGAAAAAAAAGTATCTGTAGCTTCACAAAATATAGGAATATCTGTATTTAGTACTTACAGTCATGCTAGACATATTTGAATTTCTAAAAAATTATTAGTTGGCTAGAAAGTCATTGAATTTAGAAATTCTTTTGTCTTGATATTTTTTTCGTAAAATGCAGTATTCTTGAGAAAAATGGCAAATCACGATATGCAATCAATCATATTTTGCCATTTTCCTCGTAAACGTTGCGTTTTACGAAAAGAATATCAAGAAGCAAAAAAATTTCTAAATTAAACGGCTTTCTAGCGGACTAATAATAATTATTAAGAAATTTAAATATGCAACCAAAACAGGAAAAGTACATTCCGATGTTCACATGGGTGCCCATGATTTCCGTTATTTTTTTACTGCAAATCCTTGTATTTCATAGTTTTTATAGTTTATATGGATTTTCTTGTTCTATCATTGTCTTACTAAAAGTGCGATTTCTGGTTTATTTAACGCCAGCCTTAAGCATTATTTGTTTGACTTGTTTTTACCTACGGATTTATCAGTTTTGTGAATTTCCTCATGGGACTTTCCTGTATAAATCATTTGGGTACCTGTTTAGATGTGAGGGTATATCATCAATATTTATATTACACTCGATTGAAAAGTTTAGGAAAGTTTGCCTTAATTAAAACGTCTAACTAGCTTCTCAACTAATATCGATAAAAGTTTACACCGTCCTTTACATATATATTTTTTTAACTTCTGGATGCATTCACAGAGCAAATCAGGAGGAAGGATGCTTTGGTGAAACAGGCCTTGGAGGACAAGGAGGGCCTAGTCGCCGATATGATGAGCATTCCTCGGGAGCATTTCCAACATATCGCCGACATGGCCAGCGTAGACAATTCGACAAGCCGGGAACCATCCGAGCGAATTCTAGCGGCGATATTTCAGGTCGACCAACTCCAGAAGGCCGTAAACCAGTCGCTGAACGTGACAGAGTACGAAGCCGTTACGGCAAAAGGCGGCAAACATGCAGTGTGTACCAGCCAGCAACCCGTCGAGGAAGTGACCTCAGCCCATTTGACCGTACCAGTAAATTTGGTCAGAGATTTAGCAACCTCTCTCAGTTCACAACTCACGACCCTTTTGGTGAGTCCTTAAATTTTCCAGATTAAATATATTTAATGGCCCTGTATATTTAACATGTATTTCGTAATTTTTTAATTTTTTTATATTTTAATCTTTCAAAGGTTTCGTGGAAAGAGGATTGAAAGTATTTCATTCTGAGAGTTTGGATAAAAATAATATTTCTGGCTGATTCCAATAGTCATAAGCAATTCGAGTTAACAATTGGTCAATAGACATATTTGTATTGGTATTTTGTTAAAATTAAACACAGTCTATTGTATATTCACACTGAAGTGACCAACAACGACTATTGGCCGTTTGTTGATACTGCCAACTCGGCAGCGGAATAAAACATAACAATTACCGTTGCAAATATAAACACAAAGTTTTCAGAATCATCACTCGGGTCTATTTATTACTTTGAGTTATTATGATGAAACACGATAAACATATTAATGCTATTTTATTTAAAATACAATGGCTTTTCGAGATGTTATGCTATGGCCTATGTATTTGATTGTCACCAGTTACAGACTTACGTTACACCATCTTAGCTTTGACCTGCCTTTATTGTTATCGGGCTAGACTCTGTGGAGGCCTAGTACCGGCGGTGACCAGGTACAGACGCCATGGCATAATAACCCCAAAAAAAATCAACATGGTAAACCTGAGAACTACCTGTACTTATTATGGTACCTCTAACACTGTTTATTTACATTCTTGTAATAACAAATCGATGTAGCCCAAAAATGATTTTACGATCGAACTTTTAGGTGTATTTATATATTTTCAAAATAAGCCAGAGCGTGTTTTTCCAAAAACTATATAAACAAAGTTTTAGTTTTATTTAAACTGTTTTATATTTACAAAAATATGTGCTATCGCATAAATATTTACAACGGAGGTAGCAGATCTTTTCATGTTTGAGATCCCAGCAAAATGGATAAATATTTCCGTATAAATAACATCGGGTTGATCTGCGACTTGTAAACTCTTAAGTTAAATGATTTAATTTATATATTTAATAGCTAAAACGAACAATTTGAGACGAGATAAATTGGTATAATCAAAGAGTGAATTTAAGAATTGATTGTACAAAAGTTGGTTATATTTTTCATATCCTTGCAGAGTGAAGTAAAGCAGATCGAAGAAGAGAGGGACATGCTACGAAAGGAATTACATAGAATGAGAGAACGCATCCACGTAGACCATAACCTCCATAGCCCTGTACCTTTTGACGATAGCGAGGATTTTACATCGACAGATTGTGCCTCAGAACAACATAATCTTGAAGATAGCTCTTTACAGGTAAATTTCGTATGACTTTTTCCAGTTTTTATTTTCCAGCTCTTGTTCTGTTTCAAAAGATCTCCAAAATGCCATGTTGTAATAATATTAATAAACGAAATATCCTTCTTATTTCTCCCTTTCGTAATTGTAATATGAATGATTAATAGAAGGTGCTATAATAAAGTCAAAATTACCTGAATCACACCAAATTCAGCATTGCTGCACTGTACTGCTAGGAAATTTCTCAACAACTGAAATTTATGGCAGGTCGCCCAGTGCGGCTGTGTTTGTGCGCCGTCTGCCCGCGCGCGCATTCTTCATCTGGGCGACCAGACCTGTTATATGAATAAGGATAAGTAAATATTGGAACAAATTTTTCAATTATTTCAATGCCGAGTTGATCTTAAATTGACATCGGAAATACTACCACATACAAAAATAAATCATAAAAGAAGGTAAATAACTAATAAAACCCCTATTATCTTATTTGCTTGCGTATAGTGTTACAAATCTTTTATTTTTCTTTGTATATATAATCTTCCATAAAGGTTAAATCAACATTATTTTTACAATTTAATGATCTTATTATTAGTGCACATATATTTCATTCTGTTAACTAGGGAAAGTATTGATGTTTTTTTAACATAAAAATTGTTTAGGCTCTTTATAATTGATTACCTCCTGGAATTTGGTTTTGACTCATCATAAAGTAATCTGAAAACATTGCCCTGCATAGATAGAATGGTCGACAATGCGTATATAAAATAATTTTATAATATACCTGCAAACTAGAGTTCATAGGCCTCGGATATTCAACAGATTATGAAATTGCTTTAACATGTTAATAATGAGACCAACATATTTTTAATATGTACCGATTAATTTGGTTTAGGTTTTTAAAACCGTTTATTTGTATGTAAATGAATTAAATTGCAAATAATAATATTTTTAATACATTATTAAAAATCATGGATTTATTAATATATTTTTCATTATTTGCATTTTAATTAATAGGGTAATTTTTTTAATGAAATGTTGATGAGGGCAAATAGAAATGTAATAAAATAAAAAATGCATTCGTGAAAATTCTCCGGGCACCACTTAGGATATTATCTACTGAAGATCATATGAGATAGGCGTTCTTTCAAAGGCACATTTTCTAAAACCTCGAAAATCCTCCATAAACATTTATTTTCCTGCACAAGACCGTATGTAATTGTGTCGTAGTATTCTTCAGGAGTAAAAGTTACCTTTGTTACACTTTTGCATCATAATGTTGTCTAATACTATTTGCTCAAATTATCTGCATAATAGTGTGGGGATGGGAGTGTGAAGAGCTCATACTTGACAAGTAGCTCTTATAGTATACCAATGGTATAATATTGTGAATTAAAATATAAAAAAAAATCGACCTACTCATTGTAGATTAACTTACATATAAAATCTTTCCAGGTTTCCACCCTCTGAATTTTACTTTATGTGTACACGTTTTTCTTTAAGTTGGTAAATTATTTTACTAATTACACGAAAATCTGAAAGTAAAAAATTTGTTGTGGCTATCTAAACATAATTTTCTTTCACGAAGAGCACAGATAAAAATATTTGCAGCATATTAAGAGGACTATAGCAATGCATTTTTATAGATTTCACTACACAGTTTGTCTAAATATGAATCAATGCACAAATAACAGTCTTTCCTCCATTTTAACGCAGATTTTCTATAAAATGGTGTTAGTTTGAAATTCAAATTACTTTTTGTTTTAAAGAAATTTGTAATTTGCCGCATTTGAAAAAAACCGCATCGTAAATTACAAATTAAAATGGGGGAAAGTCTTATTTGTGAATTAATTCATATTTAGACAAACTGTGTAATAAAATCTGTGGATGGGCATGTCTGCAAGTGAGGCATTATAAATATTCGTCAATAGCGCCAGCCTGACTCCGCTCGGACTAGTCTGCCCGTTGCAAGCGTCAAGAAACAATGTGCAATGCGGGATATAGTTCCCAGAAGAGGACCACGGCAGATTGGCGCAAAGCACCAGATACTTATACCTGCAAGCGACTCTACACCAAGAAGACTCTCCAGCGAATGCTTGTCCTGACAACAATTTTTCACTAACTGCGTTTTCAATAAAAAATACTTATTACTTTATTTACCTACTACCTATTACCTATTACTTATTTTTACCATTGAGAGTGTTGCATTTTGCTGCACACCAAAAGCAAGCCTGAAGTAGTGACCCCGACGTGATCTTTCAACCGTCATTTTGTGAAAAAGAAGCGTTGTTGGGGTGAGCGTTCACTGGAGTCTTCTTGGTTTGGAGTCGCTCGCAGGTTTAAGTATCTGGTCCTTGGGCGCCAATCTACCGTGGTCCTCTTCCGGGAACCATATCCGGCATTGCACATTGTTTCTTGTCGCTTGCAAGGGGTGGACCAGTCCGGGCGACGAACAAATTTCTTCACACCAAAAAATAATTTACGATGTCGCTTGTTCAAAAGTAGCAAATTACAAATTTCTTTACACCAAAAAGTAATTTGAGTTTCAAATTAAGTCCATTTTATAGAAAATCTGCGTTAAAATGGGGAAGTCTATTTATTTGTGCACAAATTGTGTAATAAAATCTGTGGGTACAAATGTCTGCAAGTGCCCCATTTTAAGTATTACGTCAAGACCGCCAGTCTGACGCCGCTCGGACTAGTCTACCCGTTGCAAGCGACAAGAAACTATGCAACGCGGGATATAGTTCCCGGAAGAGGACCACGCAGATTGGCGCCCAAGAACCAGATACTTGTACCTGCGAGCAACTTCGCACCAAGAAGACCCTCCAGCGAACGCTCGCCCTGACAACATTTCTTTTTCACTAACTGTGTTTTCGATTAAAATACTTTTATTTTTACCGTTGAGAGACAGTTGGATTTTGCCGCACACCGAAAGCAACCCGAACGTGATTTTTCAACCGACGTTATCTTTCAACCGTCATTCAATGAAAAAGAAGCGTTGTCGGGGCGAGCGTTTGCTGGAGAGTCTTCTTGGTGCGGAGTCGCTCGCAGGTATAAGTATCTGGTCCTTGGGCGCCAATTTTCCGAGAACCATATCTCGCGTTGCACATTGTTTCTTGTTGCTTGCAAGGGGTAGACCAGTCCGAGCGACGTCAGGCTGGCGCTCGTGACATAATACTTAAAATGGGTCACTTACAGACGTGTACCCACAAATATATAAAAATGTATTGGTGGTTGCCTATTTGCTATCTTACGTTGTACAATTTGTGCATAATGAAATATTTTCTGTTGCAGATAGTAACGAAAAGTGACTGCGAAGAAGAACAATCGTGAGATGGCGGGCCATATGGACATTTTGTAAAAAAGTATTTGTTATGTACTAAACTTTTAAAATTCATTATCTTATAAATAGGTAATTTAAAGTGTAAATTAATATATATTGAGCCTAGATATGATGATAATCTATATAATGGTAATCAATTCTTATTATTTTTATAATGAACAAAGGAAAACTGATTTTATACATGCATGTAGTTTCCTTAACCGTTTTGTGACTTTAAACAAGAGTTAGGTTCAGTTCTTTTTAGAGTCGGTGCAATAATGCTTATGTAGATGTTATTCATTATTATAAGTCGCTAGTGGGCTTCCCATAGGGACGGCACTTTGTAATTATGTGTATATACTGTAGAGTAGGTTTATTATTTGTTGCTATATTACCAATACATTATTTATAACAATGTCCCTTCTACCTGATCATAGTATTCTATTTATTCGTTATACTTTTTGTGTTTTTTAAATTGGTGTATTTTAAGGAATGTGGGTGTGTACGATTCAGTTTGTTCTTGTTGGCTGGGTCGCCGAAGCGGATAGCCGTGTAATTAAACCAGTGTTAAATATTTAACCGATTCTTTAAGTGCCTTTTCGAGCACCCATTGTTGTTCATACCGCTTTTGTATAACGCTTTACAAATGTGCATTTTTTTTGTTAAAAATAAACGAAACGTTTTTCGGCATTTACGTAGTCGTAAATTATTTTATTTACTTTTTTTTAACCACTTTATTTCATCAGCGAATTATATATAATGAATGACACACCATACGATTTGTTATATGTATTTATATAAACAAAAATAACAGTACTATTGAATAAAAATTTTAAAACCACCCCGTATATTTTTTTATTGTACCTCAAAATGATGATGATAATGATGTAGATCTATACAATCCTTTAAATAAAACATTGGATTTTTCCCAGGCTCTCTGATGGGGACCTTAGATTTGACCTTGACTGACCTTCAAGGTCATTTGAAGGTCAAGTTAGATTTTTTAAATGGGAACCTCTATTTTTTATTGCGGATTTGGAAAGAGCAGGAAATTTTACGTCCAACTGTGGTCTTGACCATGACTTCGACAATGACCTTTAAGGTCAAATGTGGGTCGAATTCCAAAAGACCCGGTATGGCAGAAAAACTTTCGAATGCATTTTGGAAAAAAAAATTTCCAGACAAAAGTGTAAAGATTTTTCCCTGGCTCTGATGGTGACCTTGGATTTGAAGTTGACTTTGAGTCAAGGTCATTTGAAGATCAAGTTAAGTTTTTTAAATGGGAACCCCTATTTTTTTATTGCGGATTTGGAAAGAGCAGGAAATTTTGCGTCCAAAATTGGTCTTGACCATGACTTTGACGATGATCTTCAAGGTCAAATATGAGTCGAGTTCCAAAAGTCCTGGTATGGCAGAAAAACTCAAAGAATAACATTTTGGGAAAAAGTGTTCCAGACAGAAGTGTAAGGATTTTTCTCTGGCTCTCTGATGGTGACCTTGAATTTGACCTTGACTTTGACCTTCAAGATCATTTGAAGGTTAAGTTTTTTAAATGGGAACCTATTTTAATTGCTGATTTGGAAAGAGCAGGAAATTTTATGTCCAAATTTGGTCTTGACCATGACTGACAATGACCTTCAAGGTCACGTGGGTCGAGTTCCAAAAGTCCTGGTATGGCAGAAAAACTTTGAAGAATTCATTGTGAGAAAAAATGTTTCAGACAAGCGTAAGAATTTTTCCCCAGGCTATCTGATGGTAACCTTGGATTTGACCTTATCTTTGACCTTCAAGGTTATTTGAAGATCAAGATATGTTTCTTAAATGGGAACCCCTATTTTTTATTGAGGATTTTGAAAGGGCAGGAAATTTTTCATCCAATTATGGTCTTGACCATGACATTAACAATGACCTTCGAGGTCAAATGTGGGTCGAGTTCCAAAGGTCTCGGTGTGGTAGAAAAACTTTTGAATAATGCATTTTGGGAAAAAATGTTCCAAACAAAAGTGTAACTATTTTTCCCTGGCTCTCCGATGATGATCTTGAATTTAACCTTGACTTTGACTGTTACGGTCATTTGAAGGTCAAATTAGGTTTTTTAAACGAGAACCCCTATTTTTTGCGGATTTGGAAAGCAGGAAATTTTACGTCCAAAAATGGTCTCGACCATGACTTTAACAATGACCTTCGAGATCAAATGTGGGTCGAGTTCCAAAAGTCCTGGTATGGCAGAAAAATTTTTGAACAATGCATTTTGGGGAAAAATGTTCCAGACAAAAGGATTTTTCCTTGGCTATCTGATGGTGAACTTGCATTTGACCTTGACGTTGGACCTTCAAGGTCATTTGAAGGTCAAGTCAACCCACAATTGACCTTGAAGCTCAATGTCAAAGTCATGGTCAAGACCATGTTTGGACATAAAATTTCCTGCTCTCCAAATCCGCAATAAAAAATAGGGGTTCCTATTTAAAAAACTTAACTTGACCTTCAAATGACCTTGAAGGTCAAAGTTAAGGTCAAATCCAAGGTCACCATCAGATAGCCAGGGAAAAATCCTTACACTTTTGTCTGGAACATTTTTTCCCAAATTGTATTCTTCGAAAGTTGTACCGCGCCGGGACTTTTGGAAGTTGACCCATATTTGACCTTGACAAAGTTATGGTCAAGACCATATTTGGACGTAAAATTTCCTTTTTCCAATTCCGCAATAAAAAAGAGGGGTTCTCATTTACAATACTTAGCTTGACTTTCAAATGACCTTGAAGGTCAATGTCAAGGTCAAATCCAAGGTCACCATCTGATAGCCAGGGGGAAATCCTTACACTTTTATCTGGAACATTTTTTCCCAAAATGTATTCTTCGAAAGTTTTTCTGTCGTACTGGGACTTTTGGATAGCCTTGTATGTAATGTTGATATTGTAACGTTCAATAATATTCTAGTCACAATTTAGGCAATAAGTGTAACAGTAAATTTTAAGACGGTATTTTATATGTCGACCTCTTCTGAGCACAGTAAATTTGCATTCATTCATTATTTTTTGTTAAAGAAATAATTGACATTTGTTTTTAAATACCTAAAAAGAAAAGTCAATAAAAATGTATTTCTCGGAATCTGGCGATGACTTTCACAGACTTTTGCTTACACCACTCGAAAGAGCGGAAAAAATTAATTGATTTCTTTGCTATATAGATAATGTGTATCGTAAATAATTTCAATAGAATTAAATATTTTCAAATTGGCAGCGGGTTTTAGTCCCATAAGAAAAGCATAGGACCCCCCCTGCTCTCCTCACTTCCCTCGGACCCCGATATACCCCCTTAAGTAAGAATTTTGAAAAGCGAGCGTAACATGGGCATTATGACGTCACAGCGTTCCCCTCTCCTGGCTCCCGCCCAGCCGCGCGGATCACGCTATCTTTAACGAATGTTTACTTGGTCTCTTGGTCGAATCCGTTCAAAAAAAGTTCAGCGTATATAGAAAGTCTTCTACTTTACGACACCGAGTTTATCGCCGTTCTTGGTGGTGAAAATTCGAAATATTTGGAATTATTCAAATTTCGTGGCTGAACACATACATAGGTATTGTATTTTTGAAACCGAGAGAGTTGAACAAAACTAAATTTGTACAGGACATAGCTAATACAATGTGAAACATCGCCTTAATGTTAAAAATGTTGTCACCACCATTCTCGGTGGTGAAAATTCGAAATAATTGGAATTATTTAATTTTCGAGGCTGAAAACATACATAGGTATTAAATTTTCGATGGATTGGGCGCGGAGGACCAGTGAGTTGGCCTTCAAGGTGTCTAGATATGACAAGTTGCGACTTCTTTTTATGGGGATTTATAAAAAGCAAAATTTACGTTACACCACCAACTACCCCAAAAGGTATGTGGCAGCGCATTACAGTAGCATGCTGACCGATGTTGAACAATGTCTTTTAAAAACCAAATTCGTTTGTGTATTAATCAAAATGGAGGACACTTCGAGCAACTGATGTAAATCAGCGGTCTAAGTATTCTTTTCCTTGTTGTATTCTGAGTTTCAGTTTGTTTCGTTTTGCGTTTTGTTTTAGTTGTTACTTTTATATGTTAAACCACTTTTTAAACATGCCAGTAAATATTGACACTATCAGTCCTAGGCGTGATAAAATGTGAGAGAAAAGTGGTTTTGCAAGGCCTTCTTGACGCTGTTACGTAGCTACTTTATCGGACTTTAGAAAAGAACCTGATTTTTCTGGAAAAGTATTAAAGATAAGTATGGACAACATTATATCAGTCGAAAGGGCATTCTTTTGCATTCACCTATGACGATTAATATGGGCCTTTCTATTTGAGAAAAAAAACTTATTCAACTCTTAACATGATTAAATGTAAGTCTCAATATTGCCGAGCCTGAATAACGTATACGTTTTGCTTACAGATGACAAGATAGAGTAATTTATGCCAAAACGAACCGTGAAAACTGCAGGTTTCTAATTCTTAAGGTTTAGACACTATTTAGCCTCATTTAGAGAGCTGAAATCGTGATTTGTTTCAAAAACAACCGATTATCTCGAAAACGGTAAATTTTAAACACCTGTACATTTAAGGTCTGTTCCAACAAGAGTCAAGGATTGGTTCCGAACTGTTTGAAATGTTTGGTCAGCTATGTTTTAAATGTGTCTTCAGTGAATATATCGCAAGAATTAGTTGGATGCACATTTCTGACGGTTCGGAACCAATCCCTGACTCTTGTTGGAACAGACCTGTAATAAAGTCTACCTTATATTAACCACGGAATTCAAAAATGCAATAATATACATGCAGTGTGTTCCATTTAAAATAACAAAGTTACACAGCATCTTTGAGTGTATATAGTCAAGGGTAGCACCCACGCGAAATGGAACACCCTGTAAAGCTAAAAATATTTTCTTTACATGGCCCACAAGATTCCAGGCAACTTTTATTAAAACCATTTTTTTTATAAATTTTACAGTTGCAGAGTTACAGAAGAATCCCTCTTAGGTGGAACACCCTGTAGTGTCTCTGCTAAGTAAAGAGAATTCGGTACAATATTTTGGTAAACAACTCTGCGGATTTGACTTCATCCATGCACAGTCTCTATCCCTATTATTAGCTAAAAATTGAATTTCGCTTAGTGCGACACTATTTCATACTTTTATAGTAGCTGCGAAATAACAGGTTGCTCTCTGCCAGTTAGACCGCGCTGAAGTTGGACATTGAGTTGTAGTATCCATACATATATGTAGCCCTTGTTATACCTTATATCACATCAAAATTTCGTAGAGCCACTCGTCAAGTGTATATCTTTGACAATCCTTTTTGTTTTGCGTTCAGTTCATTGATTCAGTTAGAAGGTAGGTACGGATTAGTAGGTCGCTTTCTGTCGGTACGTACGAAGCAATGATTTGTGCCCGGTATTGGGTAGCAGCATAAATTAAAATATAACGTATTTATTTATTTTGGACTATCGCTTAAAACGGGGTAAAATGAAAAATAATGTACACCTCCAGTATAGCAAAACCAAAAGGGGCGTGAGTAGGAGTTCAATAAAATTTTAATTACATTTTTCAGTACATTTATTAAATATATTGGGGAAGGCAACATCTGTATATATAACACTTAACATTTCTTTATTTTTGTAGTACAGACTTTTTTATATTTATGACATAAAACAGAAATACATTCAAACCTTCCTAGAGAACTCCAGCAAGGTTCAAAATACAGCAGAGCATTAAACATTTAACTCATTAAAAATTAAATGTTTAAATATTCCATATCCTTATTTGTCAAGTACTTTCAAGTAAGGGCTCGATTTGTTGAAAGTCACTGACAACATAGTTTGCACATAGAAATTAATACAAATCTATATATATTAAACAGACAATATGTACATAACATTTTCTCCAAATAACCTTTTTACATTGCAACATGTAATAATACAATATAGTTCTATGTACAGTTAAAGATTTGAAATATGTATAAATAAATAAAAATATACATCATACAAAAAATTTTTCAAGTCCATACATAAGCGTCATATATTTCATTTGAGTTATATTAACATAGAAAATTACAAAACTGTTTCATTCGTACAAGTCCTGGGTCCATTTACGATGGAATATCTGGACGATCCATTTCTCGCATTTACCGCACCTTTTATAAAAAGGTCCTTAAATGTTTCTCTGAACTGCCTAGACATACCACAGTAAATGGCAAAATTTATGGGATAACTTAATATAATAAAAAAGTTAGTAAACAGAATCAAAGTATTGACTACATCGTAATTCAAAAATTCAAAAAAAGTGCTGGACACCATATGCAGTACTGTAACGACCACGAGGGGCAATTCTACAATCAAAAATACCGTCACTACTACAATCAACATGAGTGTAGTGCAGTTTGAGTCCCTCAACTTTTTGCATTCCGTTTTCTGGTTTTTTTTGGAGGACAGCAGGATGTCCCTTCGTTTTTGTGCTTGCTTCAGGGCTCGGAACAGCAACAGATTTAAAATAACCAGGGCCACGCAGGGTATCAGATGCACGAAGAGGACTCTGAATGTAAAATATGTTATAAAATATATATTCTCTGTGATATATTCCTTCACCCAGTAGGCTCGGTCTCTGGTGCACACTTGTATAGTTTCATTGTGCCAAGTAGTGCTCGCCTGAAAATAAAAGGATTATTAAATCTTCTATCGTATACAGAGATATTGGAAAATGACAAAACGGATCGACTATCCGCAGTCGGCACAAGCAAGCGTTCAATAGTTGATTAAATATACAGTGTGGACTAAACACTTGAGAATATTGAAATGTCCCTTAATGTCCCTTTATTTACTTTATATGAGAGAATACGGAGCAAATATAGATGCTTCGATATTTTGGAACAAATATAATTGACATGCTGGTCCTATAACAATTTAGAGTCTAGGTATACTCCTAAGAATTTAATAAAATCTGGATTATTTAATTGTTCTCCACTTCGTAGGGTAAAGACCATAGTCACCGTTTTTGACTTGTTCAAACTCAAGTTATTAGAAGCAAACCAATCACTTGCTCTTGACTGAATTTGAGGTGATTTCTCTGTTAATAAAACTAAGTCTTTATTTCCATATGTTATATTAGTATCGTCAGCGAATAACACACTATTAATATTTCCATCTAAAGAAATTGGAAAGTCGTTTATGTAAATTAAAAATAGCAGAGGCCCTAACACTGAGCCCTGGGACACACTATGAATAGTATTCTTTAAACCAGACTTAACACCAATGTGTTGAACATATTGAACTATATTATTTAAATACAATTCCACTAATTTTCTAGTTTCTCCTGAGAAACCATAAAAATATAATTTATTTATAAGGATATTATGGGACACACAGTCGAATGCTTTTGTTAAGTCTAGAAATTGGGAAGCACTCACCATTCTCAAAACCAACATCTATAAAATGTCATTAAGAATAAATAAAAGGATTAAACTCGATAATTCTTTAATACAGTTAAAACAAAAAGTGATGATAACAATTATTAAACTTAAAAAAATGGGGCAAACGCTTTCATACTACATACATATTACAATATATTCTCTATATGACCTCCTCTCATTTCAAGACATATCCAATCTTCGCCTGACTTCTTTGTGAGCTGCGTTTATTAACATTTCGCCGTTTAACTCATTACAAGCGTTTGTAATTTTTTTCTTTGAAATGATTAATATCTCGCGAAGGTGTTTTGTAAACCTTGTTTTTTAAAACCCCCCATAAAAAAATCGAGTGGTATTAGATCTGGCGAATTTCCGGGCCATTGAATAGGTCCATTAGGCTCAATCTATTTTTCTGGGAAAGTGTTATCTAAATATTGCTCCACAATTCTGGCCTTGTGGGGTGGAGCCCCGTCGTGCTGAAACCATAGGTTTCTCCTTAACTGCAAAGGCACTTATTCCAATCCCAATTAAATGCCTACCGATGATGCCGCGCCATACATTTACTCCAAAATGGCCTTGGTTTTTGACTGGATTTACAATGTGGGGATTCTCAATGGACCAGTAGTGTTCGTTGCGCCTGTTTGACAAACCATTACTGACAAACCGACTTTCGTCCGTCTAAAGAACGTGCCGAAAAATGTTCTAATCAACAGTTTCTACATTTACTACAGTTTGAGCTATAAAATTAAGTCTGTTTTCAATGTGACGCTGAGGCAAATACTCCAAATTGTGAATTTTGTAGTCATGATGCCCATTGGTCTTCAAAATTCGTTGAACGCCCGATTTATCCAAATTCAATTCCCGACTAGCCTGTCGTATACAATTTCGTGGATTTTGTTTGTTGTTTTCGAAACACTGTAACAGTCTAGCTATTCTTTCTTACCCTTCGGTCAATTATTTGATTTTTCCGAACACGAACAGAGAATGCATCTTTATTTCGTCGCAAGGTCGTCTCCAATCTTGTAAAGGAATGAGGGGCTCTGGATACCTTTCTCGATATAACTCTACAGCTCTTCTTGAATTTGTTGTGACTTGCCGCAAATTAGCAACATATCAACTTTTTCTGAATGAGAAAACATTTTGTAAGTACAAAAGTTATACGTTTGACGTTCGTATTGAGTAACGACAAGTAGTCCAGTCGGCAGAGGCAAAAGTTACTGTTGGTGACAGTTCCTTGATAACCCGGAAATAACTACACTACTATTTTAAATGATGAGTACAATAACGGTTAATTTGTTGACAAAGTATTTTATCATGAATAAAAGTTATTAACAATTTTATTGCGAAATTTCGCTTTTTTAGTAGTTTTCTTTAAATAACTCAGCGGTATGACTTTGTACGAAAAAATGCTTAAGACATGATTTGTTCGTAATAAAAATAGCTACAAAATGGCGTTGGTCCGATTACGAAGTTTGCAATATAACAGAACCGTGAGATTGAAAAAACTGTATAAAACGTCAATTTTTCAAAGTTCAATGTACATAATATATGCAATAATGACGCTAAAGCCGAAAATCAGGGGGCAAAACTTTTTGTTCTAGGAAGGTTTTATACATCCACTGCATTTGAAACTCGAAACTTTGCTAAATATGTTTAAAACTTTGCTGACACTTGAAATTTGGTATATTTCGTAAATTGTTACAGTTCTACATATATCAACAAATATTGTACGGACTGTACTACACGTGTAAATAATCGGGGTGAAAGAAAAACGCTGGTTAATAACGCACAGGTTCACAAAAAAAGGACCAAACCCAAGAGACCCACATATCATTTCCGAAGGAATTAGATGTAGTTAAAATGACCTGATTAATTTCGAAGAAAATTGAAATTTTTGGGTGAAAAGTGGTCCAAATATGGTTGAAAACTGATTTTATCCTAAATTTGGTTGAAATATATCATTTTCGTAGTATTTTCAGGTGCTGAACACAATGCCATTAGTAAAATTTATCCATGTCCTCGATATTTATCAGAAAATCCATTATTTGTGTGAAAACTAGCCCAAATACGTCTCAAAACTGATTTTTTTTCCTAAACTTTGTTCAAATATATCATTTTCGTAGTATATTGAGGAGCTAAACACGATGCTATTAGTCAAATTTACCCATGACCTCGATATTTTTCAGAAAATCGAAAATTAGTGCTTTTTTACATAGGTACCTCGAATTCCTTCGGAAAAATATGTGGGTCTCGTGTTTAGACTTTTTTTGTGTACCTTTGTAATCTGAATCACATATTACACGAAACAGATACAAGTTTTCTATACATCTGTACAATCTGACAACTTGGTAGGATTTTAATCAAACTACGCCGACCACGCCTGACTTTAACCTTTAAACTTAATCTACAGCCTACGTCTGTATAACTTTTTAGGATGGCATTTTGAGTATATTCATAATATATCACCCTAGTTCTATTTTCGAATGTCTTACTTGATTATTTATTGGATTAAAAAGTATTCATGCCTTAAAATCAGGAAACAGATAATTTAAAATAAAACAGGGTAAAAAAAGAAACAGAAAAATTACAAATTTAAGTCGGATTTTGATTATTTTCCTTTTTTTTTTCTATTTTGGTTCTGTACTCTGTAAAAATATTTTATAAAGCGCCATTCTTAATGACTTCCTGTAATTCATTTTTTTATCGATATGATTATCACAAATAATTGACTAAGGTGACGATAAAAATAAAATAATACATTGTGGAGTTTTAATCGAATGTTGTTTCATAAAAATAATTGGAAATGATTTCAGTAAAAAAAAGCTATCACGGTCAGAAGTTTCTACTATATATAAGTCCCTTCAAAAAAATAATATCCGCAGAGATTAAAATTTAGTAGGCACAATTTACAGAATGGGAGAAATCTGAGTTGAGTTCTCTCAGCTAATATAACTTCCTAGCAGCTTCTTTAGGTTAAGAAAGCAAAATATGTTTTTCAATTAAATGACGGAAAGCTGTGGCTTTCAAGATGAAGCCATATTCAAGTTGACACAGAGGTTACAGTTGATTTCTCTCTACTTTTATAATTACTTCGATTAATTTTTGGAACCGGAAATTGGTCTGTCACCTCAAATATTACGAGATACCATTGTAAAAGTAATTCGATTTTTGTCAAGTACGAAAAATATCATTCGAGTATGTTTTATTAAAAAAAATCAATACTTTTGTGAACACGCGCGTCCTATTTTAAGAATAATATAATTATATTGCTATATATATTATTCATAGCTTATGAAAAGAATAACCTTAAAACTAATTACAGTAATTCTCAGCACCCCAACCCTTTGGAGATGTCTACTATTGACATTGGAACGATGTTCCAATGCCAGAAATTTCTAGACCTGAACCAGACCACACACCAGTGTATCTTGCGGAGCGAGCGTCGACAGCGTTCGAACGTCAACCCGGGAACAGGTACGATCAAAATTTTTGCAAAACAAAACAATCTCATAAACAGAAAGCATATTGCAAGTGTCAGTGCGTCTTTAGGCCATAAAAAGAGCGGATACTATTATCCCAACGCGGCGCTCAGTTATCCTGTCATCAACGGAGGAAGAGCGACAGCATGGACTGCATCTGAAGGGGAAGACACCTGAGCATCCTGGAAATCCTTTGCAGGTGAGCAGGCGACTAAAGGCAGGTTTACACGCTACAATAAATGCTAGCAATTTATCGTAACAATCGAATCGTTACGATTTATCGTAACAATCGAATCGTTACGATTTATCGTTGGGTGTAAATAGGAAATTGTAGCGATTTATTGGAATGGGAGTTGGGTTGGATGGATGATGCCGGCCGGGATCAATTTCTGCTAATCGTAACGACATGTTTGAACGTGTAAACAAGTAGCCGGCATTTCTCGCTACGATTTCACTCAGTTTGCATTTGCAATTCATCAGATATTGTCCGGTAATTGTTTTTGGCTGACCTTAACAACTCAACATAAGTCTCATCGTCCATTCTCAAATAATTTCGCTAGTCATTCGGTTCATTTCTCAATTATTTCATTAACTTCACATGAGCGAATTCTCTTCTCTTTAGTAACCACTCGCGGCTCCACTTTGTTATCTGTTTTCGCACTTTTTTCACTTTTCTCGCTAAACAACCGATGTACAACGACAACAACACTACTTCCTCCATGGCAAAAGTTTTTTTGAGGTCGATAGCTGTTGACAACGAAATATGGAAGGAAATCGTTCCTATTTATCGTTAACGTGGAAACAGTACTCCACTCTTTCGATTTATTGCAGCAATAAATTTGTCACTCACATCGTTACGATTTCTGGTAGCGTGTAAACCGGCCTTAACATCCCAGCACCGCAGGCAAAAAAGGAATAATATGAATATTCTTCTCTTTACTTCGGGAAAGTAATGTAACTTTTAATTCAGAATATTAAGTTAATCTGAGGGATTATATGACACTATATTCTATAGTACTATACTAGTAGTTCTTTTGTGCTATTTAAATGTCAAAATCAAAAACTATGCCTGAAAGATTCCAGGATACATTAAAAATATATTAAAAGTATATTTGAGTAAATCAAAAGTATTCAAGTATAATTGCGATTCACAATTATTGTGCTTTATACAATTTGTTGCTATTAGTGGCATATATTTAGCTTCCATTTTCAGCTAACGAGTTTTTATAATTCAAACACTTCATTTAATATTTAATTCATTTCCTGTTTACGGCTGCTGTTTCATGGATGTGGGAATATTTTAACACACCTTTCGAATTTAAGTGCTAGTTATTTTTCATGTGGCTATAAAAAGTAATCACATTAATATGGCATAGCTGTACAATAGATTCGTCCATGAATAATTTGTTATGAATAGTAATAAATGCAGGTATAAAGAACTAAGATAATTTTAAACACAAGAAGTTTAGACGATTGTTAGGCATATATAATACAAAATTCTTTAATGAGTACATATTTATTAAATATGTTAAGCAACCAGACGATGTTTGTCTCTTTGAATGTATCGTTAAAGAGGTTGAATATGCACTAAAAAAATACTAAGCAAGCCGGAAAATTGAAAGCTTTTTACTATCAGTACAGAAATAAGGAATATTTTTCTAACGATGAAGAATTTTCCTTAGGTTACTACAATGATATTGCTGGATAAATCACTTCCAACATGGATGTTATAAACTTAACGCACATTGAAACAAGAGTGCCATATTTTGAGGATAGTCTTACATAGGATTAAATACAAACCTTGAACTGAATTTAAACCAGATCTGATCGAGTCAAACGAACAGCGGATTCGGATTCGGCGACACCAAAAACGTATAGATAGGTAGTTTTAGTTTGTTGACAATTGATTTTCTACATTTGACCTTTGAACTGACCTTAAATGAGAGCTAATCGTGTCAAACAGACACCGGATTCGGAATCGACGACCCCAAAAACGTATAGATACATAGGTTTAGTTTGTCGACAATTGATTTTCTACATTTGACCTTGAACTGACTTTAAACCAGACCTAATCGCGTCAAACGGACACCGGATTCGGATTCAGAGACCCCAAAAACGTATAGATACATAGGTCTAGTTTGTTGACGATCGATTTTCTATATCTGACCTTGAACTGACCTTAAACCAGAGCTAATTGTGTCAAACGGTCACCGGATTTGGATTCAGCGACCCCAAAACTATATGGATCCCATGGTCTTGTCTTTCGGACCTGCGACTTTTTTTTTGTGGGGCTGTGTTATTTGAACGACGTGAATCTTTGGGTACTTTAATTACATATTTTTCAAATTCATAATTTGATTAAAAGTTCCTGTTTTAAGAGATAATTACTAAAATTCGAGTTAAAATTTAAGCACAACACTATCCTCGTACTACAAAATCGATACATTTTATTTTATTTATTTAAAAACTGTAAAACAATCGTCTTGAAATTTACTAAATGTTTCACAATAATAGTTGCTTACATTTTTATTATTCTGTAGGACAAGACTGCTGCGTGCACACGTGGTGTGCATCAGTTGTGTAACATTAGGTTAAGCGCTGTTGTCACGTTGTGACGAAACTCCCCAATATTAATACTAAAAACGTTCTAAGTGGATGAAAACCATCCCCAAAGTTGATTTCCAAAATCAGTTTTTTGGGAATATCTCTAGTACAATTTGATAATCTTTTTTGAAACCGACTGGGAATTACTTTGCATTGAAATACGATATTATGCACAGTATTTTGATCCCTGAGGATTGCATTGTTTATTTTTTATAGTGTTGTTTTGACCATCGAAAATGTTAAAAAAAATGTTAAAAAACTCAAATAGTCACCAAATTACTTTTGTTCGTTACTAAATTGAATTTTAAACTTGAAATATTTCCATATTCTTTAAAAAATGTACTTTAACGGGGTAAACTACCCTTATGCTAAAAAATGTTTATTTTATTTTTTGCTCCTTTTTTGATCTGTTGTATTCTAATATGTACTAGATATGTACTACCGCATACCAATCTGAAAATCCTGGGTGTGAAAACTGCTCTCAAAATTCACTCACTCACTTCAATCAATGGGGGTTACATCCCTTATTTTTTATATGAGTAAATATAATTTCTTCTGTTTGTTTTGACCTGTGAAAATCTTAAACTCAAATATTCACCAAAATAGGGTCTATTTTGAGGGTAGTCTTTACCTCTACCACTTATAATTTGGTATACCATGTCTAATAGAACAGAATAGATCAAAAAAAGGAATAAAAAAGTTTGTCACATTGAAAATAAAATTGTTTTAATATAAAGGTGGCTTACCCCTTGAAGTACATTTTTCCTTCATTTCTTACATTCTGGTCGTTCCAATTTTCTCTAATGTATGTCTAGGATATATAAGTTAATTGAATCCCTCTTGAATAGAGGAGAGCTACGCGGAAGCTATGTAGCTGGATTTATATGACAGGAATGAAATATTAAAACATTCTTGTAACATATTTACGAGGAACAATTTTATGTGAAAATTTATACCCGGCTGATTTTTCTACTTCTCGGTATTAATTTAATTTGATATTCTGGAATAAAATTCCAGAATTTTATTACATTACCTGAATTTTCATCTGCAAAGTCGTTACAAATAAGGGTACCAAAAAGTACCGTTTGCAGCTCATATTGACACTTGGGTAGAAATAATAATTCACAAATTCACTGTAATGTACTCTTTCTTTATTGATAGAAACTTAAAAAGAAGTCGTTAATTGAATTTTCTTGTTTTCTGACTAAATAGTGAATGAAATAATTTCTTTAATTCTCAATAATTTATTAAAACAATGATAATCAAATCAACTTTTAGCGATTTTTTCAAAAAACCCACCTAAGGGTTTCGAACTGCTTTTTACATTTTCGATTAATAAAAATGATCAAATATTTAAATTTGAAACGGAATTATTACGTAATTCAAGCTTGTTAACATAAAGGCATGTTTAAACATTGCGTTAATTACAATTTCCCATAGAAATAAGATCAGCAAAATGTCGCAAAATGCATTTCTACATTATTTTATTAAGGATATAAAGCCGTCATTAGATGAGTAGTCACTTACCAAATATTATACGTACAAAAATGCCGTATCGTGTGGATGCTACATGTCGGACAGTCGAAACTCACTTAAGAAATTCCCATCATTACACATCAACAGAATTTATCTACCACAACGACCACTTCACTAGGATCTATTTTTACAGACTGGAATTTGTAGTTCCTCTAAATTTGTAACTAAGTAATGAGTATATTCAAAGGATTGAAGTTTAGGAACACTTGAGGAAACATTTAACATGTGCCATGTGTGTACTTGATACAAAAGAGTCGAGGACAAGTAGATGAGGTCAAAATTTCAGTTCAAGGTCAGTTTAGGAGATATTTGTGATTTTATGTCACAGTGCACATCGAGCGACGCCTCCATCATTTTTGGTTTTTAATTTTTAATTGGACATAATTTCTATCTTAGAACCGTACATATTTTTAAAATAAGAGCCTAGAAAATCTTACTGTCTGCTAATGTAATTCTCACAAACAAAATTTGACAAACACACTTTACACAAAACACAAAATAGAAAAACAAAACAAGAATAAGTTAAAGGAACTTAAACAAATAATTTAAAAGAAATATCAAAATACATTTTCAATATGGGCACCTTCCACCTCCACACATTTCCCCTAAATCTACAAATGTTATTTGCTTGCACACGAAAAAGCATTATATAAAAATTAAAAACAAAAAATGGTGGAGGCGCCGCTCGATGTGCCGCTCGATGTACATTGTGACAGATCACAAATATTTCCTAAACTGTTAATTTTACCGAATTGAACCAAGAGGGTATTATCGATGGCTAATTTTTCACGAAACTTATTTTTGATACAGGCAGATTGCGATCGTCATCTATGCAAAAATTCTGGGTTGTTAACCATTGGGCATAGTCCGTCCCTGACGTTCTGGGCATAATGAGGTTCCACTTACATTATCAAAAACAAGCTATACGCATGTGTTATCGATCCCCAAATTTGTATCATGCTGAAGTTAATAGTTTAGAAACTATAAATAAAAATAACATTAATTTTGAAAAAAAAATTATATTAAGAACTGATATTATTTTGACCTCATCTATTTGTACCGACTTTTTCGTACCGGGACACCCTGTATATTTAACGAATGTTTGGCAAGTGATCACATCTGCAAACAAAAAGGGTCAAAGGGCTTATTGATGACATTTAAAAATATTTTCAATTCATCCTTTTGACTGACAAATATTGACTATTAGTCAAAATACAGCTTCTTATTTTATTATAACTACAGTTATAAAGAATCTAGGTTAACTTTTTACGCAAATATCGAATATAAATTAAAACTTATACTCGATGGGGAAGGTTAGAAGAAAGTTAAACTAACATTTTCTAATAAACCTACTCTATACGTAAATTATTGCGGAAGTTCTGAAGTGTTGACCCATTATTCTCACTTAATTTAGAAAAATCAAAACCTGGGAGTAATGACTGATATGAAAAAGTAACGAGGGGCAATCGAGAGAGAATATTTTTGACAGTTAAAGTAGATTTATAAAAATTCAATAAACTTTAAATGACCCCGCAGGTTCCTTATGGAAAATGGCTTCCAGCCGATAGTTCTGAAAATTTGGATTTGAATAGTTCTCGAAGCTTAAATAAAAAAAATATAGTCGCCGAAAGGTAGGAGTTATAGTACCGCGAGGTATAAATTGAAGAAGACTCATTTTAAGGTCAAATGAAGAGAAGCCGTGCAGTCTGTCCGAAACACATATTTCTTAGATTGTCGGGGTTACTGAATCCGAATCAGCCATCTATTCGGGTATACAGATGAGTTCCAAGCTCACATCAAGATCAAATGAAGGTTCCTTGTGGAAAATCGATTTTAGCCGTGGAATATCTTACAACCTGTTATCCTCTTAAGACTTATCACTGTATACTTTGCAAATGCGCAATACAATATAAGATAAAATAAGCTGTAATAAAATATTACTTAATATTATTATAATATGATTACATATGTTTGGGACAGATCACATTTACAATGAGCTTACAATGACCTTCATTTGATCTTGATGTGACCTTGAAACTCATCCGCACAGCCGAATGGATGGCAGATTCGAATTGAGTGACACCGATAACGTAAGGAACATGTGTTTGGGAACCATGGATATTCAGCTTTGTCGATGATGTTGACGCATGACTGGGTTTGCCCCACTACACATGAAGCATCTGCTCACACGTGCAAAGATGACGTTCGACATCTCTCGGCTTCAATTCGTACGGCACCTAATGTCCACACTTTTGAATCATTCTCAACGATTTCAAACGTTTCGGAACTGTTGTGTGATCAAATCCTAATGATTTTGCAAGTTCAGTTCAGTTTCCAGTTCTTCATTTTCGAACTGTTGCGGTGCGTCAGAGCGTCCTTTATCTTCAACATCAAAATCATTACTTTTGAAGCGTCTAAACCAATTTCTGAATCTTGTTTCATATGTAGATTTCTTTCGAATAAAGTAGATCAGTGAAATTCCCCGCAAATACTCTATTTTCGTCATGTTTAACACTGTGGAACAAAAGTAGTTTACACATAGGCGAAATATATACACTACATTTCAAGCTTGCTTATAGTCTTTATAGGTGCGTTACATCTTAAGCTACTTGCTTGCAGTTCTGATAGCGCCATCTGTTGGAAAACAGCGAGAACTTGTTCAACGTCCCTATAAACAATATCTTCCAATTTTCAAAATTTTTTAGTTGAATAAATAAGAAAAAATCAAATCGTTTCTTTGGGCCACGCTTTAAAATATCACGTAATCGCTCAAACCAAGGTTCTTTTGACAAAATATTGGAATGGGTTCTGGAAATATGCATTTGACGTGTCCAATCCAGACATTCTTGCCTAATTCTTTTGTTGGAGGAATGTAGGAATATATGTACTCTGAGCTACCAGCATCTTCTAGCGAAGCATTCAACAGGTTAATTTACTCACAAATAAATAAAATTCCCCGATCCTTCGAAAAACTCTCTTCTTTGGGATAGATAGGGTATTCTTATTGTTCAGTTCCCTTTAATCGATTTGTGTATATAACGCTTTCAGATATAAGGGATATCAAATTGCGGATTTTATTATCTTTTCAGGAATATCCGTTGAGAATTTTATTTGTAATAATATGATGAAGTATTGTTTCCGTCCTTTTATTATCGTCTTTAAGCGATGGAAATAAAACATATTTTTACAGACTTTATTACCATCGTTTCTAACAACGTATACGAAAAATTCAATTTGTTCGTAATAAATAAATATAGGATATCAGATGTAGCTGTATACAGTTTCACACTAAATTATGGCTTTAAGTAGTTCTCTCAATTCTGTCTTTCTTCTTCCCAATATAATTGACAGTAGTGGAAACCGTTTTGCATAGAAAAAAGAATTAATAGATTTTTTTAATTTACAATGCATTTTTCAGCAAAAATATTTTGTTCAAACGATAATAAAAGTCGAAACAAAATATCTCCAATAGATTATTTCTATATTTTTTATCGCTTTGATAAGTTTTTGCGATAAAGATTTTCGTCAAAAGTCTAGTTTCTACAAACGCATGGAGTTTTTATAAAAAAAATTCCATGGCTTTGATAGTAAAGTGAAATGCATTTGGAAATTTATATATTTATATTCAAGGTTTTAAACATGCTGTTATAAAAATAAAATATTAGGGCCCGGTACTTTGAGTCTAAAAAAAAAATTGGGCATTAGTTTATGCTGATTAAAGAATAATCATCTAATAAATACCTACTTCTGTACTTTGAGCTACATTTATTGGAACATCAAGATTAATGTACCATTAAGCGCTCGATTAAGCGCGACTAGAAACATTTCTAAAGGTATGCTCATAAATAAAACAGGTTGCACAATACATTTGTAGTTAACGTAATTTAGAAATGTAGTAATGCAGCATATTTATGGTAATAATCCATGTAGCTCTCAACGATACAAAAACTACGACGAACGTTGGTTTTAGTTTCCAAAATATGAATCAATAAGATTTTTGAATATCATCCAGTGTTAATTTACACACCCCTTCACGACAGCAAGCTCCAAATAAACCAAACATTGATGCAACTTTTATCATTAGATATTTGGTGTCTGGAGCTTCATTAAAAAATGTATTAATTTGTTCGCTAGCAAATATTTTCGATTTCTTTGGCTGATATCCTACACTTATTAGTTTGTAATACATACTTGCTTATCCACATTGTTCTTGATTTGCAAACTAGCTTTTATCACAGAAAGAAATAAACCAAGAGTATATTTTCAGTGAACTTGTCTGCTACTTTCATCATTTTACACCATTCTAGATGGCATTAATTAGTGCTAGAAGAATAACATATAAAACCATTTGCTATTATGTTCTTCTTCTTAATTGTTACCAAACCAGTCACTTTAAAAACATTGGCAAAATCAGTGCTAACCCATGATTAGATCTAATTACAGTGACTCTATACAAGTATATAGCCGCTGTAGATCTAATTAACTACCAAAAAATCATTTCTCACTTTGATTGGTTTAGGATTGTACCTATGATACAACCGATAGTTTGGTGGGCAAACACTTCATTTTCGCTTTGATATTTATGATTATTGGCGACAATAATTGGTACTTGGGATATTAAAAAAGGAAATGTAAATATTTAGTGTTTCTTGGAAAACACACTAAGTTCTTTGTAACAGCAGAAAAATGTTCTTTCAAATTCTCTCCATGAAAAATAAAACTTTCCTTTATCCACTTTCCGTTTTACGTTTACGTAGAAGTCTATTGAGAAAAATGATTCCGGCCTTTATAAAGTTTTAGAAACTAGAACGTAATTTGATCCGTGCAACCGTAAATCAGACGTTGTGAGCTTTGCTTACCTTATTCTAGTCGTAAACATATGGGGTGTTCTAATACCATTCCCGCCTCAATAATATTTGGTACAACACAGCAGATAAAAGCAAAGTCTAGAACATATAGGGAGGGTGTAACTCTAACATGTTGCAAATTAGGAAAAGTTTAACATTGTCTAAAATTGTTTCCTATTTGGGGTAAGCTTTGTTTAAAGAGGAAATGGGTATGTTTATTTCTTGAAATTGCGAAAATCGGTTAAACCGATTTGGTTCGATTTTCTATGCTTTTCATACATTATTTTCATTAGGAAATATAGTTTTGGGGGTGGGTTTAGAATTTTTAATTTTCGCTTCAAGCCACAACAAAATTAATTCATGGCTGTAATAGAGTAGTAAAGGCTATAAAAAAACATATTGCATGTTATTTTTAGAGATAAATAATAAAATGTGGCATTATGTAAATTATTAATCTGTGTTTATCGATTAAATTGTGATAATCAGCCATTTTTATGACTCCCAGCAAATACATGAAAATAAAGAACAATGTCAAAAAATTGGTATTTTCTGCCTATCCGGGGGAAAGTGTACAATTCTTTTTTTTTACTAATTTTGGAGTGCTGAATACGAATTCGTCATACTTATTGGCCAAAAATGTCGGGAATACAGTGAAAACTCCCGTTTTTGGGGGTGGTTTTCATTCAGGTCATTTTTCTGCTTAACTATCAAAGTACAGTGTTTTTAAAGTACAGTGGTACAACAATTAACCGCTTCTAGAACCATTCGTAGTTGCAAGTTACAATGTCAACTCCAATACACCCCCAAAACAAGGGGAGTTTTCACTGTGTTCCCTACATTTTTGGCCGATAAGAATGACGGATGGAAGTATGACAATTTAAATTTTCTTCCGATATGATCACTATCACTTATTTCTTCTTTCAACAGGGATTCAAGCTTACGGATTAATTTGACACACCTTTTTACCTTTAAATAAAATAGCGGCATTTCCTTTAAATTTTTTTTGAACAAATGTAATTTTTATTGTAGATGTATGTGTAAATTCTCATTCTCATTCTCATAAAATTTGTTTATTTTTCTTGGGAAATCAATTTTGCTCGATTATATAAACACTTAACTACAACTTTCTTTATATTAAAATAGTGGTCAAAATTAAAATGTAAGGTTTATCTATTAATTTAACTGTTTTTATTATACATTTATTAAAATATTTAGAAAAGATAACTCATTATCATTTTCTGTTTCTAAAGTGAAGTAGGTTCTTTATTCTTAATATGATATTTGTAGATCAGATGAAAACGCATCTTAGTCAAAATAATTTGTCTAAGAAGTCATGTCCAAATTGAAAAAAAATATATTTAAATACAGTGTTTAGAAATATTTATATCGTTAATATATTTGTTTATTTACATTTTATTCTGCATAATTTTTGGCTACCGTTTTATAAAAGGTTATTTCGAATGCGTTATTGACTTACGGACCTTTGCCAATTTTCTCTATTGCTAAGTTACTGATACTAAATATATTTGATAAGAAATAATTCTCTTTGAAATGTTTATTTGTCAAGAATATTTAACAGTTACGAAATTCCAGATAATATCACCTATTTCCCATAGTGAATATTAAAAAAATCATACTTAAAACTCAAAATTTCCTCATCCAATAGCAATAAGACTTCAGTGAGAAAGTTTTTACTTTATCGCATATTTCTGTATCTATAATGTACGTCGTCAACTAAAAACTGCTGGCTATTAACCGAAACTATTTCAATTTCTTTTTCTCGATGATCAAGATCAAGCTTCTTATGTTAAAATAAATAGTACCTAGTAAATTATTTTTTTTATAAAGCAGTGGACAGTGGACTCACTATTTTTCATTCCTACACCCGACATCTTGGCGGCAGAATACGAAACTGGAAATCAGTTCTTACTCTTTTTATTGGATAAAATTACTTTTCCAATCTCTCCTCAATCAAATCCAGAAAGTCATTAGGGCACAACTGACCAAACTTTCTTATACTTACGATTAATAGCGTTGTGCCCAGCATACAAACAAGTTTTTCTTTAACGACTTTAGAACGACAATACTGTTAAGTAAAATCAATATTCAAAGTATAATAAATAAAATCTCTGTAGATGGAAATCGACTTCGCGGGTTAAACGGCAAAAGTAAGAATATTACAAAAATTTTTATGTATAGGTATCTTCGTAAATGATATTCATTTCTACATTATCGTAAATAATTAAAAAAAACCTTTGTCGAATTGATAAAACAAAAAATCTACCAATTCTGTATAAGCACAGGTAGATATTCTTACGTGATTTTTGTATCAGATACTTATTTCTGTATTTATCACAATTTATAAGCTATCCATAGAGAATCATTGTTGCTTACTTATTTTTCAACTAACTAGATTTACGATTTCTTTGTAATTTCTCAATTCTACTATATCATCGCTGTAAAAAGATACAACGCACTGACATATATCTATTTTATGCTATGCCACGCCTTTTGAAACCTTGATACATAGTAAAGCCGTTGTTGTTAAAAAAACTGTGACGCTTATTAACGTTCAGTTTACGTCTTGCTTAACTGTAGGCAAAAAAATAAAAAAGCACTAAAGTTCATAAAAGCGCAGTAAGGCGCGAATCTTATTAAATTTTCTAGCGAAGCGACAGCGTTGGCAGCTTGGCTGATTGCTATTTTCTACTAGATTTGGTTCTGATAATATATCACCGGTATCCAGACGTATACTGAAAAATTACCAGTTTTCATGTCTAATATGGAAATAAGTTTTCAGAATGGGTGAGAACTCTATTAACTCAATTACTTTTTAATCCTTTATTCCCTTAAAATATCAGTACGAACATATACAGGGTCGGAAAATCCCCATGGTTCATCGGCCGTTACGTGAGAGCGATAAAGTAAGTCATAGAAATCCATGTGATAAAGAAAGATGGCTATAATGAAGGCGTCTCATAGTCACCGCCCGTTTCAATTAGATCCACTTGTAATTCAGCGACCGGTGGTCATCTTTGTTTTCGTCGTTTGCCTTTTCTGTAATAAATGTCACTAATTACACAATTCCGACTTCGTATTCCGATATGTTAATACAATCCGTTAACAGAGGACAGCCCTAGAAAGAGTGATGCCAGATCTACAGATTTTTTTGGAATAGGGGAAATAGAGAATTTTGCTTTATTTCTTGGGATTTTTAAGTCATTTTAAAAAGTATACTTAAATAACAACTAAATGAACTTTAAATATAGTTGAGCCGCTATACTCCATTTGAATAACTTCTCAGTAGGAGAAACAAGGTCAGATTTACAAACAGAGGTATCTACTAGCTACTGTAAAAAGTTTTCTTTGTTACGCGTTGTGCTGCCCTCTGTTAACGGATGGTATTAACATCGGAATACCGAAGTCGAAATTGTATAAGTAGTGACATCTATTAAAGAAAAGCCAAACGACGAAAACAAAGATGATCACCGGTCGCTGGATTACAAGTGGAAGTGGATCTTATTTGTGGAAGGGCGAATCGGGCGGTGACTATGAGACGCCTTCATTATAGCCATCCTTCTCTATCGCACGGATTTCTATGACTTACTTTATCGCTGTCACGTAACAGCCGATGAACCATGGGGACTTTCCGACCCTGTACAAAGTTTAAATGTGGCAGTCGATCACGTAAAAGACCACCAATAATATTTCAGGGTAGTCCGAGCTCGTTATTCTATTTTTGTGTACTCTAATTCCCAATATTAAGAGGGTTCTATAGCAAATAGGCAACCAGCAATACATTTTTATAGATTTTATTACATAGTGAGTCTAAAGATGAATTAATGCACAAATAACAGACTTTCTTCCATTTTAACGCAGATTCTCCAAAAAGTGGACTTACAATTAGTTTGAAACTCAAATAACTTTTTGTTGTAAATAAATTTATAATTTACGGTGTTCAAAAGCGGTAAATTAAGGATTAAAGATTTTTAAAGAATATTGGGTACTGTACTTCTAAGTAAATATCCATATAGAGCATTAGCAGATAATAATGGACCAATTATTTTCTATTACCCTATTATATTTGAAAAATTAATTCGACTACTCAGTTTATAACAGAAATTTACTTGAATGTAGCAAAAATAAATTGTTTGGATGTCCCTAAAATCATATCACGATACTGTGCCACAAATCTACAGAATAGATTGTGGATAGTATCAAAGATATCGCCTAACACCTATATCAGTTGAATCAATTGCTCATCAATGTTTTTTTAGTTTGACATTACAAACGATGACAGCGATTTCTTTAAACTCGTTGAATATTCGTATCAAATAAATAGCGATAAAATACTATGGGGCAATGACTGGTATAGTCTTTCCGAAGTCAGTTGAAGACGTATAAAAACGCCTAGCAATAAAATTTAATAAGTTTCATAGGCGTCCCTAAAAAGGTTTTCTGCTAAAGGTAAAAAATTGTAATAATTTGTATATGTACATATAATGTGAAGAAAATTTCTATTCTATCACGCGAGCTCGCTATGGGACCTATAGTGTAGGGGATTAGGTGCACTGGAAAGTGCTAGATAGTACAACAGCGTAATGTTATTTTCATAGCGCAACGCTGGAGCGTTGCGTCTAACCCCCTACACTATAGGTCCCATAACGACTCGCACTTGTGATAGAAAATAGTATGTGCAACTCGTTCGGAAAAATTGCCATAGCGCCACTTGCGTCAACTGCGTCCGCGTGGCGCTATTGGCAACTTTTCCCCACTCGTTACACAACACACAACAACATTTTAATTATGTCCTCAATTTTCTTTATATTTATTATAAACTGTCCGCCGAATTCGTCTCTCGTCATGGCATCGATATTTTTAAGTTTTTGTTTTCGCTTCCTCTTTACGCAATGACCTACAAGGTGTTACGAAATTCGGGGACACGAACTGTGGGATCATGTTAAGCTAGATAAGGTCATAAAAAATGTCTTTATCGTTTTTCAATCAGACCGATATTTTTCGAGATACGGTAGTTTTAAATATCCAAAAATAATAAAAGTTTTCAATTTTTAATCATTTTATAAACAATTATGACAGACGAATTGTTCAAAATTTCTACCGTCTGCTGCTAAACATGCTTCAGCACGTTGTGATAATTTTCCTGGACATTGTTTTGGCAGAGGCGGTCCATTTGCTTGGCTACCTCGTTCTCCAGACCTAACGCCATGTGATTTTTTCTTTTCCTAAAAACGTTGGTGTACAGAACACCAGTGGCAAATTTGAATGAATTGCAGAATTTCGATCAATACAGCAAATAATACGCAACTCCATTCGAGCAGTAGCACAACGTGCTGAAGCATGTTTAACAATTGTTGTAACTCGTTTGTCGTAATTGTTTACCTAATGATTGAAAATTGAAATTTATAAATGTCAATATTTTTATTATTTTTTTATTTTGATATCGTATATCTCAAAAAATACTAGTCTGATTGAAAAATCATAGAGGTACTTTTTTATCACCTTATCTAGCTTAATATGTTCCCACAGTTCGTGTCCGCGAATTTCGTAACACCCTGTATAACACCTTGTTTAATAACACGAAAAATTGTGGATACTGAAACTTTATTTAATATGTGAATTCTATTTATAATTTCATTATCTGATTTATTGAACATGTAATCTTTATTATTAAATTCTAAATCTGTTTCATCAACAACCGATTCTATTAATTCAATATTGTCTGGCGGTATTTCGTTTTGTTCCGTTTCAAAAGGTCTCCAAAATGCCACATTGTAATAATACCAGTAAACAAACTATCCCTTTTATTTCTACCTTTCGCATTTGTAATATGAATGATTAATAGAAGGTGTCTATAATAAATTAAAATTATCTTAATCACACCAAATTCGGCATTGCTGCACTGCACTGCTAGGAAATTTGTCAACAATTGAAATTTATGGACGGTCGCGCAATGCGGCTGTGTTTGTACGCCGTTTGCCCGTGCGCGCATTGTTCAACTGAGCGACCAGACCTGTTTATGGGTATGGCTAAATAAATATCGGAACAAGTTTTTTAAATATTTCAATCCCGAGTAGCTGCGTTGCTACCGAACCTGGTACATACCACCTAGCTCTTTGGTCTTCAATTGAAATCGGAAAGACTATACTGGCAATTGAGATACAAAATAAAATTAATTTAATTTGCTTGTAAAATATCACCTAGTATTAATAAATCACCATATATCTTTTAATTCCGCATTAACATTTCAAAATATCTACGTATTTACTATTGTGACTTAATTAGCTCAACCAAAAGCCTGCCTGAAATATCAGATTATGTTGTGTTGAAAACTGATGGCATAATATATCTAATTGGATGTACGAAAGTTATTTGGAGAAGATAAATTAGGCCCGCCGGTAGATTAAATAATAATATTAATTTAATTAATTCGGATTAAGTCAAAGTCTAGCCAAGCCTCAAGAATTCATTAAAATTAATAGGATCTAAAATTATTTAAGCCGGAACGTTCACAGGGTGGCTTCATTACCACAAGAATTTGGATAACTTTATGGAACAAAATAAATAAGATTTTTGTTGCCTTTGGAATATCGAAATGATATTGTTTTGGTTTCACCTAAAGGAAACGAAGGAAATCAAATCCATTTCACTTAATAATAATTCATTGATTTCTTCAATTACCTACAGGAATTTATAATTGATGTTTGAATATAGACGATTCAATACATATATTATTTGGATTATATGTATAGAAGATCCTAAGGTTGTTGTAAGTAGAGCACATGTTGTAAGATTATAAGGCCACCTAGCGAACTGCAATTAATATCAAATAATAATTAACAAAAACATACATTTTAAAATGTTTCTTAGGACAGATTCGATGTTCACACGAATTTTTATAAAGCGGAATCTAAATAAATGCACCGTATTTTAGTTTGCTTCTGATAAATGACACATATAATGTCTTAAATTTTTATTAATGAATATTAGGAATACAGGTGGGCCAAGATTTGAACCCTGACAGATACCGGCGATAGCTATATAATTATTAGATGTATTGTAGCTTACATTCTATCAGGCGATGTCATTATTTTTTATTGATTTATTTTGGTTATTCCACAAATTGTGCTCAAGTGAAACTTTTTTTTTATTTTAGAAACTTAAAAACAGCATCCCAAACATGTTGCTGAAGACATGCTCGAAACAGCTAAATTGGACTCTACGCAGCATAACGGGTAACGAGACATGGGTTTCGAAAAATTTCGAAATAGCCGAAACCGGAAAAATTTCAATCAATATTCAAAGTTATCTTGACTGTTTTCTTCGGATGGGAAACAGTCAACAAAGAATATTATCTGGGCGATAATGATTGTGAATGAATTTTTGAACAAAAACTCAACGAATGTCATCGAGTAGCCACCGTATTCGCCGGATATGACCTCTGCTGACTTTTTCTTAAATTTTTTTCCTCTTTCATAAATTAAAAATTTCAAAATGAAAAGTAATTTTTTCGGTGCAACTTCAGTTTGAATTTTTTTTGATATTACCGAAGAATACGTTTTAAATCTTATATCCTCTATCCTGTATCCTATATCCTATATCTTATAACCTTATCCTATATCCTATAACCTATATCCTATATCCTATATCCTATATCCTATATCCTATATCCTAGATTCTATATCATACTTCTTACATCCCATATTGCTTTAGGCATTTTATTCTAGATATCGATTAATTCCAACAAAATAAGTGCACTATATATATATTTCCAGTACTTGTTAAAATCTGTATCTATAGTTTTAGTTGATAGCATTTAATTAGTGTTAAGTGAGAAATTTACCCACTCAATGCTGTTAGTCTAATTTGTACTGGCTGACTCATGCTTGAAAAAAAAAGGATTCGAACATATTTACGCATTATCGCGTATTAGTATTATAGGAGCTCGTAAGTTTGAATCACCCGAGTGACAGGCGCCAAACATTAAAGAGGCAGCCACGTTAGTGTTACTTTGATGTTACTGAAATGATGATAACGATTACCCGAGTTCAAAATCCAGTGTTTTACACAACGTCGAATGGCGTTGAGGTGCTAAATGCTTTCGATCCTGGAAACGACAGCTCATTATAATGCAACAACTACTGATAATGTTTTGAAGCGGAATTGCATACTTGTTTGTTCATAATTGGCTTTTTAGTTTGACGTGACAAATTGTGGCAGCGATTTCATTAAACTCCCTGAGTATTCGTATCTAATAGACGGTGATAACAGAAAATTCGCATTAGCAAGGTGAATACAACTACTTTGAATACTAATATATTTAATGATCGAAATGATGAAATCATTTACTAATAGCTAGACAGGTACAAGTAATACTTATATTGCATAATTAATTTGAAATAAAAAGAATTAAACATTTATACAGGGTGTTTTTACTTTAAATTTGGAAAATGCAGGTTTGTATTCCCTATCAAAAATTAAGTGTAGTTTGCTCTATAAACATTTTTTATGAAAGCCTTTGTTTTGGAGATACAGGGCGTTGAAGCTTAAAAAAATAAACACTTTTTGACATATCTCGGCTATCCACGAGTAGATTTAATTTAAACTTGGTACATATTATGCGTATTGGGGGTTCTCATAATTAACAGAATATTAGTCCTATCGCATAAGCCAGTAGCGTGCAAAGGGGGGATGCGTGGCCCCTTTTTCAAAAAAAAAGTACGCCATTGAGTTTTTCGAAGAATGTAAAGTAAATTTAAATACTACCATACAAAGGCAATCTAAAAGATCTCTTGGTATTTTTCGATAATACGCAGCGTTCATGAGATTCTTGGACTATTAAGATTTCAATGCATGAAAAGAAAAATTACGACATTGAGTTTTTCGAAGAATGTAAAGTACATTTAAATACCACCATACAAAAGCAATCTAAATGGTCTCTTGGTATTTTTCGATAATACGCAGCGTTCATGAGATTCTTGGACTATGAAGATTCCAATGCATGATAACATGGCACGGTAGTGCTGAATGAGAAAAAGAGATATTTTTCTTTGAATTCAAATGCTGCATTAAAATTTATAGCAGCTTTTTTGTTTCGCAGCAAGCCAAGAACTTGTAAATATTTTCATTACTTTCCTCTACTCAACGTCGTAATTTTTTTTTCATGCATTGAAATATTAATAGTCCAAGAATCTCATGAACGCTGCGTATTATCGAAAAATACCAAGATACCTTTTAGATTGCTTTTATATGGTAGTATTTAAATTTACTTTACATTCTACGAAAAACTCAATGGCGTACTTTTTTTTTTTTAAAAAGAAGCCAAGCATCTCCCCTTTGCACGCCACTGGCTAATGCTATAGGACTAATATTCTGTTAATTACGAGAACTCCCAATACGCATAATGTGTACCTAGTTTAAATCAAATCTACCCGTGGATAGCCGAGATATGTCAAAAAGTGTTTATTTTTTTTTAAGCTTCAACGCCCTGTATCTCCAAAACAAAGGCTTTCATAAATAATTTTTATAGAACAAACTACACTTAATTTTTGATAGGGAATACATTCCTGCATTTTCCAAATTTAAAGTGAAAACACCCTGTATATAGTATGTANCATGAGATTCTTGGACTATGAAGATTCCAATGCATGATAACATGGCACGGTAGTGCTGAATGAGAAAAAGATATATTTTTCTTTGAATTCAAATGCTGCATTAAAATTTATAGCAGCTTTTTTGTATCGCAGCAAGCCAAGAACTTGTAAATATTTTCATTACTTTCCTCTACTCAACGTCGTAATTTTTATTTCATGCATTGAAATATTAATAGTCCAAGAATCTCATGAACGCTGCGTATTATCGAAAAATACCAAGATACCTTTTAGATTGCTTTTATATGATAGTATTTAAATTTACTTTACATTCTACGAAAAACTCAATGGCGTACTTTTTTTTTGAAAAAGAGGCCAAGCATCTCCCCTTTGCACGCCACTGGCTAATGCGATAGGACTAATATTCTGTAAATTACGAGAACCCCCAATACGCATAATGTGTACCAAGTTTAAATCAAATCTACCCGTGGATAGCCGAGATATGTCAAAAAGTGTTTATTTTTTTAAGCTTCAACGCCCTGTATCTCCAAAACAAAGGCTTTTATAAATAATTTTTATAGGGTAAACTATACTTAATTTTTGATAGGGAATACATTCCTGCATTTTCCAAATTTAAAGTGAAAACACCCTGTATATAGTATGTATCAGTCAAAAGGAATAAATTCAATATCAAATAAATGGGGGCGTGTTCGAAAAAACGCTCAGACACGTCGATTGGTATTTTCAGTTACGCATTTTCTCAACAAAAACTTTTTATACAGGGTGTGTCATGTGACAGTGGTCAGTACCAACTTTCTTATTTTAAATGCAACACCCTGTTCAATTTTTGGATCGTTTAGAAAATTCTAGACATATTTTATGTACAATGTCCCACACCTATCTTCAACTGTTTCGGAAATATTAAGTGTTTTCAGATATATTGCAAAAATTAACATTAAAAAACATGATTTTGATTAGTATCGACTCTAAGGTCATTTAGGGATGCGAGTTTGAAGATTTTGGGAAGGTTCTACATGCACTAGCGTGTTGGCGGCAATCAGGGCTTCCTCGTCATTGCGACGGCAGAATTTTTGAAACATGCATGAAATTTACTGATGCCTCTGCACGATCGAAGAGGCGCAACGTTCGATCGCATGCATGGCAACATCGTTGTGGGTGTATCTGGGGCAGTTCTGGCGGCAATCATGACATCTGCGGGATCACGGCGGTGTAACAAAAGCCGGGACGCGTAGTAATTTATTTATTAGTTCTCGGAACGGATGGGCCAAAAAGTAAAATATTTCAGTCAACACTAATTATCGAAAGTTAAGGGCTTTCAAGTAGGCTTAGAGTCGTCCTTCGGAGAAATTTAGCAATATTTTTTGAACAAGTTCACTTAGACTGTCAGCGCCATGTGACAGTCATCTGTCGCGTCCGGCAGGCGCCAATCTATGCTGGGACAGAACAAAGAAACTCAATATTATCATTAACGCACGAAACCACGAGAAGAGCGTAGAGGTTCCAAATTAGAATTAAACCAAATTGTTAAATTGATAATAATTGGAAAAGAAAGTAATAGATCAAATAGCTGGCATTTAGTCGGATTTTCCAAGCTATTAAGAATATATTAAATGAGATTGACTAATCCGTCCCGTATTGCTACACGGAGTCACTAGAGGAAGGCTAGGGTTATTTGTAAGTTCAGTTAGTCACAGAATTATTTATATAAAAGTCCAGTCAATTAGGTAATTATTAACATAGTATAGTTATACCAAAGCGTCCCGATATTTAGGTTCCCGCCAATAAGATAAGAACAGGAACTTCTGGACCCAAGAAATGGGCGTGTCGAAGCGAGGTGTCGAATTCAGGAGAGATCCGAAAAACAGGCAGTTTTTCCTTAGGTTCCACATTGAGCAGTCGACTTGGTTTTAGAGTCTCGGGTTAATTTAATAATGGACAAAGTCATTCCAAATTTTTCTATGGATCACGCATTTCCTCAATCTCGGTACGCTGTCGCGTTTCAATAAATGAATTAATAATGTTCTAGCCCCTTGTGTCGTTATTTGTTTGTTTGTTCTGTTTTTATTGTTATTAAAACCCTTCCTAGAAGTTTTGGTGTTTCCTTCTGTTTCTCTCAACTTCAGTGTCACCCCGTATAGCCAGTCAATGGATTACATTCTACGTAAGCAATAGAGGGTAAGTGCCTGAAATTCATTCTCTGAACATATAACATTTCTAAGTTCCCACGTATTAATTAAAGTATAATGATAATTATAAACTCCCTTTCGAGAATTGAATAGTAAACTCTTGAAATCCAGACTCGTTATGATACTGGTCATAACGATATATAGATAAATAAAGAAATAATCCCTCAGGTTACAGTGGAAAAGCATTGGGAAGATCGGCGAAAACATGATTTCTCGGAGCGGCATAGTAGTAGATCATCTCTTACAGTTTTTCTACGGTTAGATACTACTTCGCAGGAATTGCGTCCTTCGCGATGTGCTCTCTACGTATGAATGAGATATTTGGAAACATCGTTGAAAATTAAGCTGATGAATTCTCATTATTTTAGCGTGAACTGCTCTATGTAGTGAGGATTCCTATTTTACAGGAGAGATCTTGAAGGATTGTTGCGGGTATTCGAAACATGGACGAAATTTCACTTCACAAGCTGTACTTTTGGAGACATCAATTAAATTTATTCGACAAAGCCATATTATTTTTTAATATTTTACTGCCTCTAATTTAAGGTTTTTCTAAGACATCGTGCATATAAAACCAAGGGAAAATGGTGCACTAAAAGAATTTATTGGGTCATTCTAGAGTGCACCGTGTTTAATGATGCTTTAAAATCGAAGATAAAGGGTTACCAGTGTAAGAACTTATATTTCACTACTCTTAAATAAGTTCAAATATGTGTACCTACTTCGAAAAGGAAATATGCGAATTTATTATTGGGTTTTATGAATTTTAAGAGAACTCTAAAAATTAAAGGGAACACAAAACATTTTTGTTACATGCTGGCCACTAGATTGTTACTATATACAGGGTGTCCGGTAACTACGGGAAAAAAATAAAGGGTTATATAGAGCAGGTCAAAAAAGTGCTAGTACTTCATATAAACTTTTTACCTAGGTGCCATTGTTGAACTAGATGGAGAACATATCGAGCATTTACTGAAGTAACATCTTTTAATCCATATCTTTCATTCTTAACTTTGTTCTGTTGCGTTGTGTCCCCGGTTGGGGCTATACACAAAATACAAAAATTTCATTATCTTGACAACCGTTCATGAAGTATACCTTTTTTATAGAAAAGTAACAGGCCTATCAGCCTACGAGGGCGAAATGTCAAATTTGACAGCTCTGTCAAAGTTGCGTAAATTTTAGAACATAATTTCGACCGTCCTTGTATAATAAAAAATATTTAATTTTAATTCAATTTTAAATGTACAACGATACATTTGAATGAGTTGCTTTGATCCCCCAAATTTCAATTTAATCAAGGTAACCCTTTAGAAATTATGGGCAATATTCATTTTTCAACTTCTTACTTTGAGTGACAATAACTCCTCAACAATGGCACCTAGGAAAAAAGTTTATATGAAGTACTAGCACTCTTTTGACCTGTTCTATATAACCCTTTAATTTTTTCCCGTAGTTACCGGACACCCTGAATTTTGAACAGTTTTTGCACAAAAGAGTATAATAGAGGAAAGAATTTAATTGTTAAACACTACACACGGTTAGTTATGAAAGAATTTGTAATCAGTTTTGTTAAAAGCAGAAAAAGTTTTAACAAGGCATTGTACCTATTTGTCAATTGTGTCGTAGGGAATAACGGTACTATTATGGCAGTAATAATAATTAAAATTAAATTATACTGTAATTTTACTGAAAACATTATATCGTTAAAAATAATTTAAAGCAAAAAGGTAATTGCAATTAACCTCGACGTTCTCATGCAAGACATATTACAGTGCAGCGTTTTAAAATTTCATACATTTAGAAGGAACCTTCCTGTATGGAATTAATGGGAATATAAACTTTCTCGTTAGGCGAAAAGTGAAAAGTACGAATATATTTCAGCCATCACATTATAATTAAGTAGCAGAATTTTAATTAATAGTCAGGAATAATAAGGTTTTACTTAATAATGAAGTATATTTAATAGCAATATATGAATAAGTGAGAAATGAACATTTTCATTTATCCTAAAACAGCGACAATTAATAACTGAATAATTCTTATCTTGGCGAATGAAAAACATTTCTTCTTTGAAAATTGAAAATGTTTGAGTGGCCGAATGAAAGTCATCTATAAAAATTCTCGCGACATTAAATTTTTTTTATGATTAGTAATATATAATTTTTTTTTCAACGAAAATGATTTTTTTTATAATTAAAATTTTTGCATATTAGCAATTTATGATACGTTTCGATAAATTTGGACTATACAGGGTGTTATACAGCGACCTGATAAATGTGAAGGATTGCTTTTCTCTTTTGAATTTAAAAATATTTCCTTACATGAACATGGAAGAATTTCTGAGAAGACGTACTGAAAAATGTTTTGAGGCAAAGGAACGCCATTTTGAACATATTTTATAAAATCAATTAAATCAGATTTATATTTACCTAAACGGTTTATTTTTACAAATTGTCATTTGGATCATCAAAACGGTAAAAGCTACGCAAAAATTCAATTCAAAGATGACAATTTTTTTCAGTGGCTTGCCATAATTTTGAGATAAATGTAACCAGAATATCTCTCATATGTACGTCATTGGATTGAGCTTGAACTTATTTTCTTATTTTTTTTTTTGAAAATGTAAGTTTTAGAGCAAATATTAAAATGTTCAGAATTACGTTTTGAATAAGTTATCTCTAGAAGTAACTGTCATATTTTAATGGTTGCAAGGAACAAATTAGATGAAATATTGAACTGCGAGTTTTCTTTTTCATCGAAACATAAACGCCCAAAATAAGTTTCGGATGTATAAATGTGATCGCTAAAGTGTAAAGATCGGCCATTAGTTGCAGAACCTCAGATAAGTTTTATACGATTTAAACTTTTTCTAAAGACCTTTCATGGCTCTTTTATAAGAAAAATGACCTCGGTTAGGGCTTAAGAAAACTTTAAGGAGCACTTATTCCGCGAATATATTGTGGTCTATTTATGAAGATCTTGTTATCTCGACAGGCAGTGTAAGTATAGTAAGAGAGCCGGTCAGGGGCGGCTCAAGATACTTTGCTGCCTTCAGAGGCTTTTTTATTAATCAAATTTAAACGTTTTTAGAGAGAAAATAAATTATATTATAATATACAGGGTATTCCTATATTAACCGGCCTAATTTAAATTTCGAATTCGAGTAACCAAGTAAGTAAAACGTTTTGTCCAGAAATGCTTTGTTCTTTATATTTAATTTTGCAGATGTATTTATTGCTGCATTAATATATTTTTTTCATTTGCATAATGTTATTCACCTTTCATTTACTTGCTACTCTGGAAAAACAAATATTCGTACAAAAGCACATTCTTAGCAAAAATGTTAACAATAATAATGTAAGTATAACTTTATACAGGGTGGCCAAATGAAAACGAAGCAGAGGCATTTTCAGGAACTGCGTCAAGATTGTAAAAAACGCTTAGATCCGTCGATTTTAGATTAAAGAGGAACATTCTTTGCTGATATTTTTGACTCCGCCACTTTCACCCCCAAGCAAGGGTAAGCATCACCACAAAATATTTAAATGGCATTGGGGGTTGAGTAATATTTCTTTTGAAAGCTCTTACAATTCTCTTTACAACTTTAAGTTTTATAATTCCGCCCAATACTTATTAAGAATTTTGATTTTAAAGTTGAAACTTATGTACAAACAATTAGTAACGGTAAAAATGTCAGTCANAATTATCCTAAAACAGCGACAATTAATAACTGAATAATTCTTATCTTGGCGAATGAAAAACGTTTCTTCTTTGAAATTTGAAAATGTTTGAGTGGCCGAATGAAAGTCATCTATAAAAATTCTCGCGACATTAAATTTTTTTTATGATTAGTAATATATAATTTTGAAAATGATATTTTTTTATAATTTAAATTTTTGCATATTAGCAATTTATGATACGTTTCGATAAATTTGGACTATACAGGGTGTTATACAGCGACCTGATAAATGTGAAGGATTGCTTTTCTCTTTTGAATTTAAAAATATTTCCTTACATGAACATGGAAGAATATCTGAGAAGACGTACTGAAAAATGTTTTGAGGCAAAGGAACGCCATTGTGTACATATTTTATAAAATCAGTTAAATCAGATTTATATTTATCTGAACGGTTTATTTTTACAAATTGTCATTTGAATCATCAAAACGGTAAAAGCTACGCAAAAATTCAATTCAAAGATGACAATTTTTTTCAGTGGCTTGCCATAATTTTGAGATAAATGTAACCAGAATATCTCTCATATGTACGTCATTGGATTGAGCTTGAACTTATTTTCTTATTTTTTTTTTAAATTTAAGTTTCAGAGCAAATATTAAAATGTTAAGAATTACGTTTTGAATAAGTTATCTCTAGAAGTAACTGTCATATTTTAATGGTTGCAAGGAACAAATTAGATGAAATATTGAACTGCGAGTTTTCTTTTTCATCGAAACATAAACGCCCAAAATAAGTTTCGGATGTATAAATGTGATCGCTAAAGTGTAAAGATCGGCCATTAGTTGCAGAACCTCAGATAAGTTTTATACGATTTAAACTTTTTCTAAAGACCTTTCATGGCTCTTTTATAAGAAAAATGACCTCGGTTAGGGCTTAAGAAAACTTTAAGGAGCACTTATTCCGCGAATATATTGTGGTCTATTTATGAAGATCTTGTTATCTCGACAGGCAGTGTAAGTATAGTAAGAGAGTCGGTCAGGGGCGGCTCAAGATATTTTGCTGCCTTCAGAGGCTTTTTTATTAATCAAATTTAAAATTTTTTGCGAGATTGAATTATCGTTAAAAATAAATGATATTATAATATACAGGGTGTTCCAGTATTGACCGGCCCAATTTAAATTTTGAATTCGATTAACAAAGTAAGAAAAATGTTTTGTCCAGAAACACTGTTTTTTATATTCAATTAATTGTGAAGATGTATTTTTTGCTGCATTAATATATTTTTTTCATTTATATACTTAATGTAGTTTCTTAGTAGGCAAGATTACGCTTTACACCGAGAAAAATATTAGTTTGCATTACATCATTTTCATTTGTCCTAACCTAATCCTACGTTTGTATACCGTGCAGCATATGTAGTTTTAATGATAAATTATAATAAGTTTAAAATCTTGAAGAACCTAATTTATGTAAATTTTATATGTATATTCGGATATTATAATACATACAGTGCATACCAGAAGAAACGAAAAAAATTCGTATTTTATTTGTGTTGCGTTTTCACAAAAACCGCTAAAACACGTCAATTAGTAAATAGGAATTGTGATTTTGTCACGTTGCTTAAACCTTTTTTCTGCTTTTTTTCATAAACCAATGACGTCATCGCATTTTTTTAAATAGCACTACCTAATTTTTTAAGCAAAAATGGACAGCCCTTTTGAAGGGAAATGTGTCGATATAATATCTTAATATAAAAATACCATATGTCCTTATCTACTTCAATGCATTTATAGCAATAATATTCTTAATAATATTTACCAATCATAAATTTTAACATTAAACAGTATTGAAATGTGTAAGATTTACTTTTTGTTTATTTAATTTAAACTAATTATTTTTAAACTTGTAATAAGTTAAACGCAAAATCACAACTTAACTACTTTACTGGAGATATTTCATGTTTTTATGTAAATATTTAGAGAATGTTTATTTAAATAGCATTAAAAACAAGTTTTAAATATTTTGTATTTTAAAAATTCCTTATGGACTTGTCAATGAAATTGATATTTACTATATAATTTTGAGTAGGTATACTATTTCTCTCTTCCATCTCTCGATAGCCTAGTAACCGTTTCATGGAGTGCTATCAATTATAAGTTACGTGACTGTCAGATCTAATTAGAATTACAATTTATCTCTGTAATTAAGTTCAAATTGCCGCGTGATCGCTTTTAACACGCATGGGTACAGCACAACATTATAAAATGCAGTAAGGATACTACATTCCTACACATTTGAAATAAAAATAGTGTTTTAATTTTATTAGATAAGAGACAAAGTAGAAATAAATGTTTAAAATAATTGAATTGAATTATTGCGCTCATAATTATTATTAACTGCTATAGAACACCTTCTCGTGACGTGGCTGTTTTTGAATAAAATTAACAATGTCTTAAATATTTTGTTTAAGCCGAACATAAATTTTGTAGTTTGTGGTAATTTTAACTTTGATGCCTTTAGTGATGTTGATTTTAGAAAATTGTGTACAATTATCTCTTGTTTTAATTTAAAGGATGTGACAGACACCACTTTTACCTTAATTGATAACACTTTCTCTGATCACAGAACGATACTTTTTGAATTAGATTGCTATGCTCCAACTTAAAAACAAAACCATATCATACGAAATTATCATGAAAATAATTTGGCACAGTTTGAAAACTCTTTATATGAAGAAGATTGGTCCTATATGTACCAGCTATCTGAGACAGATGAGGCCTTCGATTACTTCAATAGGGTATTTTTACATTATTTTAACAGTTTCTTTCCAGTATGCAGGCATCAGTTTAAGGTAATTTACGCAGGTAAACAATGGGTAAATGATGAAGTCAAAAGATCTGGCTCTCTTAAAACTCGTTTTCATTTAAAAACAAATTACGCCGATTTAGTTTAGATAGCTAGGCACATATCTACAATTAGAGAAACAAAAAGAATATATTACCAAAATAAAATTAATAATTCGGATAATTCAGCAAAGGCAGCTTGGAATACAGTAAGTGAAATTTCTAACAAAAAGGAAGATAGGAGTAATATATCGATAAAATATAGTGGCTTAACAATTGAAGATCCTGCTGAGGTTGCTTCAACTTTGAATAGTTTTTTCATTAATACACCAAAAAATATTGTTGAGAAAATATCTGCTCTTAGCGTTGATAATAGATTGTGTGTTGACAAAACAGTAACTCAAGCTTTGTCTTTAAATCGTTTCTCCGAAAGTGAACTATTAAGTTTATTAAGAAATAAATTAAAAAATAATATCAATTCAACAGAAAATGTAAGGTAACGAAGCTTTTACCATGTATGCCGACGATTTATCTTTACGATTATTATTTATCACTGTCGTGTCTGTTACTCTTGTGACCGAATATCACTGTTTGCACTGGTTAATGCAATTGAGTTCAATAGTGTACGGCCTTCTTAGAGTGCCGGTATGGTAAGCTTTAGGAGCGTTTGTGTGAATGGCAGCGTGAGGCCTGGATTTGTGAGCCTTGTGCTTAGTTTGGTAATATTTGGAGAATTATAACTTCGTTATGGTTTTAAAAACATGTGAGCTTTATGTGATTCCTTGGATTGTTATAACAATGTAAAAGAACATGTAGGTTGCTTCTACAACGTAAATAAAATTTGGAGCAACACACTCTGGCTAGATCACCGTCTCTGGTTATAAAATTGCTGAAAACCAGAGTTGACGTTCGGACGCTAGCTGGATGGAATCCGCCGGGTGCTGTATAATCTCGTTTAGTTCCAGGAAAGTCGGAGTTCGAAAAACTGTGTCTCTATGCTTACGGGTGTCTCTTAGGGGTTAAAGGGCTGAAAATGATTTAATTAGTACCGACCCCAAGGTCATCTAAAGGTGCGTGTTTAAAAGTTCTGCGATTATTTTATTTTCGTCATTTTTTGGAAAGGTCGGCGAAAATTTTGTCACTTCGTGCGCCTTTCAGCGATCTCGGGGAGAGATCAGGCATGCGTCCTCGTCGTCTACGGAAACGAAGGACTATTGCTGGCAATCGGAGGGGTACAGCGCTGTACCGCAGGCGTATCTATATCGTCTAGAGTGTCAACGACGAATTGGCGGGAGAATTTTCGAAAGGTAGGTGAATTTTGGCTGTTGTAGTTTGTCTATGATTAGATACTATTTGGCAGGCGCTGCGTCTTACTTGATGCGTTCTCGGCGTAGAAATGGCATGTTTGGAAACATCGTTGAAAACTAATTTTGCTAGAGATTTCTCTTTGTTTGAGCAGGAACTTCACTATGTTGTGGGGATTCCTATTATTTCGAGGGAACTGCACCCTGCGGGGGATTCCTATTGTTTTGACGAGAACTGCTCCATGGAGCCTTTTGATTGATTTTCATATGTATTTGAAACATGGGTATTTTTTTTTTACTAAAACTGTACTTATTTATACAAAACTGTAAAAAAAATCAATAACTACAACCAACCCTATATAAGCTACAGACTTTAGGATTACTTAAATGGAATTTGATGCAGATTAATTGAACGCATACGCTTAGTAGCTAAATGAGATAGGTTGAATTCAGAGTATTCTCAAGTTTACAACTAATAATACCTTGGGACTTCATATTCCTTTGTGTATACCTGTAGAGATTTAGTCGACTCCTACTAAACTATATTCGGCGTATTATAGTATTACGTTCCGAAAACCATAGGCCGGTTTCTATGATCCAGGTTATTATTAGTGATCTGAAATCAAAACCGTGTGTAATTGCTGCATTAATCCATTTCGAAACGGCTATTATCTACGTCAGCTACACATACATCAGCGCGATGTTAGTGGAGGGATATTTAATAATTGGCAGGAGGTTAATTACCATTTCCAAAGCGCACACTGAGAATTTAAAGTTATTCCGTAGCTGTCACCGACACGTTGTTCTAGACATGTTTTTCCAGTCGGATCCTGCATCACAGCACGTGTTACTTTTTTTGATATATAATTAATCGATATGTTTGCATTTCGTTTGATATTTATCGGGAACAGTGTAGGCAATGAAAAATGGCACTCATCACAACTTAAAAATCTAACTGAGAGACTTTATTTCGCATTAGAGTTGCAAATATGTAATAATAATAATCGACTTTATTTTTACACAGCAGCAGATGTATAGGGTGAAGTGTTTTGACCCTAATAGTCCCGTCAATGACCATTTTCCCGTATAATTTTGCTAAACAGCACCGATTTTCATAAAAATTTGGATTTAGGTTCTACTTCAAAGTTGGCCTTGTACCGGGGGTTGCTTTTACCCTGGGGGTGGATGCCACCCCTTCTCGGGGGTGAAAAAGGTTTCATTGAAAATAACTCCGGGAATGGATATATTGACTAATTCTAAGCAACTTTTATTCTATAAAGTTTTTTCTGAAAGTCAATATTTATTCGCGAGTGAAAGTGTAAATTTTTAACAAAAGAACAAAACTTTTTCAGACGGTTTTTCGCAAATAACTGAAAAAGTAAGTATTTTATTAAAAAAATCTTTCTTATAAAATATGTAGCTTATAAAAAAACAAAAACAATTGTGTATTTATGGTGTCTGTAGACCAATACAAGCGGAGTAATAACTTGTTGAAGGTTGGTACTTATGCCTCAACCGCCAAAATTGAAAGTTTGAACGTGAAATAACCAAAAATGAATGCATTTTTCAGGGAATACTCATAGAAACTCTTTTAAAGTGTTGAAAACACGTTAATTATTGTTTTTTTTTATAAAAGTCCCTAGCATCAAACCTAAGCGAGTTATGACGAAAATAAAGTTGGTCCGTATTTTTTTCGGCGACAAAAAACATGAAAATCACCCCCTAATTACCACCCCAATTGAAAATAATCATTACCACTTTTACCACAATTTACTTTATTTATGTACTTATAATATGCTTTAGAAGTTTGACCGGTTTAAAGTGCTGAGTTTTGAAAAAAGTTGAGCTTGAAGTGTAAAGAGAATTTTTGTATTTTTAGAAAAAATTGTCTTTTCTTCAAAATAACTCAAAAACTATTGATGATAAGCAAAATTTTGTAGCGTACAAAATTGTAGGTTTTGCTTTTTTGAAAATTTTGTTTTTTTTTCTGTAGGAAAAAATTAAGTAAGATATGGTCGTTTAAAGTTTGCATATGTTTGTAAATAGCAACTTGTTTAAGCCCTTTCAGCTCAAACCCTTACAAAATAAGGGCTGAAAGAAAATTTAACTTTTTTAAGCCCTTAAATTATTTATTCTTATAGCCCTTGAATGGTTTTCTGAAGGGCTTGCTGGCATAAAAACTAAGCAAGTTATGGGTAAAAAACCAATCACATATTTTTTCAGATATAAGAAATATAGAGTCGGACGCGACTTTTTGTTTCGGCAAGCGGAATTTATCACGATAGATGCTAATACAATAACATATTTGTTTCCACAGTCACAAAAATGGGGCAAAGATTGTTTACAGGGTGGTTACTTGCATAATTTTTACGTAAATTCACGATTTTCGTTTATAACTTTTTTCCGTTTCATTTCCACGAGAAAACAGTAAAGTACTTTTTTTCGTTTTCAAAAGACCTACAAAACTAGCTCTCGAGCGTAAAAAGATATTGATTAGATCAAAAGTTATAAACAGAAGAAGTTTATTTATGACTTTTGAATTATATATTTATAAACTGCGTTATTATTAACAGAACGTTTTGGCATCGCATCCTCTCATTCCTTATCACTGTTTAATAACTCACACGAAATCTGGAATCGGTAAGTTGAATAGTTTACAAGTTATGGCCTTATAAACAAATTAACTAATTATTAGTCTGGACGATCCCGAGCATCTTCCACAATCGCACTGATTTTTTCATGGTAGATTTCATAATAATACATTGAAATCTATCATGTTTTTTTTAATTTCAAATTTGCAACCTGGAATTTTTTTTATTTTTTAGCCTTAGTTGCAAAATGAAATATACGACGCACGCGGGTGATATGGTTATATATTATTATATATTTGGAAAGCTTATGAAAAGAGCTTTAAGTTAAAAAAAAATCGTCAAGATTCGTTGAAAAACAACGGAGTTACAGACTGTCAAATATATTATTTTCAAGCGAATTTCGCTTTTTTAACGGCAGGACTATGAATATTATCGTCATATTCTTCGGACTCGGTTTAGAACCTAAATTCAAATTTTGGTGCAAATCGGTGCTGTTTGGGAAAATTGTACAGTAGCGCCGTATTTTACCTTCAATGACTGAACTATAACAAAAACATACGGAAAAGCGGTTTTCGAGTCGACCGACTTGAGTACCTAGCCACTGATTGAAAAAACATTCGTATTCATGACTTCATTGCACCATAACCCTATAATCCCATAAACTTTTCAATTCCTTAATTTTTTATGAAAATATCCTTGGGAGGCCTGATCTGGCAGTGAAATAAAAGAAATGTTTGTAACTGTCAATAGTTTCCCCTGTCATTAACCTTGACTGTTGAAGTAACCTTTTTCTGTGATTCAAATAGTTATTCTTAATTAATTAAGTAATATTGTTTGTATGGTTTTGTTCTTATTTATTGTAATGAATTTTTCAAGCGAAGAAGCCGAGCCTATCTTGCTGAAATTTATCCTTTATTGATGGATTGGTCGAAGTGGGCCACTGTCATGGCCTCCTAGGTCATATGACCTTACACCACTTGACTTTTTTTGTGGGGGGTTTGTAAAAGACAGGGTATATATAGAGATCCACCAACTGCTCGTGGCGATATGATAAATAGAATAAGACAAGCTTGTGTTGATATTACACCAGAAATGTTACATGATGTTCACATTGATATCGTTCGCCGAATTAACTTGTGTATTCGAGGGAAAGGAAATAATTTTGTACGTCTATTGTAACATTTAATCAAATTTTGTTTTATCAATAAATATATATTTTGCTATCATATAAAAGATGTCTCGTTCACTAAAAATTCAATAAGAATAAGAAAGTTACATAATTTAAGATCATTATTCTTTTCTGCAAAAAGTACAGATACATTTTAAGCAATGCTTCTTTGTTTCAACTCTTTAGCCCTAGTCCGTCGATGCTATTTATAGTAAAAAAATTAAAAATAAAAAAAATGCAAAAAATATCGTAAAATATGCGAAATTGTAAAAACAATTTCGCAGACGTAATTTTATTAGAATTTGATAAAATATTATCTTAATGACTTTTCTTTTACCTTGTGGAACCAATACAATCCTGAACTTGTTCAAAGTCGAACATTTTCAAATCGTCTTATTGATCACAGTTTAAGGAAATACATTAATGCAAATACATTGGGAAATAAGAGTTACTTGTAGCGACGTACACTTTGTCATTTCCACTTAACGCATTCTACTTGAAAACATCGCCGTTTTTACATGACAGATTTAGTACTATAACAACCCGTAACAGTTTGTGAGAATTTCAGACGAAACAAAAGGTTTTTCGAAATGCACTCATACACTTTAAAAGTAAAGTCTGACAAGACACCTTTTATTCGACCCTAATCATTTTATGCTTTTGCTGAAACGAACACGTCGACTGTTCAAAGTCAGGAGCTTTCAGTCCATTCGGTGGTGGCGTTAAGAGAATATCTATTGTTAAGGGATACATTATGGAAAGTGATGACTGCAGTAGAAAGTTTTTTATTTACTTTTGTGTTGTTTAAACGAAAGATTCGCTGAACGTGCTTTTATTTTAACTGTCAGCGGTTTATTTCTCTTTATTATCTACCGTTTTAAATGTTTAAGCGTGTGATTATCTGGTATTTAGAAAAAGGTTTGTTTTTCTGCATTAATTATTTTACTACAAAATTTTGTCGAATGTAAGTATACCTTTGTTCCTATTAAAGCAATCAAAAGTTATTTGACGTTTTTATAATACATTTCGATAGTCATTTCGAGATAAAATTGTGTATTTCTTCAGCTTTGTTCGTATAATCCACCGTGCACATTGAAAAAGTTAAATGCTCGTAAGCAGCGACTTATAGGTAAAAGGTAACTATAATTTTTCTATAATTAAAGATACATAGAACATAGAAGTCTTGAATTGTTGAAATAAGTGCGAATTTGTGGAAAACTTTAAGTTATTCTGAATTTAATTTCATGTTTCATGTTAAATATATGTCTAACTTTGTAGTGGTCTTTAACCATGGACGATGTAGCCTTCGAGAAAGTCACAAGGCATGAAATTTTTATTTCGAAGGAATGTTCTCCAATCCAAATCACTGCTATAATAATTAAAACTCATAAGTTCGCTTCTATTTCCGACGTCTTTAGTTCTAACCAATAATCTACATTGATTAAATTTTACAAATAACTATTAAGGTAAAACTGTACTCTCTGTAACCGCATCTTCAATGGTTTTTGGAATTTGTTTTCTCTTCTAATTCATGTTTTGAATAACTGCTGAGGTCAGTAACTATTAAATCATTAAAGCCAATTACCGGCGCATTCGCCATAATTAACAAAATGTTACGAGAAATATAATTGTTATTCAGAGTGCTCGCGAGGTGTAACCACTTTAATCAGACGTTTCTCAAATAAAAATGATTAATGAAATCATTTAAACCTTATTCCTAAAATGCACCTTTCTCGGGTATTGGCCTTAAAATTTTTGATTATTATTTTAAAGTAGAAACTAGTTTCTCAAAATTATTTTAATTGATATTTCAACAAAAAGAAACAACTAAACATGTAAAATTCGAAATATCCCCGCAGTTTCAATGTAGATCTTATCTGCCAATGTTTATACAAAGTGTGGCCTTAAAGCTTGTGCTCTCCTTGGCAGCACACTATTAAACAATCTCACTGCTAGCAAAAGATTAACTTAACATATCAAATTAATTAATACGTCAATTTTCAAAGTCAAGCATGCTATTTTAATGTAGGGGTTTCACCAAAAAGGGTTTTAATTTATATAAATATTTCAGTAAGTTCTAAGTATTCGCGAGAGTATACAGAATGCCACAACTACCAATGATCACTGTTACTGATCGGCTTGGTACGCCCGGCAGGGATAATAGCATTCTGTAATATCACAGGTACTATGAAAGCACAACCTATCGTCAACTAAACCAACCTAAATTTTCAACCTAATATTGCAAGAAACAATTATTCTGCAGTCTGTCTACAGTGTCTACCTCTGTCACATTGAATTATATCTGCAATATTTACAGTCCGTACAATATTTGTTGAGATAGAATCCCAAGTAAAGAAGCCAATAAAGTTCTGTTATCGGAACTACAGTAACAATTTACAGTGGCAGGGGCGTGCCTTGGAATGTTCCTTGGCTCCTGTAGTACTTAATTTGTCCAGATAGTTCAACAATATAACGCGAATATCAGTCTTCTTTATTATCACCCGCAGATTGTTCTTAGTTTTTTAATAATACGTGGAGGTACGTTTTCCCGAAAAGTCGTATTACGCACTTAATTTTTCTTATAAAATTATAAATCATGTTTCTAATAATCTATTTGTTCCCATTCTGGTTTGTTGATTTTTGTGCATATTCTCTTGCGTTCTTTAGGAGAACTGAATTTTACTTCACCATTGTTCTGAGCTTGTAGCTAGACACTTTCACTTAAGATTCTCCCTATAGTGGATAAAGATACGCCTGTAACAGCTACAACGCCGTTTTTTAATTGTATTTTATTTTCATTTGGAAAAAAATACCTTAAAATAATTATACACGTTAAACACGATACTCTTCGACTGGAAATTATATTCCTGCCTTTTATTTTTCACTGCTATTAATTTATTTTAATAAGAAACTACACTGCTAATGCACAGAACGATACACCTACGCAGCAGTATGCGGTTAATTCCAATAAGGTGACACAGAGGTCTTCTTGGTATTCTATCTCAACAAATATCATACGGATTGTGGCTAACATCATTCGCCAGTCGTATACCACACAGATACTTAATCCCTGTTATAAGTTGAGACATAAACAACTGTCGTCGTCGGTTGTTTCATATATCGCATACTGATGACTATCTATAAATCCGAAACCAGTCTAATGTTTACTTAATAATTCAATGCTTGCCGGAGCAGACAGCTCTCACAATCAGACCAGTTATTTCCTTCTATTTGAAAATTCCATCTAAGGTGGAAGGCACAGCTAGAAATTGCCAATAAAAGGTCTTCAGTCCATTAAACTTGTATGAACGACGATGAATTTCGTGAAGTGAACAATATTATATTTACAATAACAGGTAGTCCACTTTTCCCAGTACATTCATTTTCTACATGATGTATTTTCCGAGAAGCAAATCAGTTACATATTTCTCTCAAATACATTTTCAATAGTACTAAATATCCAAACTGAAAGGAAATTGGAAGTCATGGATTGGAAATTGTTTAACCTCTGTATAGCAATTTCAGGAAATGAACTGTGAAGTAAACAAATTTATATAATATTACAAACTATACCAGGCGCCCGTTTTTCGAGTCGTATCATGAAAAATTCGGTTATCGTAAGAGATACAAGTTCGGTGAAACTAGATCAAACTGACGGAATTTTATGACAAATAAATTTTCCAAGAGAACATTAAACTAGTTCACTTCATTTTGAAGTTATCGGAGACAACGTGAATATTTTGATTTTCGTTTTTAGTTGTCGAAAACCGAATCATTTAAGCTTTAAATTCACACATTAATAGAACAATTCTCTGTAGAGATTTCAAATATGTAGTTTTTTAAGCGGTAGCTTGTATCAAAACGACGAAATTTTTTATCGACTCAATTTTCATGTTTTTAAAATCAGTTTATTTGTTTGCAATTTTATAATATATTATATACAGGTTGTCCTGAAAAACATTAGCAAAAATTCAGGGCCTAATAGAATTTAAAAAAATATTACAATTTGTTCCTATGAACCATGGGCGTATCTTTTTCCGTTTTCAAGATACAGGACATTGAAAATAATTTTTTTGAATCTAGTTTCGGTCCTATCTTCCACAAAAAGGACTAAAATTTTGTTATGTGGGGATGCTAAATGCTCTAGAGTTATTAATTTTTGGCTATATCATACAGGGCGTTCAGTGAAGTACTCCGAGGGAACATTTTAGGTCCGGACTTTTTTGCCCCTTTTGCCACTTGCTGTTATGGCAAATGTTATTCTCACCAAAAAAGGTGTTCTTGCAATAAGTGTCAAAGTCAAGCAGCTAGTTTACCAAGTTGTTGTTTTTTAATTCAAGTAGGCTTGTGTCAAATGTGTCAAATGAACGTGTTATGTACATTATCAGAACAAGTATTTATTTTAATTCGTTAATAAGAAATTTCTACTTGCTACGGTATGAATAACGGCAACAGTTACACAGACCAACAAAATTTAACTTTTTTTTGGAAGCAGAAATTTGAATATATATTTCCGAAAGATTTAGGTGGGTTGAATCCGAATCTGGCAGCAGAATTGCTCGATCACGTCAGGTTTTTGAGATATCCTAACCTAAATGTGCAAAAAATATTGTTGTTCGTCATATTCGAGGTTATGTAGTAATGCCATCTATTCTTTTTCAAAAAACTAATACATATAATCTAAAAGTACAAGGGTCTTTCCTTCGACTGCCGTTGACTTTGCTCAAATATATACAGGGTGTAACGTAAAGGTTGGGAATAAATTAAACGTTGGATTCTTTAGTTTAAAAAATAAATTTTTGTCATATGAAGTTATGCTGTACGAGTTTTCTTTTCCAAGCTACAGGGCGCTAAAAAATTTCAAAAAATTTAGTTTTTCTCCAATAACTTTCGAACATTAGAAGATTATGGAATGAAATTTTATCCATAGCTTAATTTGATAATCCCCTAGTAACAGGAAAAAGATTGGCTTTGTAAGTTACTCAGTGGCGTGCGTACATCTTATACCGTAAGGTTTTTCGAAGAAAATTGTGGTACGCCACTGGTAAAAACATTTTTTTAATATCTTTTTATGATGCACATTTTATTTTAAACAAAATTACCCTCTTGCGTTTTATTCCTAGCTCTTGTCATTTTTCCGCAAATAAAACTTTTGTAAATACCATTTTTCCCCGCTGCTAACATAGAAAAATGAAAATAACAAAACATTATGATGTATGCTTTGACTCAGCCACCGAAAATGGTCAAATAGGCATTAAAAAAAGACTTATTTGTATTGAAAATGATATTAAAGTATCACATTATTTTAACAATAATAAAAAAACACTAGTGACTTAGGAATTTAAAGAATTTATTGAGTAGGTAATAAGAAATAATAAACAACAAACAAGATTACAAAATGTGCTGGAAATGTTGCCCCCCAACTTCAGTACATTTTTCAATGCGTTTTCTCATGGATTCTCTTACTCGTCCAAAAATTCCAGGCATATCTCGAATTAGCTGACAGCCCATTTCAACTCTTTGACGAAGAATCTGTACATCAGAAATGGGAACGGAATAAACTATGGTTTTTAAGTGCCCCCACACATAATAGTCTAACGGATTAAGTTCGGGAGAACGAGCAGGCCACGCTCTTGGCCTTACACGACCTATCCATTTATTGGGGAACGTTTCATTGAGGTATTCTCTAACTTCTCGCCTAAAGTGAGCTGGGGCGCCATCATGCATAAACCACATGTTCTGGCGTGTTTCAATTGGAACTTCTTCTAAAGTCGCACAGCTAACACAGTATTCCCGTTGGCAAGGCCGTAAATAAAATGCATATCTGCTAATTCTGGAAATGAGTAGTCCATTTCTAACAGATCTAAACCAAAATACAACCGTTTAAGGAAAGCTAAATGTCATAACTGACGATGATGTTTTGTCTGAAAACATCTGAAAACAAATTTTGGTGGCTTGGTCAAAGCATACTTCATAATGTTTTTATTTTCATTTTCCTATGTTAGCAGTGGGAAAAAATAGTATTTACAAAACGTTTATTTACGGAAAAGTGACAAGAGCTAGGAATAAAACGCAAGAGGGTAATTTTGTTTAAAATAAAAAGTGGATAATAAAAAAATATCAAAAAAATGTTTTCACCAGTGGCTTACCACAATTTTCTTCGAAAAACCTTACGGTATAATCCGTACGCACGCCACTGAGTAACTTACAAAGCCAATCTTTTTCCTGTTACTCGGGGATTATCAAATTAAGCTATGGATAAAATTTCATTCCGTTACCTTCTAATGTTCGAAAGTTATTGGAGAAAAACTATTTTTTTTTTTATATTTTTTAACGCCCTGTAGCTTGGAAAAGAAAACCCGTAAAGCATAACTTCATATGACAAAAATTTATTTTTTAAACTAAAGAATCCACCGATTAATTTATTCCCAATCTTTACGTTACACCCTGTATTTTTTTCGTTGAGATATCACATGTTGAAGTTTCTCAGTTTCTTAATATCCGAAAACCTACTAAGGATCCCTTAGACATCAAGCAATCGAATGCAATTCAGAAAATTCATACCCATACGGTTTGTGGGTTTGGAGTTGATGGGCTTGGGGTTTGTAAGCTTGGAGTTTGTTTGTTTAGGTTTTGTGGGATTGGAGTTTGTGGGTTTAAATTAAAATTTTCAGTTCTCTATCGACAACGGTATAATGAAATTTCTTTTCGGCATGATATTGGGCGTTAAATGCTGTGACATTGTCCCAATTCTTTGGGATAAATGGCATCACACTGTTGTTTTAGAAATTATTGACCCTTAAACTGACACGTACCAGAGGAAAAGTAATTCAAAACATTTAAATCTGAAGAAGTCTAAATAGTATTACATTTCACTTATTCATTGACTGAAAGACAGCTTCTTTTGCATATTTAATAATGTAGTTACATTTCCTGAACTGCGGTCGAACCTAGTATTGATAAAAAACATATTTACATAAAGTATGACCTTTTAAAAGTTTCTGTCCCAATGTAACATCTAAATTGATTTGCACAGAAGCTTAATTATTTTCTTCGAATGTAGTTTGGGGATACGAAATAAAATAACTGACTAATTCGCTTGACAAAACATTTTTCAGTTCCGAATAATATTTTCGCTTCCTATCTTATGAAAAGAAGATTTCAGTTAATAATATAATTAAAGGTTTGTTTTCTTCGACATTCCATCTATTTCATGTTTGTCAAGAGAGGCAACGTAAAGGACATCAAAGAAACTCGATGAACAAGAACGTATTACACGTAACGTATATTTTCATGTTTATTTTTTCTGCAGCATTACAAATCAAGTTATCATTAAAATGTATGTGTGGAATCTTTTTGATCGTTTCATTTCTAAGGCGCTATGATGTTTCTATGTAAGTTATTGTAAATGAGAATTATTTTACTTTTTGTGATAGAATGAGCAATGTTAATTTTTAAATTTGTTTCGACATTCGTAACCTTTTGATTGGGTAGTGTGAATATTTTGCCACACTCACTAAAAACGCATTTGAATTGACAACAGGTATTTTGTCTTTATAATGTTTCTAATTTCCTTGGATGATAGGTCTACAAAGACGTAAATTAAGTACTGTTGATTAATTTTTATATCACACTGTAGCATAAATTGAATTAGTTATTACTCATCTTGTTATTGAAAATACAAAACTGCATGAAATTCCAATTAACACTCTTTCGTTGTTTTATGGCTTTTATAAAACAATTTCAAGCATGGAAGAAGCTCCATACACTTCGTTAATCCTCAACAATTTTACCTCTCGAGTAAAATTGTTTCAAGCAAAGTGGTTGCAAAAGTGATGGGCGAAAACTTACAGTCAAACACGTCGGTATTCGCACATACTCCCCAGTTTTATAACAATTTTATTCGTAACAAGATCTAACTAATTATAACGTAATAAATTATAAAAGTAATAATACAGGTGTAATGTTTACAAAAGTGGATAGGTTCTACGAACTGTTATTATCTGTTATCGGAAAATAAATGATCCTTACTTATCCCGTCTCTTTTCTCTTCTCATTTAATTAAAATAATGTTGTCTTATTGATGTTTCCAGACCAGACTCTCTAATTAAACTTTCCTGGAATGATTAAATTTTAAATTAAGCTGGGATAAAAGAACACTATGTAGGTACTATGTAAGTAAAATGGTTTCTGTGGTAACATTTTCTTAAAATGTACTTATCTAGAGGATGTTAGTGGAAGTGTTGCTTTTATAAATAAAAAAAATGGTTAATAATGTTTAGCTATAAATGAAAAATTAATATATGCTTTCAAATTTAAAAAAAAATATATTATCAAAAGAAAACACTTTTTTTCTACAATATAAGTGCGGTGCTATTTCCTCTATAATTTTAATTATAAAATCCTAGGAAAGGGGGAGGTGGAAACCCACCCATTAGGAAACGCTCTCTGATGTTTGAAGAGCTAAGTGTGAATTGGCCCTAGAACATATTAATTGAATCGGGCTCTTTGAAATCATCGGAAGCGTATTGAATGGAACCTCTAATACCTCCAATGAACTTTTTTAATTAATCACCAATATATCGTCCTAAGTTTCAACCACATTTACTTTTAATTCAAAAAGTTTATAATTTTTCCAGAAACTAGTAAGTTTTCAGCAGATATTAAGTATGCTAGATATATAACTTTTTCGATATTGGAAAAGTAACATTACGTCAAGTTAGTTAACAAGAGTAAGATCGAATAAAATGAAGTTCCTTTCTCAGCGCGACAAAGAAACTGAAACTTATAACTCTATTCAACTGCAGGTCAGAGTGAAATCTCACTCAAGATCGTACGACTTGATTAAAGCGTTTAAAGGTGTAGAATTTATTGAGTTTCGGAATAGTATTGTAAGTATCCAAAAGAATATAGAATAGGACAAATGAAATTTTAAAATCTATCTATTTCTTCCAGAATTTAGAAACTATTTTATGATTTTTGCTAGAATATACACATAAGTGATCCAAAAAAGTGATATCTTTATTTAAAAATATATTTATTGGCAAAAAGTAATTGGAATTATCTGAGATATCGTGTGTAATTATTTATTTGTGGTAATTTTTATTATGCTCACGGATAAGAAAAACAAATTTTAAATAACTCTTTATGCTAAAGTTGGTTTTACAAATTTAGTTTTATCTGCTACAATATCTCACACTAAGAAAAAAACCGTCACATTTGGCTTTCAATTATATTCATTAGAGTTTTGAAAGTGAAAACGCAGAGGTTTCGACATGTTAACAACTTGTTACATTGTAAAAAAATTGGTATGAGTGAAAACAATAAAGGTTCTGAATAAATCCAATGAGTGAAATTATTCAGTACATTTTCACTCAATATTGGGCATTTTCATCATTTTACTCATTTGTGATTATATTGAAACTAAAACTGAGCACTTTCACTCAAATATAGGTACTCCTTAAATAAATTCTTCACGTAAACTCGTATTTGGTTCACTTGTACCTAAATCAGAGTAAATGTCCTCATTACTGAGCGAGTTTAAATGTATATTAATTTCGAGTAATTTGATTGGCGCTGTGAAGATGGCACCACTTACATATCGCTTCTGTTATATTGACCAAAGTTGATAGGGGTCCTTTAGATGCTCTAGAAAAGTGTGATCGCCGGGAGAACAGGCTTTAACCGACGGCGGCGGGTCTCAGCTGGCGGGTGCCAGCCAGGACAGAAGGAGGCTCTGGGAAGTGAATTAATTTCTGTACATCTTAATCACTTATTTTTGAACTCAATATTTAGTTAATTAAAAACCAAGTCTGAGTAAAAAATGACTCAATAATAGTTAAATTTAAATCGTATTAGAGAAAAAGTCACCTCTAAATTTATATACTCGGATTTGAGTGAGTAAACTCACTCATTTCTGATGCAATAGTTTCACTCAGTTCTACTCATACTAATAGAGTGAAAATTTCACTCAATCGGGTGTGTACCTTTTGCATTAAATAACATTAACTAATATTGGTATGTGAATAGGCATACGTTAGTAATGTAAGTAACATTAGTTTATGATTTAAAATAATTATTTTTGTAATATAATAAAAAATAAATAAAAATACTAATCAGATAGATTTGTGTTATCTTTTAAAATAATTTCAAGTTTTTAATTTTAAGTATTTGTTACTTTTTAGTTAAAGCACTGTGTTTAGTTTGTGAATTTCTGTGTTGAAGAAACTTGGTATTGACCTAATTTAGGTGAATTGTACTAGGAACACTTTATATATTCCAACAAAGTAAACAATTTCACATAGTCACGGTACCATCATAAAAGTAGATAAAGACGCATTTAGAAAAGTTAAAACAGGTATTATTAGACAGTTATACAAATCTAAAGCAAAATACACTATGTTTTTAATCTTTTTTCTAATTCAGCCAATTCAGCCAAATCGGCTAAATCTTAAACTAATCCAAATCAATATAAAACAGCAACAAAATTAAGTCGTGAATGATACGCACGAATTGAAAACTGTTATACGATTAGTCCGGTACAAGTCTAGTTTTGTATGAAATAGTTTCATTGACACGAGTTGCCGTTCAATCTGTTTTGACCAATAGTTTTTTAACTGCATGTGCTTGGTCACTGTTGATACAATTGGGATATGGATGTTGATTTCACATCTGTGATATCTCAACAAGGTGGTAGACTGACAAAAGACAAAGTGACACCCTGGATATGTTTTAACATAGTAGCTAGTTTTTTTTCTAATAAAAAAGTCACTGTAATTTACCACTTTGTAAAATTTTCAAACTTCCGCTTTCATATTTCATATTTTTAAGTTATAACGAGATATTTGCAAATAATGACGACATAATTATGTCAGACTGCGTTAAGAAGTCAAAGAACACGTTACCATGTAGTACAATAATTAATGTCACTTGACAATAAATAACACACAATTAATATTGGTCTTACACATATACACTCTCTAGTCTTTTAGAAATTAAAATGTAGGGATCAATTCTAAGCTAAATCTATTAGTAGGTACCTTAGCTTCTAAAAATATAAACACTGTAAAATAATTGATTTCGACGTGGTTCCATTTTAACCTAAACCTAAAAATATTTTAAAAACTAAAATAAAGCAATAATATTTTACTAGACAAATGTTACCTATGTCATAACGGCTATTTTGAAGAGAATGCATTTTTGCTGTGTGGAAATTAAAAAAAAAAACAATTAATAATTTGCTGTACTACGGTCCATTTTAAATGAATCTGAATGTAAAACTCGAAATGAAATATTTTTTTCGTTCGTGAACTCGGGCCACTGCCGCTAACATGGCCCACAGACAATTTATTCGCGCACAAAAACCGGCATTTTTAACTCTTGTTGCAAAATATATTATTATTATTCCTCTATTTTCATTTTACTGTTAGATACAATTAAACGAGGTACTGAAACAAGTAAAAATGAACTTCTATAATTCACATTTATTTGGACTTAAAAATATTTGGAATACGAGAGGGAACAGACTAAATATAATGAAAATAACAAGATTAAAAAATATGTTTCATTTACCCTACGTTTTCATAATTTGCCAAAATTACAAACCAGAAAGTTAATTGCGTTCCGCACAACCTACCGCCTTGGATAACGCTGAATGAAATAAAAAATGCCTGCGTCAGAGAATTTTTTTCTTTTCGTAATGGAATTTCTTTCCCTCTCTGTTCCATCATCAATCCGTTGTATTTTGTTGGAATTAATAAGTTTGTTAAGGAATAAATGAATTGTGTAACAGACAGAGCCGGATTAAAAATGTAGGACCCCGACAGCAAGCAAAAGGGAATTTGAGGTATGTTTTATTGAATATTAGGAGACTCATCAAATCATATAATATCTAATATTAATAATAAAGGACAAACAATTAAATTTGTTTTAAAAATAGATTATAATTAAACTACCCTGGATAATTTATAACAATATAAGGAAATATGTAATTAAGTGTTGTTATGATAGAACCAAATTTCTTAAAGAATTAGAATGGTTGAACTGAAATAAAAAATGTACTAATAAGCAACCAACATCCAGGAAATGTTGTTAAGGACAAAAATGTAGACATTTTGTGCTCTATTAGTGTAAGTGTTAAATAAAAAAATTACTAAGAAATATAATTTTCTAATATAAACCTATCAAACGACGTCAACTAGGGACACTTTTTTTTTACCTACGTATGTGTATATTATCAAAGTTACGGAAGAATCCGTTTAAGTAAACAAGCTATATACACGGGGGTTGATGATAAGTTTTACCAAACTTTATTGACGTATTCTACCTATGAAAATATGGTATTCAATTATACAAATACTGAATTAGCAGATATACATTATACAAACGGTAGAGCGAATGGCAATGGTAGACAAGCTGAACGACTTTACAGACTTTTTCAAATCGACGTTGTCCAACAAGGAATACTTTTTCAAGCGTTCACCGTCGAGCTCGTGAAACTGCATGTTTGTCGCTACCAAAACGTCGAGCAAGAGGAAGACCTCTTCGTACAGTTCATTTGGAAGACAGAATTTTGGAATCTGTAATTGAAGACCCATCTACCAGTACGAGACAGATATCAACAGATTTGGGTGTATCACATGTAACAATCTGGAACGTTTTACGTGAGCAGCAATTACGCCCGTATGTCCAGCGAGTTCATGCATTAGATGGAAATGACAATCAACTGAGGATTGAATTTTGTCAGTGATATTTACAACAATGCGAACAGCCTGATTTTCAGTTATTAATAATATTTACCGATGAAGCGAAATTTACAATGGAAACCATTTCGAATTGTCATCACAATAACCACCAATGGACGGATGAAAACACGCATATTATTTCCCAACGTCGATTCCAAGCACAGTTTATCTCTGAATGTTTGGGCAGGCATTGTGGGCGATTACTTGATTGGTCCCTACTTTTTACCCAGAACCTTCGATATGATAGAACTTATCAAAGGTTCCTACAAGAAGAATTACCATCACTTCTAGAAGAAGTGCCAATGAGGTTACGTCAATTATTGTGGTATATGCATGATGGGGCGCCACCTCATTACAACCTTATCGTTAGGCAGTTGCTGAATAATCAGTATCCTAATCACTGGATTGGTAGAGGAGGATCCATTGTTTGACCGGCTCGTTCCCCAGATCTGAATCCCTTGTATTACTTTTTTGGGGCTACCCCAAAACTATGGTATATCGTACTCCAGTTCCCAATGTAGAAGTATTTCGACAGCGCATTGTAGAGGGTTTCGCAATCATACATACGGCTGGAATTATAAGGCGTGTAAGATGATCAATGCGGAGACCCTACGCAGCATGCATTGCATCCCAAGGACAGCACTTTGAACATTTCTTGTGATACGGTATAGTGTTTTGAAATATTTCAAAAATATTAGGTATTGAATTTATTGTTAGACATTTAGCAATCAATAGAAAATAGCAACGTAGGTAATTAAGTATCTTCTTATTTGATTTCCCAATTATCTAAAAACCAGTAAATATTAAAAATTAAAAGAATACCTTATTGCCACAAATTGCTTGTACATTTTAAAAATATTTAAAATTATTTAAAAAACCAGTTGCGTACGATTTTTTTTTAAAAAAAAATCCCCTACTCCCCCAATAACTATGCCACTGGAGTGTATTTTGGAATAAGTTATCCATGAAAAAATAATCCCTACTAAAAAAATGTCATCTCCCAAATTTTATCACTCAATATTTTATACCAGTGAAGTTACAGGAAAAATAATATAAATATTTGAAACTTTTAACACCCTGTATCTCCGTAGGGAAGCGACCTATCAAAAATTCTTATAGGGCAAAACCTGACTGACTATTTTTATCGGTAGAATACGCCATTAACACCCTGTACTATCTTGGTACTATAAGAAACGATATGTATTTGTGTTCTAAGCCACCCTATGATGGCCGTGGTTTTGAATTGTACACTGACATTAATTCCGATACACTTTCATGAGATTTAAAACAAAAGCCTTAACGTCGGCCAATAAATAAAAAGCTATGGCGGGGCTTCCCCTTAAATAGAAAAGTGTGTAGACAAAATGAATCTTCTAATATTAAATACTAGCAACCCGCCCGGCTTCGCACGGGCAAATATAAAATAGCCTATGTTACTCCGAGGAGATGTAGCTTTCGGTAAAATTGGTTGAGTAGTTTTTGAGTTAAATCGTAACAAACAAATAAATCAATAATCTTTCATCTAATGCGACCCTAATATNCAATGGACGGATGAAAACACGCATATTATTTCCCAACGTCGATTCCAAGCACAGTTTATCTCTGAATGTTTGGGCAGGCATTGTGGGCGATTACTTGATTGGTCCCTACTTTTTACGCAGCACCCTCGATAGTAGAACTTATCAAAGGTTCCTACAAGAAGAATTACCATCACTTCTAGAAGAAGTGCCAATGAGGTTACGTCAATTATTGTGGTATATGCATGATGGGGCGCCACCTCATTACAACCTTATCGTTAGACAGTTGCTGAATAATCTGTATCCTAATCACTGGATTGGTAGAGGAGGACCCATTGCTTGGCCGGCTCGTTCCTCCGACCTGAATTCTTGGATTACTTTTTTTGGGGCTACTATACTATGGTATGTCGTACTCTAGTTCCCAATGTAGAAGTACTTCGACAGCGCATTGTAGAGGATTTCGCAACCATACACAATACGGCTGGAATTATGAGGCGTGTAAGACGATCAATGCGAGGACGCTGTGAATCATGCATTGGATCCCAAGGACAGCATTTTGAACATTTCTTGTGATATGTGTTTTGAAATATTTGAAAAATATTAGATATTGAATTTATTGTTAGACATTTAGCAATCAATAGAAAATAATAAATAGCAACGTAGGTACATAGGGTATCTTCTTATTTGATTTCCCAATTATCTAAAGACCAGTAAATTTTACGAATACTTTACAATAATACCTTAATTGCCACAAATTAGTTGTACATTTTAAAAAACATTTAAAATTATTTAAAAAACCAGTGGCGTACAATTTTTTTTAAAAAGGTCCCCTACTCCCCCAACAACTACGCCACTGGAGTGTATTTTGGAATAAGTTATCCATGAAAAAATAGTCCCTACTAAAAAAATATCATCCCCTAAATTTTATCACTCAATCTATTATGCCAGTGAAGTTACAGCAAAAATAATATAAATATTTGAAACTTTTAACACCCTGTATCTCGGTAGGGAAGCGTTCTATCAAAAATTTTTATAGGGCAAAACTTGACTATTTTCATCGGTAGAATACGCCATTAACACCCTGTCCTATCTTGGTACTATAAGAAACGATATGCATTTGTGTTCTAAGCCACTCTAAGAATCCGATAGAATTTTTCCTTAAAAAAACAAAATAATACTTCTAAAATTCTATGATTGTCACATAAAAATGAATGATGCCGTGGTTTTGAATTGTACAATGACAGTAATTCCGATACGCTTTCATGAGATTTAAAACAAAAGCCTTAACGTTGGCCAATAAATAAAAAGCTATGGCGGGACTTTCCCTTAAATAGAAAAGTCTGTAGACAAAATGAATGTTCTAATATTAAATATTAGCAACCCGCCTGGCTTCGCACGGGTAAATATAAAATAGCCTATCTTACTCCGAGGAGATGTAGCTTTCAGTAAAATTGGTTGAGTAGTTTTTGAGTTAAATCGTAACAAACAAAAAATCAATCATCTTTCATCTAATGCGACCCTAATATTAATTTTAAAATAATTCACGATATATCCATATACCTAATATATATACCTAAAGAAACGAACTCAAAACTAAAAATGCAAAACCTTTAAATTTAAAACAATATAGGTAACTACCAACAATGTGAAAACAAAACGAATTAAATTAAAGTACTTTTGTTCAATTTTAATTAATAAGTAAGTAGTTAGGTATCTAACTACCTAAAGAAAACAAACATGAAACAAAAATGCGACTATGAAGTTTTAAATGATTCACAATAAGAAAAAAACAAACAAATTATTAAAACTCAATGAAACAAAAGTATGTTTGCAAGTATCTATGTATGTTCCGACTACCTAAAGACAACAAATACAAAACAAAAATGTTAATGTTAAAATATCGAACGTAATTATAACTTTCCAACAACACCCAGAAAGAACACACAGAACACAGTCGTCAGTCGTCACCTCCATTCGCTCCGAATCAGTTTATTAAAGGATCACGCGCGCGTTATCGTTCGGCTTATTAGCTAAACAGTAGGCAAGACGGTGCGGGGGGAGGGTTGGCCATTGCATCAAGCGAAGCGAGGCGCTTGAATTTTATTCTCGCGTCCGTATTTTTTTTGCGATTACTCCTAAGATATCATTTAAATTATATGGTGTAAAAGAGTAAAATAATGTGCAGAAATGCTTAAAGCCTCTAACTTATTTAAAATGATAAGGATTAATACCGTATTTGTGTAAATAGCTTTTATAATTATCTTTAACATATAGACATATGCCATCACGGACTTTTCTGTAGGCATATATAAGATACACAATTCCACCATACATTGATACACTACATAAACTTTCGGACCCCCCCGGCTCGGACGCGAGGCGCGGGGTCACGGGGCGCCCGCGCGGCCCGGTCGAATCACGGCGACACGAAATTAATTTCGTTGCGCATTATTTTGATTTTGCTATATCTCCTAAGGTATTCATTTAATTTGCATGGTGTAAAGGGAAAAAATAATCTTCATGAAATGCTCAAGCCAACTAACGTATTTAAAATGATAAGGATTAATACCGTATTTGTGTAAATAGCTTTCCAATTACCGCTTTATAATTGCCCATTTTTTAAAGTATTAAAATGGATATAGTATGTTATCCTTAAGAGAGCCATCGCGAACAAACAGACAGACAGACAGACAGACAGACAGACAGACGCGGCGGAGGACTTTATTTTATAATATTTAGTGATAAGTATAGTTCAATTTTGCCTTGTGAGAAACAAATTTTTGATATAATTTTAAATCTGAAAATATCCATTACATGTGGCGGGAAATTTAGGATATTCTATTTTTAAAATTGACAAAGTACGTTTACTGCAAAGGCTGCAATGAAACATTAAGAAAAACTAAGAAGGAGTACAAAATTTCAATGTATTAATTCTTTCCTTATATGTTTTTTTTTTAATTTATAATTGTCCTTTTTGCAGGAGATACAACAAAACCTTGATACTGAAACAATTCAGTTTGAACATTTTTCCCATTTATTTCAGTATCTCTATTTTAGTGAATTTTCAAGCCCAGTCTAGATAAACGTGTGCTTTAAAGTCGGTCCAGGAAACATCAAATTAATGAAATTAAAAAAAAATGGGTGTAGATATATTTCAAACAAATCCATATTGCATTTTCCGATCCCCTGAAACAAGTTTAGTAATTAAGTTCCCTGGCAATTAGTATGTACAACCTTTTTACGAAATGAGTAATTACTAACTCCAGTTTTATATCACATTCTGGACAAGTTCAACTCTCGTATCATATTAGCTTCCGAGTAAATTTAAAATGCTGCAGAACTACATCTGCTTTGTATAGTGTAATAGCAGGTAACATCTGCAAGCAAAGGTTATTTCGCTTGAGACATTCTGGGTAAACAGAATTTTGCATTCTGTGCCGTTATTGTGAATGTATACAATATATTTTTTACTTAAAACAACATAAATTAGAAAAAGGTATATATTTTTATTTGCTTATTCGGTAGAACTGAAAAAAACTAAGCATACAGTTTTATAAAATAAAAGGCATCAAAAACAAGTTTTTAGCACAACCATTGCTTACTCTGCATCTCTCATTACCATGTCTTTAAAATTTTTTAGTACATTTTGCATTTTTCATATATTTTTAGATAGCACTGAGTATATTTCTTTATCAAACTTTTTTCACAAATGGAGCAAATTTCAAATCTTGCTTGAATTTTGGAGGACTCGATACAACTTTACTATTTATTTAATTTAAAAAATTAGCTTGCTGGGAAATAGTACTATTACTCCTAAAAAAATGTACCTACTTAAAGTTACAATTTGTATAACTTAAATACTAAGTATAAAATGTGTTCAAAACCTGCTTTGCGTTGGCTATTCCTCTCAAAAAATTAGTAGACTTCCGAGAAAACCATGTAGCAATTAAAATGGAATATACTGTATACTATTTTCTTTAGTACACCTGCTAAATCTAACACTTTCTGTAGACTTATCTACTGGGGAATTACGTATATTTTGTTTTATTTGGTTCCCAAGGGTAGTTTTGTTAGGAAAGCGGAACTGCTGGCCTTACGACCTTTTGTATAATATAATAGGGTGGTTGTATTGAAACTCCTTAATCTTATCAGAAAAGCGCACTATAGTGGACGGGCATTAGTGAATTTAATTCACGGTGGGGTGGGCAGACCAAGCTTTCTTGGGATTATACCTATCGATCGAAAATAGGTTGTAAACAACTGAGGTAGACTCGCGTTATAAATCATTTATAGCGAAGGGTGGCTTAGCCTAATCTAAACTGAAACAGGAGATAGAAAATTTGATTTTGAGAAATGTTCCCACGAACATAATAGAAAAAATTTGTAATAAAAGGAGGTATTAAGTTAATTGAGATTCAAAACATTTTCATAAAAATTCCAACAAATGTTCATTGACACCAAAACTCTGGGATGCAAAAGATATTAGAAAAACTTTTCTATGAGGTTATGTATCTTTTGTATACCAAGTTTTTTTTTATCAAAGAATATTGTTTGACTTTGTTTGATATGATTTCTTAATTTTTAAGCTATAACATCATCTTCTTGACACCTGGTATAATAGGCCAAGCAAATAAAATGTTTACTCCAAAAAAGTCTTATCCGCGAGATTATTGTAAAATTGTCTAAAGGAACATAATACAAGACATCTCTCATCTCGTGAATAAAAAAAATTAAGTATAAAAGAAGCATTTTTTCTGGGGTTCAGGGCTATTCTACGAATTCGTAAATATGCACATTGTTATTTTTTCGCCGAGCTACACCAGTTCTTTTAAAAAAGAATTTTCTACGATGAATAGAAGCCGAGACATTGCAAAATTTATAGCGCGCATCAATTTGAACTTAGCGAGTACCTTCTCTTTAAAGGGCTCGTGAGTCGTTAATTTTCCACATATTTCAATGCAATTCACGGGAAATCGTAGTTTACGTCATAAACTTTATTTTGCGAAAAATTCCAATCTTACCTAATGTTTATAAACAAATGCGCTACGATTTAAAAATAAAATTATCTTGGCTCCTGTTGGTCGTAGAGGGTGCTTTTTTTAAAAATCGTATTTTTTTGCCAGCTATCCATTGTATCTATTTTCGGTGAGGTAGCATAAATAGCAACAATTACAATGACGCTTACAGAATCATGTTTGGTTGAAAATTAACGCTTGAACAGAGGCTTAAGTTCATAATTTTTGGAGCCTCCCTTATAAACAAATAGAATTGTGCGAAAACTATTGCACCTACAGCGCCCACTTTTGGCACACATTTAAAGTATGACAAAACCCTCAACTTGTCATAGGTTTTATAAAATTTTAACAATAAATGCGATAGTTATAAACAAATGAAAAAATGGGCACTTTTCTTGTTTTTTTGCAATAACTTTTTTGTTTATTAACCGATTTTAATTTAACCAGTCTCATTTTGTAGATAATTTTACTCCCTATAAGCTGTCTGTGAGTCACTTTTCGCTAAAATTGATGGTTTTCCCTGCAAAGTGAAAAAACTGTTTTCCTCACTTATTTGTTTAAATAGAAAAGTTAGCTAATAAAAGTTTTTGACTCACGAGATGAGAGATGTCTTGTATTATGTTCCTTTAGTCAATTTTGCAATAATTTCGCGTATATGACTTTTTTCGAGTTTCTCTTTTATTTTCGCTAATTTTCCTGGTGTATAAGAGAATCCCACAGATAAGAAGAAATCTAAGGAAAACAATCAGATAACAAGTCATTTGATAATGTATAATAGTAAAATATTTTCCAAGAAGAAATGAATATACACTTTTATGATTGGTGATATTTTCCTAAACGAAATAAAAATGGACCATAGTTCACACTGTATATGTATATCACCATTTTAGTTACTTTTACGTCGTGGCTTAAGCTATTCGCACACTTGTATACTTTTGGTATTGCGTAATCTGGAAAATTGCCCAACTTTGGTATTGCAAAGTGGGAACAGCGCTGCAAGTTCAATATATTGCACAAGCTGTAAAATTACTAGCATCATTTCATGTTACGAGTTGCGTACATCTAAAAAACAGTTATGTGTGAACAGTTAATAACACAGGAGTTGCGCAATATAAAAGTGGACCAATAGTGTAGTGAAAGGATGTCGAAAGTAGTGTCAATCTCACCCTCCGTTTTTGAGGGTGCTGAATTAGAATTTGAGGTCTGTTAAATACCTAACCATGCGCATAGCCCGTAGTTGACCAAAAACCATCCTTTTTTTTATTTCGGGACCCCAATATTGTGGCGCAATATCTGTATTAATTCTTGCAAATACGACAACTCTGCTACAACGTTTTTAAATCCATTCTTTTACCCAAATTATTTTTGTATTTTTTCGACATTTTCTCTTTTGTTGCTTTCGTAAAAAAATTGGTAAAGAGGATGTAAATTGAACTTTTTTATGATGATCTGAATCCACTTTTATCCTCCTGGTATTGTATTTCAATATATACTACTCACAGGAAATATTTTTTTACCGCTTTATAAAATTTGGGACCGCTTCGATTAATACAGAGAGATCCAGAATTATTGATGGTGCCGATACTTACAAATATTTTGTGTGCCGCTCTTATATTATTTTCACTCTTCGTAGTTGGCAAGACTGACACTGAATTACTTCGTTCAGTGGTGGGTTAAGTGCAGTGGAAATAGGGTCATATATTCATTTTAATCACAAAAATACAACGCAAAAAGCAGAATGTTGGCATTAATTAATTTGAGGGGTTTATTAATTTGTTATAGGAATGGATTAAATAAAAATGATTTATTAATTATTATTATTAACTTTAAAACTATCATAAGAATAGCTTTTTAACAATTATTGATCTATCTTGTTTTTTTATGCGAACTTCAAAAACAACAATTTTTAAATGAATTTACGTTTACTTCTCTCATTTAGAAATGCGAATAAAAATCGATTTAAAATTTCTTAAAAAAGTCTAACATAAAAAGAACATATTGAAAATAAGGATATTTAAAATAATGGCTTTATTGGTTTAAAGTTAAAAAAGTGAATACGTACTTTTAATTTTGACCAAAATTCTCTCCCTATCAGTAATAATAATTTTTATAATTAATTTGTTATAATTTCTAACAACTATTTATACATTAATATAAAGATTAAAAATATTTAATATTTCTAATCACAATTTACTTTCAAAATGTCTGCCTTCATTTTATATATGGTTTATATGGATTTGTTTAATGTTCCAAAGAGATAATAATATAAGGGAGGTAAGTCCGGAGATCTAGGAGGCCATAAACCTCGACTAATAATGCAATCGTCACAAAATTCTCTTTAGGCGGTTTTCCACTAAACGAACAAAACAAAAACAAAACACAAACTTGTGTAGAATAAAACAGGACTGTAACTTTTCGCAAACTTTTTGAAGACTGGCGTGTTTTGCGACAGTTGGAGTTTTGTTTTTCGGGTCCCGCTTCAAAAAGGCGGTTTTCCACTAAACGGACAAAACAAAAACAAAATACAAACTTGTATCGAATAAAACAAAACTGTAACTTTCGGTCATCAAAAGGTTTCGATGTGTTTTGATACTCAAGTCTGTTTAGTGGAAACGGTCGTGTTGTGTTTTCTATTTAAGTGATCCAACCCAATATCTATGTTGGCGTTTTCTTCTTCCCAAAAACAATATTTTAATCATTAATGAATTTATAGCTATTAAAAAATATATATGTGTACAGTTAAAGTGTTTACTTGGCTAGGATACAAACTAACCAAGTAAACACTTTAAACGTACATATACCACGAACTCCATCGATGGATATCTGGGAAACCGCTGGAAGGATTTTTTTGAAATTGTGATACGGACTGTGGAGCCTAGCAAGCTAAAATATGTTCAAGGTCATCGTGTTTCCGGTTTCTAAGTTTCTACTTTCTAAGTACTACTACTATACTAAGTTTCTTATTTTAAATGGAACCCCCTGTATATTATTGCAAAAAATAGGGGTTTCCATTTAAAAATTTCAAGTTTTCCACATATTCTGAACTTCATATTCGATAATTTTTTTTGACTACCCTGTACAAAAACTGGAAAATTTTTCATGTCAAATTCAATAAAGTAGGTCTTTCTCTACAAAATGTCCAATTTGCACAAAATAACAAACCGGGAAAACTAAATTTTGCTGACAGTCTGCATCTGTCAATTTTTGTTTAAAAATTGAAATATCTCAGAAACCGTCAATCCTAAGTATAGAGTGTGCTATATTTTTCAACTTAAAAATGGATGATGTTTCCAAATATACAATAATATACAAGGGGTTCCATTTAAAATAAGAAAGTTAGTATCGACTTCCGCTGTAACCGGAAGTACGATGACCTTGAAAATATTTTAACTTGGTGGGCACCACGGTCCGTATCACACCATCACAATTTCAAAAAAATCCTTAGAGCGGTTTCCCAGATATCCATCGATGGCGTTCAAGGTGGTACACTCTGTAGACACACTTTTTTTCAAGGACTTCAGTATAAACCAGCCATATCTAAGAATAAAAAAATCTTCTCTAAACATGTTGGCTGGTTATTGGAAAAATGTGTTCCTCGCGACAACCAGTGGAAAAGGACTGAAAACAAAAACAAAACTCGAACAAAATGTAGCGCGCTTGATGGAAACAAGAGTTTTGGGTTTGTTTCAGTTTTGTTGTTGTTTTGTTCTAGAAAACACAAACATGACATAAACTCAACTGTCCGTTTAGTGGAAAACCGCCATTAGAAACCCCAGTGTTGTTGAAAGTAACCATTGTGCATTTCGTCATCACGTAACTGATTGAAAAATGGCTGCAAAAAGCTTTGTCTATATCGCAAATAAGTAATGTTATCTTCAAATAAAATACGTCCAATTATTCTTCGCCGAGATATTGCTACCCAAACTCCTATGTATTTTAACAGGATGTAAAGTCGTTTTCATTAACACGTGTGTATTCTCCCCAGACCACGTACGATAATTGTGTGAATATATGTATCCACTAAGATGAAACCATGCCTTATCGGTAAAAAAGTTATATCTAAAGAATTGCCATCGTTTCAGTTGTTGTTATACCAGTTACAATAGTCCACTCTTTTTTCATTATATGATGGTAATAATTCCGATTATTTAAAAGATTAACGACAAATTCAAATAAAAACACTAACATCGAACACAAATAAATATTACGGCAACAGATCGCGTCGCGTCGGTCGGAAATCTAAGAAAACGGAAAGTAATTTTAATCAAATAGAAGTAAATTTTAATATCTTTGGTAACATTTACGCGTGTCATCTTCAATCATTCTGGATCGCACGGTATAATACAGGTCATATTTTGAAGTTGCAACGTAGCTTAGCAACAATTTTTAAAAAGTGATGCCATTCATTTACGGAGTAATTTTAAACCTGTTTTTAATAGTATCTGATCTGAACGTACTTGCAATTTTATTGTTGCGGCATTAAAATATTGTCCCACAAAAGTGTACTAGTGTGCGAGCAGCTTTACGCATCAAAACAAACCTATTTACCGATTGAAAGTTGGTGTCGAAGAACCTGAAGCCTTGGTGAAGGGCAGCGAAGAACAATATGTAACCCAGGCATTTGTAAACATTAGGTAGAGTACAGAATTTCCTCGCTAGGGGTGCGTGACATACATAGATGTACCTCTGCACTGCCAACGCCAACGTCAGCCATATACTTGCCGTGTGGAACATGTTGGGGATAATCTGAAATAAAAACGCAGCTTATAATTTCATTGTGGAACTTCGCCCCTGTAAACAAATTACACAAATTAAGGCAGGATTTAGTGGTGGCTTAACATGAAATTTTGTATGGAGACCAAGTTCCTATATTATGGTTATTTGGGAATAAATAGCTGTGTGTTACATACGAAGTAGGCGTAGTTATAGCAAGGTTGAAGTTTTGGAGGATTATTAGTTTTGATCACGAATACCCAGGGTGTATTTTGAACTAATATTATACAGGGTGAGTCAGAAAGAATGGGTCAACACTAAACTGGAGATACTAGACACCAAAATATTATGTTTGAGCTCATCACGCCTTATACGAATATCGCTGGTTTAAGAAATACAGGGTGTTCAAGGTTTCAATTTGATTCTTAAATTTCTCAATAACTGAGAAAGTTTTGATAGCGTAACTCTGAAACTTGGTAGTGTTGAGTACTTTGGTGTAAGAATTACGAATTTGAAGCTTATTTTGACGTTGCTCCTAGAGGGCGCTAGTTTCACCATATTATTTAGGTAAATCGGAACATATTTTTTTGATCTGTTGAGCTATGCTTTAAAAAATTTAAAAATCTAAAAGAACGTTGAATTCTACATAAAAAATGTACTCTTGTTTAGGTCGCCTATCTTTATCGGTTTCTGAGTTATTTGCATTTAAATGTTTCAATGTATTTTGTGGTGATTTTCTTTCGGACGCTTATATTGCTATTTCTTTTCTAAGTAGGCTTTTGTCAAATTTTCATTTCAATAAATATTAACGTATTTTGCGTGTGTCTGATTTATTATTCGTGCAAAATTATTAGCTAGTGATCAAAAAATGCCATGGCAATAATTTTTCTAACAGTGAGATGCATGATATGATTTGTGTTTTTGCTTAGGTTAATTTTAATGAACATGCGACGGCCCGAAGATATGTGCAATTGTACCCTAATAGATTACGTAATTATAAACTATTTCAGCTGGCACAGTTGGAAGTCCGCACGACAGATGGACCCATTTGCGCTCCCGCGTACAATATATTTCCTTGTCGTGACGATACGACGAAGAACAGCTGGGTCGTTTGTCGGTTGTCGCACCTATGACACACTGATGAGGACTAATAACTCCGAAACCGGTCTGTGTCTGGTGGGTTAAACTGACAAACGATCCTAGCTATTGCACTAGGTGTTGCGAGTATAATTCAATGCCGGTAAGGGCATATAGCTCTCGGAGTAGTTGTATCTCGCAACACTGACAATTCGCCACTTTATTTACTTTAAAAACGGTATAATTGTTACATAATCATTAAATTGTATCATTCCTGAGAAAAATGGATTTAATTTTTTTACGGTAGCTACGATCATTAGTTATGGATAGCCGAGTATTTGGAGATATTCTAGTCTAACTAAACCTCACTTTTTGTAAATTTGCCATTGAATTAAATGTTTTTAAATTAATTTCGAGGCACTTCACTCAAAAACCTATATCTAAGTGGACACTGACCTTTTACACAGAAGTAGGTTAGTCTAAATCGTAAAAAATACTTAGTTAGATTATACTGATGATTCCGATAAACATTTTGTCCATTTCTTTAAAGCATTTTAGCGATATGCAATACGATATTTTAGAGATAGGTACTTTTTTACAGTAATTAAAGTGAGATTTCACAAACCACCTCTCTTTTCTCAAAATATTATCGGCGGCTTTTATGTTTTAGGGAAAAAATAACTTCATATTCATATTGGGCTACCCCAAAAACTCCTTCAAATCAAATTCCATTGAAATTTCTTTAGAAGTGGCGGAAGCGGTTATAACTTTTTAATGAAGTAAAGTTGTATTAAGGTAACTCGATCTAAACCAGTTTATTTTCTCTCATGGACCCTTGCGGTATTGCCTGTTCGTTTCCGGATCCTTTATGAAATAAAATTTAATTATGGAAGATGCATAGTAAATTATAAAATGACCTTTAAATGTATTCATTATAAATACTTTCGGTGAAAATATTAAAAGCAGGATTTCATATGAGGAAAAAAGTTTTTATATGTTTATAAAGAGTAGACATTACATTAAATAGGATATCGTCCTCCGTGATCCACCCATACTCGATTTCTTTTAAGAAAATTCTATAACACGCATACCTGGGGCTGAATTTCGTTGATAACTTTCCGAATTTCTGCCTTTAATTCGGAAAGGTATTCATATGAACTGAATAGTTTTTGGACTTTAAGAATCTCCGCAGGAAAAAGTCGTATGGTTTTCTATTAAAATAATTGAAATGAATAAAAACTATGGGGAGATATGGAAGTGGGAGAAAAATCTGAAAGCCAGAAATTTCAACAATGCATTAATTACGCTTTTCTATTGTACAGTTTGACTTGAGAGTTTGTTTAACTTTCTGCGTTTGAAGTGTACATTTTGTGTGTCTATAGTTTTTTAATTAAAAAACACATTTTCGATAAATCGCAGCACACGCAAATACAGTCATATTTTTCAGATCGACATATGTAAACACGAAATTTAAGTGTTCATCCAAATGGTGTTTACCAATTCCTGGTTCACTCGAAAATGCAATTAGCAACCGTGTGCGTCATATATGAGTATTACGCATGGTATAGTTTATTTGAACGCTTTCGCAATTATTATTGTATTTCCCAATAATTTTGTAGATAATAATAATCGGAAAACAATGTGTTTTGGGATTACTATTCTCGTGCGAAAACTTACGGGCAATTTGTCAATTGACAAAATTGGGAAACTATATTCCTTTCAAGGAGGGTGGTAAATATAATAAATTTTGTGATATCATAAAAACCCTATATTTTTATCCCTCGTTGCAAAATATACTGTTTCATATAAACCCTTTTCCGACAGTGAATTAAGCGAAATATATCCTTTTAAAGGAAGATGGAAGGAATTGATGGAGTTCTGGAATCTGGAATCTGTTTTCCAGAATTAACGCATGTTTTGAAATCACATACCATATTTCGAACAGTTTCCATAAAACAATTACCTAAGTTGTGTTATTGCTTGAAAACAATGTTAAATATGTTTTTAATCAAGAAAATAAACACAACTTTCAAAAAAATATTTGGAAGTATACAGGTTGTGCCATTTAACACTCCGGCTGCCAATATCTTCGAAATGAAAGAATTTATATTAGTTCCGGCAAGTGGGGTTGTTAGGTCCCTCGAATAGTTTCAATTTGCAGTTAGAATTGTTAGTTCAAATCTTTCTGTATAGATGGCGTGATGATACTAAACAATTTTTCGATTCTTGGAACGTGGAAATGCGGCCCATCTGAAAGATCGTTAAATTTTGAAGTTATATAAAGTTTTTCACAATATTTATTTCTTATGATGTAACAGGAAAATCTATTATTTTATTTAAATCACACCGAGACAAATATTTACACCACATACTAACTAACTAATAATAAATTATAAAAAAAACAAATGATTAACTACAGAAAAAGTAACAGAAATTATTTAAAATAATAACGGAGATGTAGAAGTACCTAGTTACTGAAGAAAGTTAAAACAAAGATTATAATAAATGTTCAAAATTATGTCCTTCAACATTAATACACAATGTTAGTCTTTTCGTTAGTTCGACATTACAGGCTCTTAATAAAATTTCACGATCTAAAGTCGCAGTAGCTGCATAAATTTTGTTATACAAATCTGCCATGTCTTCTATAGGGTTCTGATAGAGATTCTTAAATGACCCTATAGGAAAAAAATTAAAGGCGCAAGCTGATAAAACTGAAATTATTCGAAAACTAATATGTGTCATACATGTTTTTTTTTTTATAATTTATTCCTTGTTAGTTAATATGAGGTGTGAATAATAACAATATAACAATATTTTAAAAGAATATTTTGTCTCAGTATGATTTAAATAAAATAATAGATCTTCCTGTTACATCATACATTGCATGTCGACATGTCTCGAAAACAAGTAAATATTGGGAAAAACTTTATATTACAAAAATTACTCAAAATTTAACGATCTTTCAGATGGACCGTATCTCTACGTTCCAGGAATCAAAAATTTTTTTAGTATTTAACTGCAATTTGAAGTTATTCGAGGGACCTAACAACCCTAGTTTCAAGAACTAAAATAAATTTCTTCATTTCGGTATGTGACACACTGTATACCTATATACATTATCATGAACAAATTTCAAATTTATTTGAGCGATAACACAACTGAAATACTTTTATGGAACTTTATTTAAAATACATATGTTATATTTCAGTACACACACCATTGATTGTGAGAAATTTATTATTGTTCGGGCAATATACTCTTGTCTGTAAATTGAAATTTCTAAAAATAGTTCGGATATGATAACAAGGAAGTTACAACCGAATCTAACATTTTCGCGAAACGACACATAGTAGATGAGTTGCCGATGAGTGAATGGAAATTGTGACAATTCAAAGTAGTAGGCCTTAATGCTTTTAAAGGGTGTTCAAATTAGAGTTAACTTACCTACCCTTGTTGTTAAAGTACTAGCTTTCGTGAACTATTAATAATTTCATGAAGCAACAGTTGAATCTCCAATTAAAAGAATGGGACTAATGTTATTTGTACTAACAAGTTGAAAATAACTATGTATCTGTTGGTTTATTTGTTCATGGGTAATTTTCGCTCACCCACCAATGAGTGAATACAAAACAAACAAAGAAAAATATACTAAGTAATACGTTTTCTATCGATCGAAATTGGATAGTTTTATTTACTCGGGTGTTTGAAAGGAAATTAAAATTTAATTGATATGTTCGTTTTTAATAAATTTACTTTTATCCTGTTTATTGTTTTCTTTTATGACTACATACATGATGTACGCAATTTGCTCACTACTTTTGTGTAGGCAAAGTTTTTAAACGAGATCAAAGTGAGTATGTGATGTTCTTGGATCATAAACACCATACGAGAAAATACCTTGATCATTTTGTAATTCGTGTTTTTAATGATAAATTGGAATTTTAAACAATAGAGTTTAATGTAGATCCGAAGATATAAGTTTCACCAGCTTTTTCGATAATAAGCGAGATCTCCAACAACTAAACAGTAATGTATGGTTTCACATTAGGAAAGTGCATGCAGCAGCAATTAAATTTAAACACAATCCCGTATATGAGCACCGTTTTGTGCTGTAGGAACATTATTTAGGTACCAATTCCGTGACTGTCGTTTCGTGAAACAGGAATAAAGAGAATATGCATTAAATGCTAAATCTGCAACATTTTAAAACTGCTCTCGCAGTTTCTGCGGAATTGCTCGGGACTAGTAAAATTCACGCAAATTAGAACATTGTTAGAATGTTTGATTTAAGTACTTTTTTAATGCCTCGACCCGAATTCAAAGTTTTCTGCTGTTTGCTCTTTATATTTACTATTCATTTCATTATTCTTAAACAATAAAAACATATATTTCTTGCTAAATAAACTCTGATAGAGATGATTACTGGATTCTTTATACAGGGCGCCCATTTAGTGGCCTCGTTTTCTATTATAGCCTTGGTCTTACTCTATTTTATTAGACAGGGTGTCCCATTAAGAATGGGACACAGAGCTAATGAGCAAAAATGGTGTTTTAACTGAAATTTGTTTCAAATTTTGAAATGGGCCCATGGTATTAAAAAAAAACAGTTCAGATAATAAAAGGCATAAGAAATATTTTAAAAACAATAAATATTTTCTTTCTCTTGTACTTATATATGTTTGTTCGATTCGTGTGAGGGTTTCTCCTATTTTCCGAAGAGATAGGAAAAGGTATTTAAAATGTCACGAGTTTGATTTCTGCGAAAAGTTGAATAGCGAAAGCCGCATCTCGATAATTCAATTCACGTAAGTAAGAAAGAGAGAGATCTTTTCTCAATTTTGGGAGTTTTTTTTTGCCGACCTAAAATTTTTTTGTTTGTGAAAATGTGTTATTATTGTAGAGAGCTTCAATTTTCCAACATTTGAAATCTACTTAAAATATTCGTACATGGTATTTGCAAAAAAAACTTTTGGAGAAATTAAACATTTAAATAATTTATTCAAATTTCAGATGCTTTGTAAAATTTTTAAGTATGCTATGAATTAATTGAGAAAAACAAATAGTAGGAGTTGTTTGTTATAAAGAAAACGACAATAAAATGTTACATAATTTTAATACATACAAAATAAATATATGTACTAGATAAATTAAAAACATTTTTCCAGAGGGGACCACTATTGCACACAAATTCTACATCATTTTTGCATTATGTACATTATTGGTCAATTCTGTGTTGTGCAAACAATGAAAAGAATGTAAACTCTGTTTATACTCGTAGGTGAGGTCTTTAATTCTTTCTCATAAAAAGAAGTTGAGTAGAGATCAGGTAGAATCAGGTCACCATGGCGGCAACTGAATCAAACCTGGAATATTAACTGTCANTGGCTGGCGATTTGGATAAGCGTCAACATAAAGACGTCACGCTTCGGTGGCACGACCATACATGAAATGCATGTCTGTTAATTCTGCGTTAGAGTAACCAGCTATAGCGAAAGAAAACTTGTGCACTGAGAACAACTGTCAAATACGTACTGTTTATTTCACTAAACATCAACCAACTATTATAAGAAAATACACAACGTTTTTGCAAAATAAAAAAGGGGCTAAAAACATTTTCTTTTTAACACCCTGTATAAATATTCCCACCCAAACATTAAAACTGAAACGCCTCTGCGTAATTTGATTCACTGTGACATGAGGATTTTCGCGGATCGAATAAGTGTATAGGTATTATATAAAAAATGCCAGGGCTTGTTATGCATTCTTTGTCATAATAATATTTGTGGGAAACTGGAGATTTTCTCTGCAATTTCTTAAAAACCAATAGCAAAATATGGATCTTTTTTCTAAACTGCCACGCCGAAATACTTGAGATTAAGGTTTCCAAATGTCTACAAATTGTAGTTATTAACCGTACATTAATAAATCACTTTTTTGTCTTCGAAAAAATAATGGTTGTCTCCTTTCTGATATTTGTCAAAGTAAACATGGCTTCACATTTTCACTTCAACTTATAAATTTTTAAAAACTTTCAAACATTTGAAAAAAAACTTACTTCTCAACTAGATCTGAATGAACAAACTTGTTATATCTACACATTTTGACAGTTAGTAGGCTGTTGGTTGTTTCAATAAAATTCATCAGCCAACTATGTGAATATTTAAGGGCTAGTTTCTCCACTTTCAAATAAATTTAACTGTCAGTTAAATTTAAGTCTGTTACTTTCTTATGCATATATGTTTTATGAGACAGGTATAGATTTAACTGGAAGATAAGGAGGTGAAATAATCCGAAATAAGTGACAGTCCAAAAAATAGGATGCCTTGGTATAGTCTTTCCGAAGTCAATTGAACATGTAAAAAACGCCTGGCAATAAAATTTAATGACTTTCATAGGCGTCCCTAAAAAAGTTTTCTGCTAAATGTAAAAAATTATAATAATTTATGTGTAGAAAATTTCTTTTATATGTTCATTTGGCCAACAACATATTTTAATTATTTATGTCCTCAAACAATTCTGTTATATTGATGGTAAATTTCGTTTTGTTCCGTTTCAAAAGGTCTCCAAAATGCCATGTTGCAATAATATTATTTCTTCCTTTCCTAATTATAATATCAATGATTAACAGAAGATGCCTACAATAAATTAAAATTATCTGAATCACGCCAAATTCCGCACTGCTGCACTGCACTGCTGGGCAATTTGTCAACCACTTGTCAACGGCTGAGATTTATTGCCCAGTGATCAAATGCAGCTGTGTTTGTATTTCGTTTGCCCGCGCTCGCATTCTTCAACTGGGCGTATTCATTTCTACCACCTTCACTATTAGTTCGACCCGACCTGTATATGGGTATGGCTAAATAAATAAGTTTTTCAAATATGTCAATGCCGAGTTGCTGCGTCAGCAACCGAACCTGGTACATCCTGTCAACCTCTTAGTTCTTCAATTGATATCGGAAAGACTTATAATTCAATGATTAAACCATTCATCAGGCGGATGATGGCAAGTGAAAACAATTTTATTTTATAAAATGTTAAAAAAGTTAAATTATTATTCTTAGAAACAACTAGTAAATAAAACCGCAGAACTGATAACTAAGATGAAATAAAATAGCTGCTTAATGTAGAAATAAAGAACAAATTAAATGTTTTATAATATAAATCTCTGTAGCCAAAAGCCTTTGCCTAGCTCCTATTTTTTTCACAGTAAATTATGGATAAATTATTTTAAATATTTAATTTCTCTAAAAGTTTTTCTTCACGGATACATGACACATCATTTCAAATAAAATTTAATGGAGATTTTAAAAATTAAAAATATGTAAAAAAAAGTTTGTGTTATAACGGTAAAACTAGAAGTTTTAGAAAAATATCGCGTACGCCACTGCATCCTATATAGAAAACTGTATATGGAACTCATGTACAAAAATTTAAAAATTTCACACGTAAAAAAGTTACTGGTTATCAAAAAGAGCGACCAAAATTGAAAGAAATCAAAGTATCAAGATGCTGTTTTGCCCATTCAACTGTTCTCGAAAATTGAGATCGTGACATCTAAGCTTTGTTTTGGTTTGCACTTGAACGAATTCTATAACAATTAATACAATTTTACTTTCGCTGTAAGGAATATTATAATATTTTAGGAACCTAAAGCAGTTTATTAGGCGATAAGGAAGTCCTTACACTCAATTTTAACACTAAAAATATTACTGCATCATAAACAAATGAAATATGAACAGAAAACATTGTAGCGGCGACTGACTGCAGTTTTGGTTTTTTTGGGAGTTCTGAATTGGTTCAAAATACAGTTTAATATGCATACTGCATACAGTTCTGTGTCTATTAAGAATTAGTTTCATACAATTCTAGATTTCTGAACCAAAACAAAGCTCTTAACTATATTTTTTCTATCAATTTGGGAAAAATGGAAAACTCCTTAAAAAATTATGAGTCGCCAACCACCTAGTACATATGATATACTTAATATACTTGTATAAATTAAGAAGGTATAATCAAATATCTGTCCAATTTGAACAGCACAAATATCTATTCTATCTATTTCGTATCACCACATGTCATTCTGCTTTAACGAAGCTGTTAATAATAGAGGAATGTTCAATATTTCGCCATAATAATAACACTCAAGTTACATGAATGCTAAAACAAGTTCCCAATTTCAATATTCACGAATGTGATGTTTCGAAGAGAATTGATAATCTATAGGTACTCTATTGAATAAGCATGAAGTAAAGTGTTCTACTTTTCTCCTCAGTTTATTTTAATTTTAACGGAAAATAGTTAGTTAAAACTGATTATACAGGAAGTTCCCGAAATGCGTGTCAAAATGGAGTGTAAGTCGAAAGGCGCACAAAAACCCTAATTACTAACTAGTTCTATACTATTCAGTATTTAGGCCAGCAAAAACTTTTAACTTAGCATTTCGTTCTATAAAACATTTCTTTATTCCCTAAAAAGAAATGTTCACTCACCTCCCTTCATGTTAAACTTCAAGAAAACTGTCCTATGTCATCCCAAACTGAAAAGTTGTCAATTTGTTCACGCCAAAGAGTGTTGTTTTTTTTATAGATAACTTTATGGCTAACTTTACTCAAGTGGGCATAATATGTCATAAAACTCTTTGTTTCCTAAATATTGCGAGTTAAATAAACACGAGGAAAAACACTTTTCCTTTCATAACTTTGGGACGTTTGATTCGATTGGCAACTTTCTGAAATGTTGGAGCTAGATAGAGACATATAACGACGGGAATTTACCTTTATCTTTCATTAAAAAAAATTTCAAAAGTGAATGACATTATCTGTAAAGTAGATATCGATTTGTTCAATAAAGTGCCTAAGTATCTGAAAGATTCTCAGAAATGTATCAATTTCTACAAAAAGTTTCACTAATAATTTTCTTTTTATGCTGCATGTGAAATACGACAAATATAAGGAGATTTTTAGGTGAGTTCCAATAATGGAAAGGACGATCACTTTAAGGAAACAAGTTTCTGTGAATTTATGTCCTACAAATATCTACGCAAATATCTGGAAAGATGTTTGGCGTGGATTAATGAACTTTGGGTTGACGAAGTGAAGGTAAAAATTTGGTGGGTTTGTATACAATTATATCGACCAGTAACGGAGGTACTTGAACAGACATTCGTTAAAAAATCTCTAAATTCCTATACCAGTGAGCATTTTGAAAAGAAAATCAGTTCATTTGATTTGGGGTAGTTTGGGGTATCAGTTTTATCCCTTTTATAAAGTAACTTTTGATGCTTATAGGAAAATATCTGGAAAAGGCAATTTTGTGAAATGTTATTAACTAAATGTAGAAATAAAATAGAAAGGAATAAGCCATGAGGAATTGGAAAGAGAACCAAGTTGTTCAAAATTGGTAGGTGACGTACTACAAAAATCTTTAAATTTGACTTTTTGGGAAACAATATTAAAGGCGAAAAGTCATTTTTGTAGATGCCAATGTGAAACTGCTCGCGAGCTCTATGCCAACTGATAGCGAGCAATGCTTGTAATTGTGTACTACCTCTTTGTGACCTCTTTGTCGGTGGATACGCAATTTATTTTCGATAGCCGACGGAAATTTTGGCTAGTTCAACGTGAACAAATACAGCCTGACCAAATTCATCTTGCCCGCGACAATGTAAAATGGGAACTTTACCAGATTAGCACCGGAGCTCATTCTATGTTTAAAAGTGAATGGTGAACTTCGGTCATTAAATAGAGTCAATAATAGATAATCTACTTTGAATAAATTAATAAATATATGGATTCCGCATGTGGTGTCAACTTTTTTTTGGAGGGAGGGGGGGGGTGCAACTTTCTACCGTCTAAGTACTTTAGATTAATCCTTTCTGAAAGAGATTCTGAGCAAATATATGGACTTTTTTTCAGTTTTATGAATTTTAATTACAGTTTAGGATTAAGCTGCCTTGTTGACTACTTTCATTAAAGGTGGAGTGTAAACGAAACTTAATAGCTTTACATTTTTTTTTTTTTACTAAAAGGGAGAACTTAATAACGTTTCAATACGACCCTCAGACGTCAACGATATTGCCATTTTTAATATTACATAATATGAATAGAAAGCCCCGCGAAGTAATCGATGGATTCAATTCATCTTGGAGAATTTCAAAGACATTTTTTCTCATATAAAGTACTTTCTTGACATCTTATGAAAATAAATAGTTTTCCAAGTAGAATGCCGATGAAGTTTTAAGAGTGCAATATATCTCATATTAGTACCTAGAGAGTGATGTCTAAACTAAGTTTTATACTACATTTAACGTAATAAACTCAAACGTTAAAAAATGTGGAAGCTATTAATTATTATACCAGTAAGGAGTATCCGCAAAAAACATAATTTTAAAAGTATGAAGTTATTTAAAATAAGTTCAAGAGTAACTATTCTTATTTTTAATAGTGTTAAATAATATTATTCCTTGGGCTGGAACAATGGACAAGAGTACAACAGTGAATAGATATTTACAACAAAAGATAACAATAACTTATTTAAGTATTTGTGCATTTTTGATAGTCTAGCCTAATAGTTCACAAATATAATCGAATGAAGTAAGAAATGGATGACTGAATGGTCGAGAATATCAACATGACTGTAGATTTGCCAGAGTACACATTTTTCAAACGTAAACAAATGCCGTATCGTGTGGTTGGCACATATCGATTCACTCGAAAGCATTTATTCATTTGCCAACTATTCTCCAAAATTGTACAAACATCACACCGTTTGTTTGGACTATTGAATGAGATAATGTTATCCCATATGTAAATTAGGTAAATTTCCTTAAATACAAAAATACCTCCTTTGAGATGTTAAAATAAAATATAAAAATTCGTTTAATATCTTCCACGATTTCCGATATATCAACTAAAACTTTAATATGGATGTTATATATTTCATTGTAATTATTGTGTTTATGGACATTTGTAATTTTCGAAATCCAAATGAAAAATGGGGTTGTCAGACCATTTTATCCTCCGCAACAGTTTTGTAGATACGACGAGAATTTAATCATAGGAGTCTAGGTTAGTGGACTGGTTTTTTTTCTGAGGACACCATGTGTAATTTTATGTTTTATCAAAATCAAAATGTGTCTAAAAAAAAATTTTCTTTGACACCCTATATCTCGAAAATGATGCATTTGCGGACCCATGTTTTTTACGACTTTTTTGCTTCTAGTATCGTGTACTTACAGCTGTTTAATTATGTGTATATATTCTGAAGAACAATAAAGAAAATTAGGTCAAATTGGATGGACGTATTGCAATATTTTGAAAATGAAAAATATTTCAATTTTAAAATGATGTCAATCATCATCAATTTTCGTAAACTTAAAAAGATAAATTTTATCAACAAATATTCTAACAATACATTTTTTTACGTCTGAAGATTATCAGGTTTAATGTAGCTTTTCACCTGGCTTCTTATTTTCTCTTTTGTAGAAATTATATTAGAGAACTAGAAAGATATATTTCGGCCAGCTCGACTTTCTGTAGTGGTTCCTAATTCTTGTGTTACTTTGGGAAAACTGATCTGTACGAAAACTTTCGATGGAATTGCAGAACTCTTTAGAACAACTTTATCAATCACTTTTTCTTATTTAAGAAATAGGAAGCCACACCCAAAGAACCGTCCTCTAGGGAAACTAAGTAAATATACACTCGGCCAGCAACTTTTTATATATCTTAGAGACGAAATGAATTAAGCTAAAACCTACTAATCGTTTCACAGGACGTGGTATAGCCACCAGTTTTAAAGGCACAGGAAATTGAAGTTTATAAAGAACATCACATTTGTTCATATATTTCTGAAGATGTTTGGCTTAGATTGACGAAACTTCAACTAATGAGTTATAACGGTTGAAAATTCACTTAAATGATACACATTTGTGTCAGTCATTGGTAGAAGGGCTTTGTCACTAAAAACCCCAGAAAATATTATATTATATATTTAATGTTCAATGTTTAAAATATGATTTAAGACTATTAAGGCTGAAACTAAAAATGTCAATGTCACTGCAATACTTATTATGGATTCTACACATAAAGTGTAAAGGAGAATATTGTAACAAGTTTGTTAGCGCTTTCTCGAAATGAAATATTATAAAATACAAATAATACTTTCTGTAATAAATATATCCAATCGGAAATGCAAGTTAAATTGTCTGACAAAAAATGTATTAATTTGAGATACAACTGACTCTTGCCGAGATAAACATGGGAAAAGCGGTTTTATTTTATAATGATAAAATAATACATAACATTCCATAAACACTACTTGAATTTCAATTTAAAAATTTTACCATATCGTGGGTTGAAGTAGATGGATATATGTAGAAAATAAGGGACAGTGTATGCTTTTCTAATTCGTTTTTGATGCAAATTCGGATCATATAAAATAATCCTTAAAAATCCTTGATTTAGGTACATGCATACAATTCAAAAAGCACTAAAAGCAAAATGAAATTTTTATATACAGGAGTCTATTTTTTAAATCCAATCTATAAGGATTAAACTAGATTTTTTTAAACTAGATGTTTATAATGGCTTGAAAATCGAAATCATGAGTGCTGATCAGGTCGTTTACCTTCTATTTCTATCATAAATCTCCAAACTTCCCATTCCTGGGACATATATATTGTTTCCTTCAACAAATTTAAACGAAAAAAAATCGTCTGTATTTGATTCACCCTTGTATTTAGCTAGGCCTTTAGAGAAGAGACTCATTTGTATCTGCCGCATCAAAAGTTGTTGAGGTGTAGGAGGGAAATCCCAGTAAAAGCAAAAGGCTCTCAATTAGGGCAGTCAGTAATGTTGGCGTAAGTCATGATACTTGTAAAATGTTTTTCTTGTGGCACGTTGCCAGCAATCCGTGGAAATCTAGAACAAAAGCTCCGTCAACTGTCTTCTCAGCACGGATAAAACAAGACCCGTAAGTGCTCCTTCATTAATCCCGACCACGTAATGGTAAATGAAACGATATGCAATTTCCTCTTCTAAATTGTTAAGGCCAGCAAATTTCCTATACAAAAGGGACCCAATATTTCTATGTACAGGGTGAATCTAAGATTCATATACAACATAAGTACATATAAATTATTGTGAAGATTGACTGATTGTTGGGCGCCAAAAAAAAATAATTTTTCTTTGATTTTGATTCAATTAATATTTTATTTCAGTAGAGACATGAGATCTTATCTCAGTAGTGTAATAATATATCGAACTTGTATAATAATGGAATCTGTTATGTTAAACTAATTTTCCGTTTAAAATTCTACTTTAGTAGTAGAAAACGTTTTTTTTAGATTTTTAGATTTCGACTTACTCGAGCCCTTTCTATTTTATTTATAGACGCGTTAAATAAAACCCCTTCTAATGCAGTCTCTGAACAATGAACGCTCCAAACTTTAATGCTGTAGGAATCTTGAAAGCTTGAGAACACTGTAAATTCAAATTGAATGGAGTACTTACTTCTCGTTCTGCTCTGCACACTTCTATAATTTAGTTTTCATATAGACATGTACGTGATTTAAGAACAAGGCACAAATTTTAAGCATTTGTGAACCCTGTAGGTCCTCAAGGGGGGCGTTTTTATGTGCAATTTTCAGTGAATTCATAGCAGTTTTTGATGAGAGTTATATCTATTCACTGTACCAGTTATACAAAATTTGTCCAGAGTATGACAGTTTACAAGCTGACAATACATTCAGAATAAGGAAAAAAACATATTTTTATTTATTTTTTTAGCATTAAATAAATTATGAACTTTTGTCCTTACTTTATCTCCACAGCTAATCATGATTAAAATTTCGAATCGTTCGGTTTCTGTAAGCTAAGCTTCATTACTAAATTATACTGATGTAAATATATTATATTGTGTGAGCTGTAACATAATAGGTGATATGGGCATATCGCTGTCGTTGTTTGGTTACTAATAACTAAAATTTTTATTACACATACAAATTATACAGGGTGGCCAAATGAAAACGAGACAGAGCCATTTTCCGGAACTGCGTCAAGATTGTAGAAAAACGCTCAGACCCGTCGATTTTAGGTTAAAGGGGGACATTTTTTGCTGGTATTTTTGACTCCGCCACTTTCACCCCCAAGCATCACCCCGAAATATTTGAATGGCATTAGGGGTTGAGTAATATTTGTTTTGAAAGATCTTACAATTCTCTTTACAACAGACTTTAAATTTTATAATTCCGCCCAATACTTATTAAGAATTTTGATTTTAAAGTTGAAACTTATGTACAAACAATTAGTAACGATAAAAATGTCAGTCACTCGAGTTAAGTACGCCAATGGTATAAATTTAGTATTGCTTGCGTTACATTGGTTTTTGGCGATTTGTTGCCACTTTCGTAAAAAAAACACAGTAGTAAAAAACAGAAGTCAAAACCATAACGTGAACGTAAAATTAGTGGATTCCAAATTATTTTCTAGTATTATTTGAAAGCGCTGGTTAGTAGCTTATTTGTGTTTTTGAAAATTAAACACTATGGTTTATTCCATTGCGGGAACGGTAGATATCATTTCGCTTTACTTTATGAACAATAAATGTGCGAATAGAACAGCTCGGTTATTTAATGAACAACATCAAGATCGACATGTCAGGAGGAAGTATGTTCTAGAGTTAGTAAAAAAAATTCAAGAGACAGGGAACGTAGCCAATAAAAAACGAAAAATTGAGAAGCCTATAGTTAACGAAGCTAGTGAAGTTGCCGTTTTGGGACAAGTTCATCTTGATCCTACATTAAGTACGAGGCAGTTGGCATCTGTGTCTGGGATCAATCGAACTAGCATACGAACCATTTTGAAGAAGAATTAATTCCATCCATACAAAATACATTTAGTCCAGGAACTTCATGATAATGATTATGACCACCGTTTGCAATTTTGCCAAATAATGAGCGAGCAGGGAACGATCCACAGTTCCTTTATAACATTTTTTTTTTCTTGAACGGGACGGTAAATCGTCACAATTGCCGCTATTGGTCCGATTCAAACCCAAGAGTTTTTCACGAGGTGCATACACAGCAACCGGAAAAATTAAATGTATGGTCTAGAATATTAGGTGACAGGCTGGTGGGTCTTTTTTTTCTACCTGGTAATTTGACTGGCCAAATGTATTTGCAATTACTGGAAGACGCTATTGACCCTGCCTTGACTGATATTATTGAAAATGTCCCAGAGTATGATGAAGATCATTTGATTTTTCAACAGAACGGTGCTCTGCATTATGCGTTAAATGTCCCTCAGTATTTGGACCAATGTTTTCTACGGAATTGGATTGGGAGAAGAGGCAGCATTGAGTGGCCTCCACGATCACCGGATTTATAGCCCCTTGATTTCTTTTTGTGGGGTACTTAAAAAGTAAAATCTATAAAACACAGCAAGCGTCGCTGAAAGGTTTGCGTCAAAGAATCGTCGACGAATGCCGTCGAATCACTCAGAAAATGCTTCAGAATGTGCGCGAACGTTTCGAACAAAATCTTTATTCTTGTATGGAAGCGGGCGGTCATCAGTTTGAACATAAGTAGTAAGTAAGCAAAATATAATTTAAATTTTAAAATTATAATTTTTTTCAAAGTATTGGACGGAATTATAAAATTTAAAGTCTGTTGTAAAGAGTATTGTAAGAGCTATCAAAAGAAATATTACTCAACCCCCAATGCCATTTAAATATTTTGGGCTGATGCTTACCCTTGCTTGGGGGTGAAAGTGCCGGAGTCAAAAATACCAGCAAAGAATGTCCCCCTTTAAACTAAAATCGAGGAGTCTGAACGTTTTTCTACAATCTTCACGCAGTTCCTGAAAATGGCTATATTTCGTTTTCATTTGGCCACCCTGTATAAAGGCATATAATAGTAATGATAATTATATGTCGCTAAGAAGTATCGACATCTTTGGATGTTGATGCATGGCATTGCATGTCGTCAACGTATATTTCATAAGATGGCACGTAATTGCTGATTGACAATCGCAAACACCATGACAAACGTTCGTCAGTAAGCCGACTGCGATATTTGATTTAATAATTTTCATTTCAGAAAACGCAGATTCGCATAGATAAGTCGATCGAAACAATCCGGTTATTTGAAGCGCAATTTGTTTTAAAGCTGGATATTTATCTTCGGATATAACAGATCAAAATTTTGGATCACTTGCTCTTACTTTGATATGTATATCTGAAATCATCTACAATACCTCATCTTCCACAAAAGACGCTATTGCTGCTTTTTATATTTTATGTTTATTGAGAAAGTTTGATGACTTTTCGATTAAACTTAATGACTTATATTTATTGAGAAACAATTTAAATTCAACCTAATAAACACCAAAAAAGTTATAAGATTGTCACAGTTTTATGACAGTCATTCTATTTTTAATCTTATTTAACTATTTCTGAGTTTACGACAATGCCAACAGGAAATTTTTCAGTAGTAAATTAAAATAAAAATTAGTAGCCGTGATTTCGCTTAAGCTTAGGACGAGGCTTAGGAAGTTTATTATTTCAAGAGAACCTATTATAAAAACGTGTGACAGTGTTCTTTTTTGGTAGACAGCTGGCTGGCTCAATTAATGTAAACTAGAAAAAATTATGATTATTTAAAGTGCGATTCCTTTTTCGACGACAGATGGAAATTAATTCAATTACAGTTATTTCATATTTTAAAACTTAGCGGACAGTTTTTTGGGATAATTATTTTTTAGACAATAAGCATTATTTCAGGATAATATAATTACCTAATTCTACCTAATCCACTTGATTTTATTGATATTTTATCTTATATTTTTCAATATATCATGTAATTACAATTTATAACGATTTCAGTGAAACTGTGATAAATAGTTGAATCCCTAGCTGTAATAAAAAAGTTAACACACAAATCTTCCTTTAAATAAAAAGGCATGAGCATTAATAAACGATTCTCATCTGCTGAGTTATGTAAGATGACTGCAACTTTTAAAAAATACATAAATAATAATTGTATGAAAAATTATTTTTCGGGAGCAGTTTCTAGTTTCTAGTTGGACATTTTTTTTTAAAGAAAAGATCTCATAGGACCACCATTGGCTGAGGAGTGGTTCATAGATGATGGCCTTAAAACCAATAAGTAGATTCTGATAGCGCGTCCGACCTTACAGACCCTAGTCCGAGAACAACAACGGCAAGTCGAAAATATCCAGTTAAGGCTATGTAACTTCTATAGAAGTCTGAAACTGGTGGCGATCAAATTGCAGCCGAAAAAAAAACCAACCAACTTTTAATATAGGTTTTATAATAAAAATTTATTAGGTAATAAAATAATTTCAATTTCAATTTAGTATCCTTGAGAATTTCTCAATTTAAATAAAAGGGGGGATGTAATTAACTATAATGCGACTGCACAGACGAACATTAGAAGTTAAGGAACTTTGGAAGTTAAGAGACGGACTTATTTCGGTTATTTACTACACTTTCCGACTGGTAAAAGGAATGTTAAGTGACCCCTATCGGACAAGGGCAATATATTTTATTGGTAGTAGCAGTTCTAACTAAGTTCGGATCGACTTTTAAAAGCAAAAAGTATAAATGGGTTTAGTTGCTCGAAACCTGAAACTTATGAGATCGTTAACTTATACAAAGAGATCGGATAGGTGAAATAATTGCGGTGCACGATTAAATGAGACTCGAGAAAGTATCAATAATTAAATCGGTGAATTTAATGCGTAATTTTGTTACCTACAGGGTGTCCGGGAAAATGTGGGAAATCTCTCGGCTGCAGATAGAACATGAAATAATAAGATGACAAGCTCCTATAAAACAGGTCCTCCCTACGTAGATGTGTCCCTGAACGACGCCGCTGGAAATCGGCTTTTCTTGAATAACTTTTAAAGTATTTAATATATTTTAATACAAATTTTATGTGATGGATACTAGTAAGGACCTCTTAAAGGACTTAATGTGTAAATTTTTAACATCCTGCATGATAAAGATCTTAAAATAGTAAATCTGTGTAGTTTCAACCTTAAACTAAAAAAAAGGTATTCTTGTTTATTGTTGATAAAATGAACTGTTTACGAGAAAAAGAATATTAAACCAAATGGACCCAATAAGTAAGGACCAATAATTCCACTCCAAACATTAACATAACATTGTCTTTGTTGCCTAGTTTCAATAATAGCCTGTGGGTTCTCATCAGACCAATAATGTAAATTATGGGAGTTAATAACTCCATTCCTCCCAAAACTTGCTTCGTCAGTATACAGAATTAATCTCGTAAACATAGGATTTTGCTCATGTCTCTGAAGAAACCATTGAGAACACTGTACTCTTGCCCGAAAATCATCAGGATTAAGAGCATGCACTTTTTGGATATGGTAAGGGTGAAGAAGCTGTTCTCTAAGGATTCTTGCAACAGTGGTCTTTGGAACATTGGTAAAAGAAGATAATGACCTAATGCTAACTGTTGGATGAGCAGCAACTTCGTCCAGTATATTTTCCTCTACTTCAACTGTACGTGCTGTTCGCGGGGCACCCCTGTTTGCAGTAACAGGAGCAAACTGACCTAAAGACATTAAAATTTATTTAATATCCATTTTGTTTAATAATAGTAATCGTGTTTTACCAGTTTCTCTTAATCTTTGTTCAATACATTCGAAAGTTAAAGTTTTGCGATTCGGAATCCTTCTATTAGGATAAGAATGCTGATAACATCTTCTTGCTGCCGAAGCATTACAAAGAGCCCGCCCGTACATTAAATGCATATTAGCATATTCTTCATTGGAATACTCCATATTTTATAACAAATTATGAGTTATGAGACAAGTTTTAAGGCTTTTTTTCGCGAGTGAAGTCGTATGTTGTAGTATGTGTAGTATGAGCGAATATTACGTTTTTGCGAGAATAGTCAGTCATTTAAACTACTATGTGACGTCACCAGTTTAGATCAAATGACTGAACTCTTCACCCTTCAGCTGAATATTCTGTTGGTATATTCAACTAGTATTGTCAGCCGGTAACTTAACCTTTTTCTTTTTGACATTTTGTTTGAATGAGGATAAAAATCGTTCAGCAAAATGATGGATTCTGATACGGCTGTGGAAGTGGTCAGTTTAAATTTAAACTTTAGAGGCACAGATGTTTTAGTAAACGTAGACGTTGATGGTAAGATTAATTTTTTATATGGGACATATTTGCGATCCACTTTGCTTCAGGATTATCCTCTTTTTTTTTGTTACCTAGGCCAGATAATATTGGTGGAATCATTTGTAATTCAGGTCTTTTTCGTATGAATTACGTAAAAAACCGACCTAACCTCTTTCTAGTTTAATAAATAAAATAAAATAAAATGGTATTTAGCAATTTGCAAAATGTGTTTTTTCAATCGAAATAACTGAAAAAATACTATATCATTATATGCTTCTAACCATTCTTCTGGATCTGGAATAGAAAATATATGATATGATTCTCTAAACTTATAACATAAATAAAGAACATCATCCTCATTCCACAAAAATATCAAAAAATATAGGCATGTCACAATTTCTGTTTTGTAGCCATTGACATAAATGACCAAATTCCATTCTCTTACGATAACGATTATGTCGAATATCGCATATCTTGCAACATCCGAATCTACACACTTCTCACGCTTTTTAAATTTGCCACTTAAAAATATTGCAAAGAAGCATTGATATATTCCTTCAGTTTTATTTGAAGCAAATACATATATAGTGAGATAACACCAATTCCCATAACACTAGATTACTGGAAGCAATTAAAGGATGACAAATTACTGGTTAGAAGTTAGAACCCATATGTCAAAGTCGTCAAAGTACATATGACAGGCACCACTGAATAGTGAATATATACATTTTTGCGATCTATTCAGGTTAGACAAGGTTAGAAATAAGATTAAAAGAGATAGAAACAGTAACTACAAGTCAGACGTATTCACCAATATTCACTCGCGAAAAAAAGCCTTTAGTTTTAAAACTACGTATTTGACAAGTTTGACAATTTAATTGCCTTTGGAATACTCTGACATGTCAAAGCCTACCACGATTAAATCTGGGTTTCAATTAAATAAAATGTCTCAAGTTAAATGGTACCTTCCTCTTTAAACGGGTTTATCTAAAAAAATATCTATTTTATGGATATTCTACAAGTATACCTTTTTTACGTAAAATACCATAAATTTTTATAAAATGATGGAAAATTTGGGGTCTAGTGGAACAAAAATTTTTTTTCTAGAAATTTTGGTGGGGGGTGCTTTGCCCCCGGGCCCCCATAACTATTATCGAGGATTTCATATTATCATCTAAAGCAGCTTTAAAAATTATAGATCCAGCCAAAAAATTTTCAAAATTTATTGAAAAATACAAAAGTTAGAGCAAAAAAACCATTTTTAATTCTCAATTTCAAGAGCTAATAACTCTACAGGGTGAGTCCGGAGGAAAAAATTTTATATGAATTTGTGACATTATTTTCTCATTATCTATCCATATCCGAGAGATTGTCCACCATTTCCGGGACACCCTGTATAACACCTATTATGGAAGTTGTAGATTTTGAGGTCTTTCACATCCCGTTAAAAAATACAGGGTGTTCCATTCGAAAAAAAAAACAAAATATTTGCCTTTGAAAAAGATAACATTTAACGTGATTTTGAGAACACTTTGCATGACTTTTATAAACAGTGACCACTTCAGAATTTACGGCGAACCTAGTACAACAAGTGCGACGATCGCTTAGATTATATATCAAAAAACGAGTGTATCAGCAACGATCAAGTGTAACGCCGAAAATGTCATTTTTTATATTGAAATAAAAAAAAACGGCTAATTTTTTGTACATAGTAGGTACCTATTGCGAAAAAGTTGACAATTCCATGTAAAATATTTTGGTCAGCCGTTCAAAAACGAATTAGTTTGTATAAGTGTAAATAGTATAAGTGATAGGTGAAATTACTTTTTAAATGTGCATTTCTGTACCCCCCACCCACACGAATCTATTTTGAAATATTTTGCCTCAGTTATATTCTAGCGATAAATCAACTTTGCCACAGTGTTGACTCACCCTGTAAGAGATATAACATGTTTGCTATACATGCTGGACAGCGCATTGTTGTTTCCTATAACATCAATAGTTTAGCGATAGCGAAATCTTCGCCGAGACTAGTACACAACTCTTAGAACGTCTTATTGAAATTGTATCATCTGATCTACATTCATGTCGTCCATTCGTGCCGGTCAGTCTTATCTCGTCTTATTATGTCTATCAATTCGGATTCAATTTCAAGCCATTTCTTTCTTTTTCTATTTTTATCACTGCTCTTACTATGTCATCTTTCAGGATTCGCCAGGAGCTAGTGAAATGGAAAATTTATCGAGCAGAAAAGTTTATTTCGTTTAAGGTGGTTACACTTAACCGTGATATGAAATACTGGAACATCGATGTAATACCTTAATTAGAAATCTTTAAATTAAAAGTTATAAATAATTATACAACAATATTGGGAACTATAAAGTGCAACTTAGAAGTTGCCAGTATGAAATTTGTCATATAGTTAATTAACTTGGCATATTAAAAACCAAATATAAACAAATGAATACTTTGAAACCTCATATAAGTTAAAATTTTACGTATATTTCTCTGCAACAAAAGTTTCAACTGTTTTAGAAAAGTCTACGCCAGTCTGTGTTTGTACTTGAATACTAAGTTGCTCAGCTTTGACTAGGTCTGCTGTTAAATAATTAAGACAAAAATAAGATTTCAATAAAAAAAACTGTCTTACAACAAAATACATCTAGCATTATTAGTTTAAATTACTAAGTATTTGAAAATAAAATAGTAAAAGTTAAAAGGTCAGCTACTCTGGGCATCCTGTAAGCTCAACAAAAGTCTGACCAACTTGAGCTTTTAATGTTTTACCATGTCAAAATAAATTATGTATTCATTTTACATCTTTTAATTTTATGTCCAATATCCCGATAAAGTAACTTAACGGATAAAATTTATAATCGCTATTTCGGTTATAAACCAGCGTTTATATTACTGGTCTGAAAGAATTTTAAACAAATTTTGAATGAACGTAACTTTAAATTAAAAGTGAGCGCTTTAAACATACACGTTATACTCATCACTCCCACATCTGACCTAAAGTTATTTACTTTGGAGTAAAATTGATCAAACTCAACAGATGTTGCAAACAGAACCGTGTAGTTTGTGTGGCTCTAAAATTAGGATGTTATCCAGACTATGTAGGTATGCAATTCAACGCAGTAAATTTTTAAAGAGAGTATATAAAATTTAGTTTTAATTTTACTTTTATGATCACTTCCTCGCAATTTTTATTACAAGATCAATTTACAGCTGTTCCTAATAAAGGGTTTTCCAGTAAAATGTAATAGTGACATGGCACGAAATGTCAATGTCAAACATTGACAACTGTGCTTAGTATATGGTGGTAACTTATCATTGAAAAATATACAGGGTGTCCCATAAGCATATGATCAAAAAGGTACTGCGACATTCTTTGGCTCAAAAGAAGACGATTTGACCTAACATTCATTAAGAAAAAACGTCTGGTTCCTCTGCTATTGACTGTCAAAGTTCTTGAAAAAAAATCTGTTTTTTGTAACATCTGGAGAATGTTACGATGGATTTTAAGTAAAACTCATGTTTTGATGAAGTAACCGCGTCCATCTGTCTTGGGCTAGTGGTAAATTCTTGAGTGTCTTGGTACAAGAATTACCAGAACTTTTTATTTGGTCGCTGGAATTAATTTTTATTCATTTTTCATTTTTATTGATGCATCAGTCCTTTTTCGAGATTTTCGTGATCTTGTTAAAATCTTGTAGCATTCATAGTTTTTACGCATTTTTTTTCCAATTTTAGACAATCATTATCACTACTACACAAGTACAACGACTACTCACTACAATTACTACTATCGTAGTAAGCGACGATGCCATTTTATAATAAATGAATTGTCACTCAATTCGATCAAATGACGTTTTCTAATGAAGAGATGACCAACTGATCAAAATATTATGGTTTTGCGAAGACAACTTGGGTGGGAGTGTACGCGTCTACGCGGCGCGATACCCAAATCGACAGGTTCCAGATTACCGATTTATATGGATTGAAAAGAGTTTGCGGGAGACTGGGCAATTTGGTGTTCGAGCCGTTGACCGTGTAGGTCGTCCCCAAGTACGAAATGCAGCCGTTGAGGGAGACGTTTTAAATAGTTTCGCTGAAGATTCAAATATCAGTACTCGCCGTCTGACAGTGGAATTTGGCGTACCAAAAAGTATAATTAATCGCATCATAAGACAGCAGCATCTCTATCCTTATCATGCGACATCTATTCAGGAGCTTTTACCGTACCATTTTGAGAGAGGACTTCAATTTCGCCCCTTTATTTAAGGAGCGTCGGCACGCGATCCAAATTTCACCAGCCGAATTTTATTCACCATTACGCAGAAGAAATCCCTCATGCAAGGCGTATTAATCACTTTCAGGTGAAATTTCCAATAAATGTTTGGGCCGGGATCATCGGTGACATCCTTCTGGGTCCTTATATCATGCGGCGCCGCTTGAATGGCGAAAATTATTTCAATTTTCTGAGGAATACTTTTCCGGTTCTAATGGAAGATCTCCCTCTCGATTTTCGTGCTCAGATGTGGTTCATGCACGATGGTGCTCCTCCGTAGTTTAGTGCAAACGTAACTGCACATTTAAATAATACTTTTCCACACAAGTGGATCGGAAGAAGAGGGAGAGATGTTCCTGTCAAATGGCCCCCAGGTCCCCCGACTTAACGTTGTTAGATTTTTTTATATGAGGAGCCTTCAACAATAAAGTTTACGCTGCTCCTGTGGAATCCCAGGAAGAATTATTGCGTAGGATTCAAAACGAGGCAGACGTAATACGGAAAGATAAAAAAATGTTGAGGATGGCTCAATTCAATTTCAATCGAAGGATCCAGCAATGCATCCAGGAAAATGGGGGGCATATCGAACATGTCTTGTAATTCCACCATCATCTATCGTATCTATGTAACTATCATCTAGTTTCAATAAAGAGAATTATGTCTTTCCTAAGTACGTCTTTGCATTTTTTGAGTGTTTACAAAAAATAAATCTAATGAAGTAAAATGATATTCAATCCGTCGCATTGCGATAGACTTTAAAGTAGCAACCAATTTACTTTCAATATTGATATCCTAGGTAAAAGAATTTGCAATTATTATAGAGAAAGCTGCTTCTTGTAAAAGGGCATATTTACTGCGATACTTTTAAAATTGTTAAATCGCAACGAAACAGAAAACTATTTTTTGTGTAAAAACTATCAATGCTACAAGATGTTACCAAGATATTTACTACGATAGTAGTGATTGTAGTGAGTAGTTGTTGTACTTGAGTAGTAGTCATAATGATTGTCTAAAATTGAAAAAAAAAAATCAAAAAGTTCTGGCAATTCTTGTACCAAGACACTCAAGAATTTACCACTAATCCAAGACAGATGGACGCGATTGATTCATCAAAACATGAGTTTTACTTAGAAACAAGTCCACAGCAAGTTTCATTAAAATCCATAGTAACATTCTCCAGATATTACAAAAAACATATTTTTTTTCAAGAACTTTGACGGTCAATAGCAGAGGAGCCAGACATTTTTCCTTAATGGAAGTTAGGTCAAATCGTCTTCTTTTGAGCCAAAGAATATCGCAGTACCTTTTTGATCATGTGCTTATGGGACACCCTGTATAAATTCGCGTAGAATTCATTCGAATTTACCTTCAAAATGTGTAAGTAATTTTTGGTCGTCATAATCGACAAACAAACGGGCTCAGTTGCAGAGAAATCAACATTGCTATAAGCCAGAGTCTAAAAGATGATCCGAACCTATCTATTCTCTGTCGTTCTCAAGAACTTGGTCCTTCTCAGACGTCTATGTGGCGAATTTTGCATCACGATCTTCATCTGAAGGCTCATAGAGTCGAAATTACTCAAAAACTGAAGTCAGCTGATCATCATCTTTGTCGAACTTTCGCAAAGTGGACTCTAGAGCAGTTGGAATATGATCCATATCTTCTTCAGGTGAAGGACATTTCTGACTCAACGGATTTGTAAATATACAGAGTTTGGACTGATGACAATCCTCATCGGACTCGTGAGGTGCCTCTTCACCCTCAGAAGACCATACCATAGTTTGGTATCATTTTTGGACCCAAGGCGTGATTGGACTTTATTTTCTAAGAACGCTTATGGAAATTATGCTACATATCTTGTCAAACAATTGATTTATTGCAACGATAGTTTCTTGGACGGGCTGTATCGAGAAATACTAATGTCAACTGGCCATCAAGGTCATGTGATCTCACCCCCATGAATGTTTTCCTCTAGAGTTATATCAAATCTTTAGTTCACATACATAAGTCTCAACCAATTTCCGATTTCAAACTGAATATTTAAGACGTTATTGAAAATATACTACGTGAAATGTGTTAGTAAGTCGAAAGTTACATCCAAATAGTTAGGACATATAAACGATATTATTTTTGAAATATGATGTTATCGATTGCATTTCGGAATAAAATAATTAATATGGGATCATCATTTGCAGTTATTATTGTGTCCCACTTCATACAAATTGAAAAATCCAGTATATTGTAGTTGATATCTATAATTTTTTTTGTTACCTCCAGTTTTATTTTGGTAAAGTCGTTTTTGATCAAAAGATTGAGTCAATCGATTGAGTCAAGCATGATTGGCCGTCTAGGAATCAGTTTGGGGCTTGAGCCAATCATTGACCAGATTGAAGGAGTTAAGAAGGCAAGGAAGTCTAAATCTGCATTTTTGAAACCATTGTTTCCACAACCACAAAAACGTAGCTATACAAAAAGGACAACTTTACTGTTTACATCGAAACTCTATAGGAATTAGTTTCAACCAAAAGTTTGTGCGGGTTGGTCGAAAGCCCGTATCAATCGATTGACTCAACCATTTGATCAAGATTGAACGTTTCAAAACGTCAAATCTAAATTTTACACTTACATAATTTTTAATAACCTAACTTGCTACCTTTGTTTAGAGCGTCTAATAAAATACAATACTTACAATGCTATACCATTAAATAATAACTTAAGTTGTCCCTAGACGGTCAATCATTTTGATCAATAAATTGAGTATTGATTGTATTGAAAATTGTTTCAGTGGTAGGTATGCAAGTAAACACCATATTTGAGAAGCCACATAAACGTAGCTACACAAAAAGCACAATTTCACTATTTACACGGAAATTCAGTTGAGCTTCTTATTCTTTCAAAAGTAATTCATAATGACGAACGAGTTTTGATCAAAAGTTTGGAGTGTTGACTGCAGCGCACGTCAATCGACTGATTCAATCTTTTGATCAAAAATTGACCGTTTACAGCTGCTTTAGAGGCCTAAATGGAAACGGATCCCCACTTTTAGGTGAATATCGTCTCTGATAATAATTTTACAAACGCTGATTTAACAACTAGTCTAGCCTATAATTTTCCTTGTCACGAGATCGAGAGGTTATCCCTTGCAACAATTTAAGCAAAAGAGTCTTAATGAACTAAGGTGATAAAGTTATCCTTTATTTTTTGCCAGCTCCTTCCAAAGGTATTGAGATCGATGAAGCACACCGCATACAATACTTCTAAGTTCCAGTTGCGAGAAAATGTTAATTATTCATTAATTAACTGAATTTAACAGAAGTAATTCAATACGCTATCTGATAGTCCTCAGAGAACTCATTCTATGCAATAAGGAACATACAACGTTTCTAATGGTTAATCTGAGATAATTTAGTTTGGAGAAGTTGTAGCACAATACTTGTATACGTGACTTTGTACAGTTAGAGGACCGACAGCTATGAACCAAGAACAACAATTTACAGGAGAGGGAAACTTTATTTAGTCTTACCGCTGTGTGAAGACTTAAAATCAGTGTGGCTAATTAGCAATTATTTGACGTAGGAGGTGAACATTATACGTTTTATTAAACATAACTTAGACTTTAATTTATAGAGAGACACATAGACTTTAATTTATAGAGCAATATAGAGAGAAATAGTATAAAGTCTGGCTCAATTTTGCTTTACAAATATGTAACAATGTAACAAATACGGGGTTTTCATTAATGTCCGAGATCCACGTGACCGCGACGATAGGAAACCAACATTACATTTCCCAATACAAATTGGTATTCCATAAAAATTAAAACACTGAATCAGTCTATGGCACCAGTGGTGTAGATATTTTACTTTTATCAAAGGAAAAAGTAATTTCATTTTAGCTGTTTAGTTTGATGTGTCAATTTAGAAATTTACATTAACTCAGAACTGAAATGAAGAAATGCGGCTTACACCTGAATAAGGCAAATTAAAAAAAAACAATTTACAATTAATTGTTGAACATTTAATGTTTATTCAAAATTGCATTTATTACATATTACATACATCTTGCCATAAAATTTTTATGTTACAAGTAAAAAATTAGTTATGTTTACAGTTGTTCAAATTTAAACTAGAAGTTTTAATAGGTAGAGAATATAAAAAAGTCAAGATAGTTTTGGAACGTTTGATGTCGATACAAAACAGAAAATCATTTTACCACTCACCAAAACACTTCTACTTTTTCCTATGCTGCGTTTTGTTAACAAAGTTAACATTCTCAACGCACAATTAAAAAGTATTTTGGTGAGTGGTATTTTGTTTAGTTTTTGTTATAAAAGATGTTCACAATGTCCACCTTCATTTTCTAGACATAAATTTACCCTCCGTTTCATGCATTCGAAAACACGTTCCAATTCAATTGGCGTAATGGATTCGATTTCATGGCGAATTGCTACTTCTAGGTCTTCAAGTGTATGAACTCGCTGCTTGAAAATATTATTTTTTATACGTCCAAAGAGATAATAATCTAAAGGTGTAAGATCAGGGGTTCGACTAGGCCACAATCCCCTACTAATAATTCGATGCCTATAAAATTCTTCCAAATACCTAACCGTTTCTGCTGCAGTGTGTGCTGATGCCCCATCTTGTTGAAAATATCCAAACCGTAATTCGTCATCATGCATTTGTTCTAAGGATTGTCGTAAAATGCCCCTATACCTTTCACCATTCATCATTTCTCAAAAGAAAAGTTGTCCTATTATCCGCCTCCTTGAAACGGCTATCCATATACCAATTTTTTGAGGATGTAGCGAAGTTTCAATAAACTCATGTGGGTTTTCTGTAGCCCTCGTTCTGTAATTTTGGCTGTTAATGTAACCTGATAGATGGACCCATGCCTCGTCAGAAAAAAACGTCAAATCAATAACTCATTGTTCAGATTATCATTGAACCACTCACAATACCGTATTCCTTGGTCGTAGTCAGGTGGATGCAACTGCTGAACAAAGAGACTTTGTATGAGTGTATGTGCAATTCTTTCTTTAAAGCCTTGTGACACGTTCCCACCGAGAACCCTATTGACAAAGCAAATATTCAGAAACGTACGTTAGCTTTAAACGATATAAAATTTGTATTTTTTTACACCAAATAACAGTCTCAAATTTGTGCTGCTTCATTTTGTCTTCATGATTCTGCTCTGCAGTTAACACTGCAGACTCACATTCTCACAACGTCTTATGAGAATTTCAGTTTAATACACACAGAAATTCATTTTAAGGCTTTTAAGTTAATTTTAAATGTAGTTTCAAGTATTTAATGTGTGTTACATAAAAACTACCTGCATACCTATTTGGGCAGACAACTGGGGGATAGATTTTTTAGGGTTCTGCTCCATACGTTGTCGAATATTGTCAACAGCATTTTCAGTTAAAACTGTTGGCCTGCCTGTTGATTTCCCGTTACAAATACAATGTTTTTCGTCATATCTCTTGACAAGTATTGATTTGTGCTTCCTAAAAACGGCATAATCAACAATCAGGGAAAGCTTCAGTGAATTGGTCAATACAGGATTATAATGAATATGACCAAATTCCATCTGGATTTCGCGTGGCACTCCGAAAATGTGCCTTTAAAATATAGGCATCTTGCTCAGGTGTAAAAGGCATTTTTAAACACTTGAAGTCTAAAAATATGAAACAAATCTAAGTAAACATAACCTTAAACTACATTATTTATTTACGTAAAAAACACAAACAAATTCTGTAGCTCTGAAACGAACTGTTGTTAGTAAAGTAAATAAACGTAAAAATGTTGGTAAATCACAAAAACAACCAAGGGAAAACGTACGGGCATAAGAAATTAATGACGTAAACTATCGGCCGCGGTACCGTGGATCCCTTTCGACTGACAGCTGGTTTAGGGTCCCTAAACTTGAAATTTTTCGTAGTAGCCAACTTAAGAAAATCAAATGTATGCGAAATATTTATTTGCTGTGCGATATTTCTGCTGCTACGATGCGGATCTTCTTCGACGAGATCTGAAATCATCTCCTCGACATTTAAAATGGGCCACCGTCGTGACCTCGACGCGGTTGTACTTCACCGGTGTCCAAAACTCTGCGCTACAGCAACAAATCAGCAAGCTCTGTGGGCATTTTCGTCTGCTTCATATATAATAGCATATAATAATGGTTGCTAAATAAATGCGCCATTTATAAAAAAACTTGGAAATGCGGCAATTAAATGTACTCTCGAAAAACAACNTTAATACACACAGAAATTCATTTTAAGGCTTTTAAGTTGATTTTAAATGTAGTTTCAAGTATTTAATGTGTGTTACATAAAAACTACCTGCATACCTATTTGGGCAGACAACTGGGGGATAGATTTTTTAGGGTTCTGCTCCATACGTTGTCGAATATTGTCAACAGCATTTTCAGTTAAAACTGTTGGCCTGCCTGTTGATTTCCCGTTACAAGTACAATGTTTTTCGTCATATCTCTTGACAAGTATTGATTTGCGCTTCCTAAAAACGGCATAATCAACGTCTACATCAGGGAAAGCTTCAGTGAATTGGTCAATACAGGATTATAATGAATATGACCAAATTCCATCTGGATTTCGCGTGGCACTCCGAAAATATGCCTTTAAAATATAGGCATCTTGCTCAGGTGTAAAAGGCATTTTTAAACACTTGAAGTCTAAAAATATGAAACAAATCTAAGTAAACATAACCTTAAACTACATTATTTATTTACGTAAAAAACACAAACAAATTCTGTAGCTCTGAAACGAACTGTTGTTAGTAAAGTAAATAAACGTAAAAATGTTGGTAAATCACAAAAACAACCAAGGGAAAACGTACGGGCATAAGAAATTAATGACGTAAACTATCGGCCGCGGTACCGTGGATCCCTTTCGACTGACAGCTGGTTTAGGGTCCCTAAACTTGAAATTTTTCGTAGTAGCCAACTTAAGAAAATCAAATGTATGCGAAATATTTACTTGCTGTGCGATATTTCTGGTGCTACGATGCGGATCTTCTTCGACGAGATCTGAAATCATCTCCTCGACATTTAAAATTCTTTGTGGTCACCCTGGGCCACTGTCGTGACCTCGACGCGGTTGTACTTCACCGGTGTCCAAAACTCTGCGCTACAGCGACAATGTTCGCGGTGCGCGGGCACATCGTTCAGGATATCTCGCACGGTACATTTGACAAGCTCTGTGGGCATTTTCGTCTGCTTCATATATAATAGCATATAATAATATTCGCGGTTGCTAAATAAAAGCGCCATTTATAAAAAAACTTGGAAATGCGGCAATTAAATGTACTCTCGAAAAACAACACAGCAATCACTACAACAGTGTATTACAAACTGACTTTCGAATACAGTCCTACTTCATAAGAAACCTTCTAACACGTAAACAGTATTAACAGATTTTTTTTGTAAATACTCGCCACGATAAAATGCGTGTAGGTATTTCAGCAGTTGCAAAACAGTTTTAAACACATTTTTAATTAGCTTTTTTCTCTATGACCTTAAACTTCCGATACAAGTTTGTGGCATCAGTTAACTCTGTCTGCTCCTTGTTCACCCCTTTAAATTTTTGACATAATCAGATTAACAATACCCTGCCCTTTACTTCGGCAGTTAAAACTTATGGTTAGATGTAAAACTCTTTGCCTTCTTTCATTCGCGTTTATGTTATGCAGTCTCAAGGGGCCATTCGGGCTATTCTAATAAAAAATTTTATACATTTGTTTAAAAATTGTTTTTATACTGTGCAGGAATTTTACACACTCAGTTTAGTCATAGCAGCTAAAAATTGTTTAATTGTATGCTTATAAGAATTTTAATTTGTATCCTTGTACGTTTTTTATTTTACTTATGTTTTACTCACAAACGTGTGTTTTTTTGCCTCAAAAAGAGGAACTTACACCTTATTTTCTAAAAATTGAAATTTCGTCGCAGTAAATGACGTCACGTATTAGCGCGGTGGCAAACACACATTTTAAAGCATTTATTTTTGTGCTGCAAACGTTAATTAAAAATTAAATAATACCTACGTTCTTCTTTTTCAGAATATTGACCAACTCCTTGAGCAGGCAGCATGACTTTATTAACAAGTTCCTTTTTGGTTGACTGTGTGGGTTTCGTCGTCGCAATAATAACGGTGGTGTATGCTTACTTCGTATGGGCACTTCAGTATTGGAAGAGAAGGAATATACCCTACGTAGAGCCCGTCATCCCTTGGGGAAACCTGGAGAATCCCAGCAAGAGGACGATGTTTATCGGAGACAGGTTTCGAGAGATTTACAGGCAGGCGCGTGCCAGAGATGCAGGTACTGATTTTTTTAACGTTGGCACTTGGAGATTTACTTGTTTAGTTGCCATTTTGATGGTAGTAATAACATAAACGCTAAAGTGTGCCTTCTACAAGGTGTTAACGAAATAAGTACTCAAAATTGGAGAGTATGTAAAACATGTCGAAATATGATGAAAACCTTAGTAGAGTTTTTGTCAGTGGCGGCCCCTAAGGGAGATACAGGACAATTTTTCTTGTATCAGACCTGTTATCAAATTGGCCATGACCAGAAACATTCCAAAAAATAACTTTGCCAAGTTAGTTGTCAAATTATTGTTGTGTCGCTAACAGTTTTTGTCGAAAATTGAAATAAAAACATGCCATGCCTCGTTTAAATTATACTAATGGGGATTATTTTAATTGGTTATTTATGGACAATGACGAAGTAATTTCAAGAACATGTAGAGAATTTGCTGCTCGATATCCAGAAGACGAAGAAAATTGCAGATATTCTAAAATCAGTAACGGCATCCCTAACAATGCTTATATGGCTTGAAAGGAAATTTCAATTTGCATACGACTGAGTAAAAAAATATTCCATTTAAAGAGGTATATCGGGGTCCGAGGGAAGTGAGGAGCGCAGGGGGGGTCCTATGCTTTTCTTATGGGACTAAAACCCGCTACCAACTTGAAAAAATTTAATTCTATTGAAATTATTTGCGATAAACATTATCCATATAGCAAAGAAATCTACTCAATATGCACATAACATACATATTGAAAATTAACAACATAAAAATATCATATTTAAGTAGTTTTAAATTATATTTAATGAACGCATAAACACTATGTAGATGTGGCAACAGCGCTAATAATCGAGTGCAGTTGTA